>NC_056692.1:58610839-58917246 GCF_018350215.1 Panthera leo | reverse complement strand
AGCAGGGGAGGGGCAGAGAGGGAGGGAGACACAGAATCAGTGTCAGCACAGAGCCTGACTCGGGGCTCGAACTCACGGACTGTGACATCGTGACCCGAGCCGAAATCAAGAGACGGCTGCTCCACCAACTGAGCCACCCAGGCGTCCCTAAAATTAACCATTTTAAAGTGAACTATTCGGCGGCATTTAGTGTTTTTGTTTTGTTGTTTTGTTTTGTTTAGAGAAAGAGCACACAAGCAGTAGAGGGAGAGAGAGAATCACAAGCAGGCTCCGTGCTGTCACTGTGGAGCCTGACTCAGGGCTCGACGCTCCCAATGGTGACATCATGCCCTGAGCTGAAATCAAGGGTCAGACACTTAACTGACTCAGCCCCCCAGGCGCCCCTGGAACGCATTTAAACTCCACTCACCGCCTGTAAGACCTTTTATGATCTGGCCCTGCTCGCCTCTTGTCCCACCCCCACACTTGCCCACGCTCACGATGCCACCGATACCTTGGCTTCCTTCCCCTCTCTTGTACTGATCCCCTGCCTGTCTGGGAGTGTTCACACTCGTCATCCCTTCTTCCTGGAACACTCCTCCCTGGGTGTTTCCATGGCCACCTCCCTTAACAACTTACACGACACCTTCCTCCAGTCACCCAGTAAATCAGCGACCCCCTCTCTTCCACTCTGCTTTTTTTTTTTGCATCACAGCCATGATAAAACCTGCAATTACCTTATTGGTCTGCATGTTTTGTCGGGCTTGCCCTCCTATGGAACACGAGCTCTGCCCGGCAGTGCTGTCCGTCCTGTCCGCCACCCAATCCAGCTCCTGGACCAGCGCCTGCTCCACAGAGATGCTCCTATGCACCTGTACCTTTGCCGCCCAAATGCCGGACGCTGGCAGGGTGTAGTCAAGGCTCCAGCCAGTGGGTTCGGGAGCACAGTGAGAGAGGGCCACTCCTAGAAAGGAACAGGGGGAAGGGCAGGAAGTCCATCTTGGGGGACAGCCCCTCGGATTCAGGGCATCAGCTCTTATGGTGATGATTCATGGGAGCCCAGCCCAGCCCAGCCCAGCAGTGCTAACCTAAACCTCCGTCTGCCCCCGGACAAGACAAGCCACTTTGACCTGGTCTAACACAGGTACCCAGAAAGAAGCGGGTGGGCTCCTGTGGTGTAGCCCACCGACCTGTCCCTGTGCTCCCCACTGCTCCGGGATGAGCTCAGGTTGCTCCCGAACAGCCGGATCTGTCCTGCGGTCCTCCTGCCCTCCTGCTCTACGCAGCCAGGCACACCTACTATGTGCTTGGGCAGGATGGGGAAAAACACAGACACGGGGCGCTGCCCTCCCTGACATTAGTCTAATCAGGTAGGGCAGCCTCCCTCCCCCAAATATAAAGGGTGTGGGAAGTGAGGCGCAGGAGGAAGAGGGGGTACCGTGCCCAAACAGAATGGGTGGGTCCCCTGTGGGGACAGGAAGTCCTGGGATAAAGGGCCCGGAGGTGAGAAGCCATCGAAATCCACTTTTTAGGGGACTCAGAGTGGAGCCATTTCTACTCTGCAGCTTGTAGCTGGAATTGTAATTGAGGTGTCTGTTAAGAATGGAAACATTAATCTGCATGTTCGAGCAGTGGAAACGTGTACTGAGGGCCAAGCTGGGCTGTCCATTTGTGTTTTTTTATTCTTTTTTTTTAAATTTTTTTTTTCAACGTTTTTAATTTATTTTTGGGACAGAGAGAGAGACAGAGCATGAACGGGGGAGGGGCAGAGAGAGAGGGAGACACAGAATCGGAAACAGGCTCCAGGCTCCGAGCCATCAGCCCAGAGCCTGACGCGGGGCTGGAACTCACGGACCGCGAGATCGTGACCTGGCTGAAGTCGGACGCTTAACCGACTGCGCCACCCAGGCGCCCCTGTGTTTTTTTATTCTTGAGAGGGTGTGTGAGCAGGGGCGGGGCAGAGAGGGGGACAGAGGATCCGAAGCAGGCTCCATGCGGACAGCAGCGGGCCCGATGCGGGGCTCGAACTCACGAACCTTGAGATCACGACCTGAGCCCCAGTCGGACGCTCAACCCACTGAGGCACCCAGGCGCCCCCCGGGGTTGTCAATTCTTGCTTTGTAAGCAGATGCTACGCCCAACGCAACATAGCGACGTGGAAACAGGAGGCCAACAGACAGAGCAAGTGACTAAGGCGTGTTCTCAGTACACAACCAACCAGTTACGTTTGCTATTGGTGATGAAGCAAAATGCGTTTCAGACCCTGCTGACCCTTTGGGGCACGTTGCATGGGCTTCGTGAAAGTAGCAGAGTATTGGAGCAGGAAAACATCTCCCGAAGTGACTCTTTTCCCGGCCACACTTACCAAGAGCCGCCTGTCCCGCGTCATAAAAACACGGCTCTGCTGTCATCTACTGAACTCCGAGCTCCCCAGAGTGGATTTACCCTCCTTGTTCTCCCAGAGGCCTCCTGGCCACCAAGGGGGACCTGCCTGTTATGCTCAGGTGCACCCCCGCTGTGTCCTACACCTCACTGTATTTTGGGGGGGGAGGGTGTCATCCCATCTGATTACGCGAGCCTCAGGGACAAAGACCACGTCTGCCTGGTTCCCCTTTGCTCCCTGGGGAGCGCTGCTTATGAGAGACTGCACTGATCTCCCCCCCACCCCACCTCTCGTCCTTTTCCGTGGACTCTGGCCTAAAAAGTCAAAAAGTTACTGGCCCCAAACAAAAGGAAGAGGCTTTTAAGATGTGTATGCAAACACAGCCAAAGGGCCTTGCGGGAACAATGGCATAAAATGCCGTAAAAGTGTGAAGGCGAAAGACAAGCCGGGTGGATTGTGAATTAGGATGAAGAGTCTGTGAGCAAGCGCCAAGAGTCAATTCTCCCCTTTGCACTTAGTAGGGATGCAAGAATTTCTTCCTTTCCCCATTGATGTCAGAATTTGTAGAGTCTTCTTTTTACTCTCTCCCCCACTCCTGGCAAGGTTATTTTACGTGCTAGATATACCTAGAGCAGCACTGTCCAATAGGAATATCATACACAGTGTGATTAAAACATTCCAGTAGCCGGGACGCCTGGGTGGCTCACTGGGTTAAGTGTCTGACTTCTGCTCAGGTCATGGTCTCGCAGTCCGTGAGTTCGAGCCCCGCGTCGGGCTCTGTGCTGACAGCTCGGGGCCTGGAGCCTGCTTCCGATTCTGTGTCTCCCTCTCTCTCTGCCCCTCCCCCACTTGTGCTCTGTCTCTCTCTCAAAAATAAAAATAAAAAATAAACATTTAAAAAAAAAGAAAAGAGGGGCACCTGGGTGGCTCAGTCGGTAAAGCGTCTGACTTCTGCTCAGGTCATGATCTCACGGTTTGTGGGTTCGAGCCCTGTGTCGGGCTCTGTGCCGACAGCTCGGAGCCTGGAGCCTGCTTCGGATTCTGTGTCTCCCTCTCTCTCTGCTCCTTCTCTGCTTGTGTTCTGTCTCTCGAAAATAACCATCAAAAATCAAAATTGAGATTAAAAATAAGTGAAATTAATTGAAATAACATTTTATGTAACAGTATATCTAAAATATTGCCACAGTCAACATAAAAGTTATTAATGAGATATTTTACACCCTTTTCTTATAGTGTCTTTGAAAGAAAATAAAGTTGCTATGTCTTCTCCGCAGAGGATTATCCAGCGTCCTCTCTGAGGCCGAACAGTTTTGCAAACTGTGCTGTGTTGTACGATGCATACGTATTTCAAAGTCTAAGAAAGCGAGTCAGCTTTAGAAATACTCAACATTTGGGGCGCCTGGGTGGCTCAGTCGGCTGGGCGTCCGACTTCGGCTCAGGTCATGATCTCGCGGTCCGTGAGTTCGAGCCCCGCGTCGGGCTCTGTGCTGACAGCTCAGAGCCTGGAGCCTGTTTCAGATTCTGTGTCTCCCTCTCTCTCTGCCCCTCCCCCATTCATGCTCTGTCTCTCTCTGTCTCAAAAATAAATAAACGTTAAAAAAAAAAATTTAAAAAAAAAAAAAAAAAGAAATACTCAACATTTGACTACCACCGGCATTCTTATGAGGCATGCTTATCGGATCAATTACCTCCTAGAGTTTGGACATATTCTGCCCTTAGTGTGGGTGTTTCAGAAGGCAGGTCTCACTTACCTATACCGCAACACATTGCGTATGCCTGGTTTCGTGGAAGAAACGATTATACACTTACAACTAAACTAACCTTCACAACAGGAGAGCGTTCCAGCACCCCTGGAAAGAGGTGGTGGCTTAAACACGTGCCCAGTGATGCGAGCCAAGCCGACCAAGAGAAAGGGAGTGTAAGCCTCACAAAATTAAAAGCACACAGAACGAAGCCAGGTCGGGAGGTGACGCCGGTCCAGGGGCGAGCGAGCGAGCGAGCCTGGCACTGGAGGCACTTAGGCAAGTTTAAGGGTCACACGCAGGACTGGCTCTCGGGTACAGGGCGACAAAAGCCGAGCCCTCCGGGGTTCCCTTCCTGCGGGGCAGGCGCGGTGGCGCACGCGGGGCCCGGGAGCTGCAGGTGCAGCGCAGCCCGGGGGTCGTGCCCTCACACGCTCGACCGGCTCAGGGACTCTCCCTTAGAGGCTTAAAACCCGGCTACCTAATCGGAGCCGGCAGCGAGGCTTTCCAAAAGTAAACTCTTTGCATCGGGGGCCAGGGACACTGAGCGGCAGCGCTGTTTCCCGCGGCGAGCGGGCGCCCTCCGCTCCGGCCGGGACCTCAGCGGAACCAGGGTGCGGCCGGGGGCCCTGGCTCGGCGGCTGCCGCTGGCGGGGTCCCCCGTCCCGGCGGTGATGGAACGGAGAACACCCGCCCCACATTCCAACCAGCCCCGGCTCCCCGCCGCCTCGGCCCTATTTATAAGGGGTGGGCGGGGCCCCGCCCCTCGCGAGTTCCCGCGGCGGCTCAAACGCGCGAGAGCAGCAGCAGCAGCGGCAGCAGCACCGCCTCTCTCCCTGAGGCCCCCTCCCTTTCCCTCTTCAGGGGAAGAGGAGCTCCACCGCCCCTCCCGAGACGCGGCCCCGACGCACGCTCGTACGCACGCGCGCGGTGGCGTCAGTTCCTGGCGCCGGCGGCGCGGGGCCCTGCTTCCGCTTTCCGCTGCGGCGCGCGCCCCGCTCTCAGCCGACTCGGGATCATGGCGGCCACGGCCACGATGGCGACCTCTGGCTCGGCGCGGAAGCGGCTGCTCAAAGAGGAGGACATGACCAAAGTGGAATTCGAGACCAGCGAGGAGGTGGACGTGACGCCCACGTTCGACACCATGGGCCTGCGGGAAGACCTGCTGCGCGGCATCTACGCCTACGGTCGGGGGCCGCGGGGTGGCCGGGCGGCGAGGGCGGGGGCGCGGCCGGGAGGGAGTCCCGGGGCCCAGCATGCCGCGGCCCCGCCGTGTCGGTGTCGGAGGCTTCGGCGCGTCGTCCTCGGTGCACAGCACGGTGCCGGGTCCAGCGAAGGCTGAGAAGTCTTCCCGGGCACTTGGGAGCCGTTCACGCGTTGGATAACGGGCTTGTACCTAGTAGGTGCTAGGGACCCGCGCTGCTCTGGGCGCTAAGGGTTTGGCAGTGAATCCGGCAGGCTCGTGCCTAGACCCGAGGCTGCTTCAGGCAGTGGTGATGGCTGTGACGCGGGGAGCAGGGGGAGTAGTGGGGCTACTGTTTGAACTGAGGTCTGGATTAAGGAGCCCGTCGTGAGAGGACCGGGCAGAGGGAAGAGCTGGTGCCAGGACCGTCCGATACTGAGTCGGTGCGTTCCAGGCACAGAAAGAAGCCTCCTGTGGTGGGAGCCCAGGGGCGACTTTGGAGGGGCAGACAGGGCCAGGTCTTACAGCGTGCTGTGTGAGGTGATGAAGAGTTTTTTATTTCTAAGTGCAGTGGGAAGCCCTTGGAGGGTTTTAAGCAGGGGTCAGATTTGCAGGTACAGAGATTATTTTGGGAGTCTGGATTTAAGGGGAGGTGAGAGGTGAGGCTGGAGAGGAGGCAGGGGAGAGGTGATGGTGTTGCGGTGGCGATGGGTTGGATGTGAGCAGCAGAGGTGGGTGGTGGTGCTGTTTGCTTAGGTGGGGAGCCCTGGAGGGAGGCAGAGTCGGGAGTTCTGTCCTGGGCGAGGTGAATCTCAGGGGCTTGGAAGCCATCCAGTTGGAGATGTTGGGAGGCAGTTGCCTGAGTTGGGAGCCTGGGAAGAGTTGGGGTGGGGGGGCAGTGCAGATGGGAGTGATCAGCATCTGTGTTTAACGCCTGGGACTGGGCTGTCATTCACCATTGATGTTCTGGCAGTTTAGGCAGCAAAGAGGGTGCTGAGGGGATGGGAGGTGAGAAGTGCCAGCGCATCCCTGCCTGGTGTGAGGCTGACAGTCCTGCCTGCCTCCGGGCATCCGGGACATCCCTGCCCCAAACACTTTTTAGTTTCCCGGCCACGTGCGTGGTCACGATAAGGGTTTTAAGTCATCTATTATAGTTTTTATGTTAAATGGAAGTTGTACTGTATTTTAAAAGACTGCCCCAAATTAAAAAAAAATTTTTTTTTGTACATAAACTTTTGTTTACTCGGAAAATACTTTTACTCCTTCAGAGTAGCCTCGTTCCCCGGTAACAGTCACGTAGAGGGATGGTGTCCTAGTTTGTATAGCTGCACCGCGAGTGGAAGGGGCACAGTGTGGACCCCGCAGAAAGACCCAGGCAGTAGAGTAAATGCAGTGTAGACACTTGGGCAGCATGCAGACCGATACGGAGAGGGAAGAGGGGCGGCTGCAGAGCCACTGGACTTCTTTCCCTTCCTTGTAGTTCAAACAGTAACGCAAAGAATAGCTCTGCAAGTGACTGTAAATAACACAGAAGGGATTGCAGTCAAAGGTGAGCCCCCGCCCGGGGTCCGGGAGTTCCACCGTTAACTTTTTGGGGGGTTTTGGTAATCCAACTGAGGTCTCTGTATTGTGCAACGGTGTTTTTAAATAAGGATTTTGTACAAATGAGATCCACGTTAGTATGAAAACATGGTTCAGCCCGGTTCATTCATCAGCTGTTTGTCGAGAGCTTCCGTATGTTGGACTTGGGGTTAGGGGGGTGGGGGTGAGGGCTTAAACAAGGATACCGAAGAGCTTCCAGTGTGTGGTTAGAACTAACTTTGTTTCTCTCTGCAGGTTTTGAAAAACCGTCAGCCATCCAGCAGCGAGCCATCAAGCAGATAATTAAAGGCAGAGACGTCATCGCTCAGTACGTCACTGGCCCCAAACGGGGTTAGGCTGCAGTCAGCCCAGTGCAGAGAGTGCTTTGGGAGGACCATTTTTCACCCTTTCCTTGACTTTAATCCACAGGGTGTCTTGTTTTTTTCTTTTCCTGTCCTTTTTCTTTTCCTTTCCTGTCCTGTCTAGAAAGCCGTCATATTTTTAGCCAGCCTTACCTATCAGTTGGCGTGTGGAATGGTTTATAATACTCTCTTAATGGCTTTATCCCCCATTTGCCTTATTCTTAAAGACTTGGTTACAAGATGAATTATTTTTGGAGGCTGGTTTTAGTCCAAGATTACAGAAAAGAATTACATTTATATAAAGGGGAATCTCTCCTTTTCTGCCACCGGTAACACTTGGTCTCCCTTGGTGACCCCGCAGAGCCCCCGCCCTTCGGTTGAGGCACTGGTCTGCTCCGGGAGGTGGGGCTCCTGCTCAGAAGCTGCCCAGGTGCTCCTGCACCTGCCCCTGGGGGTAATGGCATGGTGGGGGTGCCGTGAGTGGGAGCAGGGAGCCCGTTCTACACCCTCGGTCTGTGTTTTCTCGAACAGGTCTCAGTCTGGCACAGGCAAAACCGCCACGTTCAGCATTTCCGTCCTCCAGTGTTTGGATATTCAGGTAATTTGCAACTGCTAGGAAATCCTTCCTTTTCTCCTCTAACTGCAGTTCAAAAAGGGCAGCTTTGAAAAATGTCTATTTGGTTGTACCGACTCAACTAATTTCTTAAGAGGTTCTTAGGTGTGTACTCACATGAGAGCTAATACTCTGTCATCAATTCCTTGTCGTTTAAACCGAGAGATATATCAGCGGACATTCTTGTCTGCAAGCCGCAGTCCTGCCTGGTAAACCCCGTGATTGCTGGGTTCACGCTTGAACTCTCATTCGGGTTCGTTTACCTCTGTTAGACGTGTGGTCTCATGTGTGGTTGACGTGAGATAACATTGCAAAGCGGTCTGCGCTGAACTAGTGTGTACCTCGAAAATACTGAGGACTCTGTTTTCTGACACATTATTTTACCAGGTTCGTGAAACCCAGGCTTTGATCTTGGCTCCAACGAGGGAGTTGGCGGTCCAGATCCAGAAGGTGAGACCCAGGGAGGCGGTGCCGTATTTGCAAGTATTGCCTTCTCATTCAGTGGTCAAAGGCTGACTGGTTGGTTGAATCTAATCCTGCCTTTTGGTTTCCTCTAATTTTATTTCCTGATCCCTAACATTTGTGACGTGAATTTCTGATACGTTTTAAATCATTTTTAACGTTGCTGGTGTGATTCCACTAGCTTTTTGCGGTTTTAGAATTGTAATTTTTTTCAGAAAAAGATTCGTTTTAGTTAAGCGGGTGTAACTTTTATACTTAAAACACTATAAACACTCGATACAGGTTAAGAAGTAAATACTGTCTCTGGGTGGCTGGGATTATGAGTTTTATGTGTTTCCGGGGTATTTTGTAATTGAAATGTACTGCTTTTGTACTAATAAGCCAGCAAAACAACTTCATTTTGGCACAGAAAAGAGTAGGAGGGGGAGAGCGGGTCTTTTTGTAGTTTTATGCTGTAAATAATAGAATAAATGACTCTTGGTGGTCGTCTTACGTTGGAGGAGAAATTACCTTCGTTTTGGGAAAACCGTGAGGTCTCTGACTTTGCACGAACGTGAGCCTCGTTTGAATTCAGGGCCTGCTCGCGCTGGGTGACTACATGAACGTCCAGTGCCATGCCTGCATCGGGGGCACCAACGTGGGGGAGGACATCAGGAAGCTGGACTACGGGCAGCACGTCGTCGCCGGCACCCCCGGGCGTGTCTTTGGTAAGCGCTTCTGTCTGTAAAAGTCACGCGCCCAACAGGGTTCGCAAGTGGCGTTTAAACCGCCTGGGACTGTTTCCCGTTGCCATGCGGCGTCACGGGGTTTTGCACGTGGGTGACGTGTAGGAGGTGGACAGAGGTCTCTGAAATGCCGTGAAAATGTGAAGAACAGCCAGAACGGCTGGCCCTTTCCTTGTAGCCTGAGGTCTAATTATCTCTTTTCTTTTCTTTTCTTTTCTTTTCTTTTCTTTTCTTTTCTTTTCATGTTGGTTTATTTTTGAGAGAGAGAGAGACACAGAGTGTGAGCGGGGGAGGGGCAGAGAGACAGAGACACAGAATCCGAAGCAGGCTCCAGGCTCCAGGTTCGACTCGGGGCTCGAACTCATGAACCCCAAGATCGTGACCTGACCGAAGCCGGACGCTCAACTGACTGAGCCACCCAGGTGTCCCTTGAGGTCTAATTATTTTTAACTGTGGTTCCGTAGACATGATTCGGCGCAGAAGTTTGAGGACGCGCGCTATCAAGATGTTGGTTTTGGATGAGGCTGACGAAATGTTGAATAAAGGTATGAGTAACAGCGTAATTTCCTCCCAACGTTTAACTACGTTTTCACAGCACGAGGTGGAAAGCAGCTAACACAGGCGTTCTCCGCGTGAGCAGAAGCGCTCGGCCCAGTTGCGACTACGACATAGAACTTGCGCCCTGTCCTTCCCGCGGTGGGGAAGGGACCGCTGTGCCACCGCTCCCCGCGCAGGTGGGGAGGCGCGCGGTCGAGGCGGGGCGCGTAGAGATGCCTGCTGTGCCCTGTGGGGCCCTGGCGGCTGTGGCCGGGAGCCTGGGTTTCTGGTAACAGCGTGTCGTGTTGTCTAGAGGTTCTGTAATCTCTTTAGCTAGCTGTCCTGTTGGTCGTCTAGGCTTTTACCCTCTTACTTCGATTTAAGTTTACCTTATTATGTATCTTTCAACGTTTACGTAATTGTTTTGGGAGAGGGATAGAGAGCGAGCAGGGGAGGGGCAGAGAGAGAGGGAGAGAGGGAGACAGAATCCCAAGCAGGCTCTGTGTCGTCAGCACACGGTCCCGCTCGAGCCCACAAATGGTGAGATCGTGACCTGAGCTGAAACCGAGTCGGACCCCAACCGAAAAAGCCAGCCAGCTGCCCCCTTTTTTAAAAGAATTTTAATATTTATTTTTTGAGGGGCGCCTGGGTGGCTCGGTCGGTTGAGCGTCCGACTTCCGCTCAGGTCAGGATCTCGCGGTCGGTGAGTTGGAGCCCCGCGTCGGGCTCTGGGCTGACAGCTCGGAGCCTGGAGCCTGCTTCCGATTCTGTGTCTCCCTCTCTCTCTGTTCCTCCCCCACTCATGCTCTCTCTCTGTGTCAGAAATAAACATTAAAAAAAATACTGTTTGAGAGAACTCGTGCCAGCAAGCAAGGGGGAGGGGCGGAGGGTGGGGACGGGGACAGAGGATCTGAAGCAGGCTCTGTGCTGACCGCAGAGAGCCCGATGCGAGGCTCGATCCCACAAATCGTGAGATCATGACCTGAGCAGAAACCAAGAGTCAGACGCTCAACCCACTGAGCCACCCAGGTTCGTAGGCTGATCTTTTTCCCAGTTACGTTTTAAAGCAAATTTTTACACTCCACGCGTACCTTTTAGGATTTTCACGTGTTTCTATCAAAACGTCTGAGGACAGATATGTGACGCCCCCCTCGGTGGTGGCGGCTGTGGTGTCAGTACGGTGACAGGGAGATGCGACTGACAGATGCTTTGGGTCCAGCGCCCGTTAGAGCGCCTCTCCGTGTGTCCACGCCTCCGCTGCCTGCACACGCCCTCCCCTCAGTCCCTGCCCCCACAGCGGGGGGTCACCGGGTGACAGACGCAGCGGCTGAGGTGCGGTTCCCGCCGGTTTTCCCGGTGTCCGGGCCTGCGGGGCCCCTGCTGCGTGAGGAGCTGTCCCCGCACCCCTCTGTCCGGAGGCCCTGCTCTTCTAGGGGGCGGCGCGGTCACCGCTGCGCACTCGGGCGGCTTCCTTAGCCTGGGGCGGCCGTTCGCACAGCGAGGTCTCCAGACGGACGGTGTCTGCGTCATCTGGGGGTTTGCTAGAAACGCAGGTCTTGGGCTCTGTCATTTGTGGGGTCACGACTTCGCGGTCTGTTAAGGGGCCTTTGGAGTCCGGGACCCGCCGTGCGGGCATTCTCACGGGCTCGCCTGCTGACCCCGCGTCCTGCCCGGGGCAGCGGAGGTCGCGGTGTGGTGGCCCGTGGGCCAGGTCCCACCAGTCGAGGTGTGGTTGACGGGTGACATACACCCCTAAGGATCCCACGTGTGCGGGAGATTGTTCTGTCCGAATCCGGATCTCTGGTTTCTCTTAAAACGTGGCAGATCTGGCCACGTCGGACGCACATCCTCACAGCAGCCCGACCGCAGCGGTGACCGCCAGCAGGCGTCTGAGGTCGTGGGCGACCCAGGGCCGGGGCTTCTGTTGCTCCTCACGGCCGGCATCCGGGCCTGTCGGGGTGGGGCCGCGACCCCCAGAGACGGCAGAGAGGGGCACGTGGATTTCCGGGCTCCGCGGAAGACATTCTTTGTGAAACCTACGCTTCACATCCGCGACCTCCGTGTCCAGTCGCGCGGCCTTCAGAATTCTCCGCGTCTCCTCCTTTGTCCCAGGTTTCAAGGAGCAGATTTACGACGTGTACAGGTACCTGCCCCCGGCCACACAGGTGGTGCTCATTAGCGCCACGCTGCCTCACGAAATCCTGGAGATGACCAACAAGTTCATGACGGACCCCATCCGCATCTTGGTGAAGCGGTAAGCACGCCCCGCGCCTTGGGTGCCGCAGCCACAGGCCACGTAGCTGGTGTTTGGGTCTGCAAACGCGTAAAGTGTTTCTTGTATTCTTTTTTGAAAAGCCAGCTTTGGGGCACCCGGCTGGCTCAGTTAGTGGAGCGTGGGACTCTTGATCTTGGGGTTGTGAGTTCGAGCCCCATGTTGGATGTGGAAAAAAAAAAAAAAGCTAACTTTCACGACGGGCCTTCTCCTTTGGCTCCGCGATTCCGAATTTACGAGCTAGCTGACGGTATTTGTCCATCATTGCCGTGGGAGCAAAATGTGCAATACGAGGTGTGCAAGTTGTTGAAGGCGCAGGCTGGTCGGGCCCGTGCAGCAGAGGTGCTGGCCCCCGGGAGGGTAGGGGCCGCCGCCGGGAACGGTGCGTGGCTTGTGTGCGCCCTCAAATCTTGGTGGAGGAGTGAGTTCCCGGGACGTGCCTTTGTCTTCCAGCGATGAACTGACCCTAGAAGGCATCAAGCAGTTTTTTGTAGCGGTGGAGAGGGAAGAGTGGAAATTCGACACCTTGTGTGACCTGTACGACACGCTGACCATCACTCAGGCGGTCATCTTCTGTAACACCAAGCGGAAGGTACGTAGCCGCCTTAGCTCTTCAGTGTTCTCCTGGCAAAAACTGAACTTGGTTCTCTTTGGAACGCAGCCCAGACCTTGCCCGTGGTGGCTCAGAAGGGGACAGGCGGGCGTGGCCAGGGAAGCTGTACGGACGTGTTCACGCTGGTCCCAGGACCGGACACACGGACGTCATTGGCTTTAGGTGGGGCCCCGGGCCTGGGTTTTCCTAGGCTCCCAAGTGATGCTCTCGTACAGGTGGACCAGACAGCCAGGAGTCGGCCACCTTCCAGAGAAGATTTGAATTTAAATTTCAAATGAGAATAGTGAGAGACGGCCTTTTTTTTCCCTTGAGAAACGTACACGGAACCAGTGAGAGGAGTTTTGCCCCAATATGTGCTGGGCAAACGTTTCCCACACGTCTAGTAAAGATTCCTCTGAGGTTTTTTTTTTTTTTCCCCCCAAAGGTTTATTTTGAGAGAGCAAGCAGGGGAGGGGCAGAGAGGGGGGACAGAGGATCCCAAGCAGGCTCTGAGCTGTCAGCGCAGAGCCCGACGCGGGGCTCGAACCCAGACGAACGTGTGAGACCGCGACCTGAGCCGAAGTCAGACGCTCAACCCACTGAGCCAAACCCCAGGCGCCCCGTGATCGATCCGCGTGTTAAGGGCCCCGGCGCTGAGCGTTCACGTTGGTTCCGCGGACGACTGAGCTGAGGTCCGCAGCACGCGCCCCGGTCTGGTTTCTGAGCTTACGGTGGCGGCTGCTGCTTTGCCCTGCAGGTGGACTGGCTGACGGAGAAGATGCGAGAGGCCAACTTCACGGTGTCGTCCATGCACGGCGACATGCCACAGAAGGAGCGCGAGTCCATCATGAAGGAGTTCCGGTCCGGCGCCAGGTGGGTCAGTGCCACTTCCGACCCCGGACCGAGCCCTCCTGCCTCCTGCCTCCTGCCTCCTGGGCGTGGGCGTGGGCAGCCCTGCGGGGGCGCTAGGCTGGGGGGAGCTGCCATCACCTCGGGGGTGGGGGGTGGGTAGGGGTCTTCACTGCCGAGTAAGGAGGTTTTCCGGTGGTGCTTTTGTGTTGGGGTCTTAGCCGAGTACCGCTGTGGTCGGAGAGCACGTGGCGTCGTTCCTCGCAGCGGGTACCCAGGTTTGCTTGCCGGCCTGGCACGCTCACTTCTAGATGCCCCGTGCGCGTGTGCACAGGCCGAGCGCCCCGTGGTCGCCGTGCCCCGGAGGCTCGGTTGCCGGTTGCGTTTCGGACCCTCCGCACCCTCCCCTCTGTTTCTCTTTACTGTCTCCGCAGCAGCGAGGGAGCTGTGGGTGCAGCTCTGAGTTCCGTGTGTCCTCGATGGGTCCTGAGGCCGTCGTGCCGACAAGTTCAGGGTTGTTGGGTTTCTGCAGGGTTAGCCTTCATCACAGAAGCGTCCCTCCGTCCGTAGTAATGCTGCCTGTCGGCAGTCCTGCCGTGAGGCCGGCCCGGCCGCCTTGTGGGGTGGGTGTCCCCGCCGGGTCCCCTCACGCGCCCCGCCCCCACTCCGTGTGCCGCCCGAAGCTGCAGGTGTGCGCTGTGCACACGGCTCGCGGTGGCTTCTGGTTGGTTTTCTTCGTCGTCGTAATGCTGATCGCTGTCTTGGGATGCAGTTCGTCCCGTGTTGTTTGATGCTGTTGAAACTACGTTTGAATTAATCATCTCATCAGTGCGTTTACCTCTCATGCTCTTTTTCTGATTCCTTTTTTTAAAATTCGTTTTGAGAGAGAGCACGTGCACATGCAGGGAAGGGGCAGAGAGAGAGAGAGAGAGAGAGAATCTTAAGCAGGCTCCGTGCTCAGTGCTCAGCCTGATGTGGGCCTTCTGTGAGACCATGACCTGAGCAGAAATCAAGAGTCGGACGCTTAAGCCGGCTGAGCCCCAGGTGCCCTGGTTTTGGATTTCATATCCTCATTCCTTTTCCCCATTTCCTTTTCTCCTGAGGGAGTGTAGCGCTCTGTGCCTCCATCCTCCACATCTGTTGTGATTGGCACGTGGGCCTTCGTCCCTGCTCCCGCAGAGACCAGAGGCTTCAGTGACCCCTGCGTTTCTAGAAAGCGGTGGTGGTGGTCACGTGTTTTCTAATATCACAAACTCCACAGGACGCCTCTGCTTTATGTGACAAAACGTACATACGTTCAGACTCATACTATCATTTTACTCTTTGTCTTTGAACTTTTGTCTGGGATGGATGTCCTCCTCCTTGAAGAATGTCTTCACCTATTTGGTTTGGGGCTGCCAGTGACCCAATGACAGAGTGCCCGTTTTGGTTTGTCTAGAAGTGTTTATCTCGAAGGGGAAACTTGCTGAGATAGAATTCTGGGACGTCGCCTGCGGTCTCGCTGCTGCCCCACCCCCCACCCCCGCTTGTCTTTCGCTGTGTCAGCAGCTCCTGCTCTGATGCGTCCGTGCGGCTCTGGTCTTTCCTCCTGCTGGGCTGCTGTCCGGCTTCCTGCCCCCGCCGTGTGGCTGGGCTCCTCTTCCCTCTCCCTCTGGGGCTGCGGTTGTAGGTGATTATGGGGCAGTGATACCTCCCCGTTTTGTTTTGAACTCCATTCTCCTGTGTTGCTGTCCCTTAAATTGAATGCTTCTAGACCAGCGACGTCCAATAGAAATATATAGTTCAGGCCACATCTGAGATCTCCTAATACCCGTGTTAAAACAGACAAAAAGAAACCGGTGAGGTTGATTTTTAATACAGTATTTGACTCATCGGGGCGCGTCATTTCAATATTTGCAATATGTAGCATTAAAAATACTAATTAAAGTGTTTTTTACTTTTTTTTGTACCGAGCATTGAAAATCCTGTGTGTATTTTACACTCTAAAGAGCATCTCATTCCGGGCCAGCCGCGCTGCACGTGCTCGATGGGTAGGCGGGCTGGTGGCCTCGGTATTGGACGTGGCAGCCCGTGGCGTGTCCGATCCTGCCCTGGCTGCGGGACAGAGCGCTGTGAGTTGCATTTCAAATTTGAATACGCTGTAAAGCCTGCGCCAAGGTCCAGAGGCCACCAGCCCTGACTCCCCTCTAGGCGGAAGTAGGACGTCTTTCCCAGTTGTTGATACGGGGCTGGGTTCAAACAGTTAAACGTAGTGCAGCAGAAGCTACCAGAACTCTCTTTATCAGACGGTGCGCGTGAACTGAGCACAACCACAGACGCGAGGCCCTTCGTGGACAGGTCTTTCCGGTGCCGCCCCGACGCTGCACGCCCGCAGGGGGGCCGGTGTGAGGGTGACCTGACGTGTTTCTGCTCGTCGCCAGTCTTAAGCTTTCGTGACCGGGGTGATTGCCTCAAGCACCTTCTCTCGTTGCAGCCGTGTGCTCATCTCCACGGACGTCTGGGCCAGGGGCTTGGACGTCCCTCAGGTGTCCCTCATCATTAACTACGACCTGCCCAATAACAGAGAGTTGTACATACACAGGTAGGGGTGGGCTTCCCGTGGGCCTCCCGTTGGCGGGTGTCCCGTCCCCTCTCCTGCTGCGTGTACTGAAGGGGTTTTGCTCTGCCCTCGAAGAATCGGGCGCTCGGGCCGCTACGGCCGGAAGGGGGTGGCCATCAACTTTGTGAAGAACGACGACATCCGTATCCTGAGAGACATCGAGCAGTACTACTCCACCCAGATCGACGAGATGCCCATGAACGGTGAGCCGGCCTGCCCGCCAGGATGTGTGGCACCCGCCGTCGCCCTCCCCCTCCGCCTCCCCCTCCCATCTTGTTTGTGTCTAGAATACGTCGTGAGCCTGTAGCTCAGTTTACACGTTTGCACCCCGTTTGCATCCTTCCTTCACACGTGCCTTTCTCTCCCTCAGTGGCTGACCTGATCTGAGGAACCCGCCGCGTTGATGAGCTGGCGACCGTCGCCCACCTCGTGCCGCTGTCGGGAAGTGTGCGGGGGCGGTTTCCGGGTGATGGGGTTTGTGTGAGCTTGGCGACAGTCCCGGGGACAGGCGAGCCCTCGGTGTTCTTTTCTTACCCACGTGTAAATAATGCTTGGAGTTTTTTTCATTAAACGTTTAAAACTTTTCCCATAAACTCTTAATTTGTGTTTTTTTTTAAATACTTCTTTTTGAAGTAATCTGCATACCCAGCCTGGGGCTTGTCACGATCCCGAAATCAAAAGTTGCACGCTCCACCGACTGAGCCAGCCAGGTGCCCCTCAGGTTTATATCTGTTCAGGTGCCACCGGCCCTTCTAGTAACGTGCTGGGCGATCTTGGGCCACAGGTCGGGTCGCTTCACTCTGCTTTCTGTCTCTGTCGGTGAACGGAAGTGGTGATACAGCCCACCTGTGCAGACCTCCCCAAGCGGGTCGAGATGGCAGCAGTCGAACGTCCATGGTTGGGAGCTTGAGACGTTTCTGAAGTTCACCCGGCGACTCCGACCCCGGGCATCACCGTCGTGTGGAGTGTGGAAGGAACTTCCCGACGAGCTCCCGTCCTGGAGCGGGGCCGCACAGGGTCCGATGCAGCGCGTGCAGGGCGCCTATGTGCCGGCAGCGGAGACCGCGACACCACAGCCCCGGCCACGTGCAGCCAGGAAGCAGCCGCCGTGCCGGGCACCGGATCCCACTTCTCGCGGTCGGGAGGGAGGGGGTTCGGCAGAAGAGGCCGTAGATCCTTGACTCCAGCTTGGCCCTGGGTTTGTGCACCAGGAGCGGGAGCCCCGGGCGAGCAGCTGGGGGGAAGGGTTTGTCAGCAGCCGTAGCGTTTCTGGCTTGACAAGCGCGGTGTGGGTGGAGGAGGGAGGGGAGCACGCGGGGCCTTGTCCGTGGCTCGGGGAGGGGGCGGCAGGAAGCAAGCCAGAGGGAGAGACGCGTGAGAAGCCGAACTCAGATGCCGTCTAGGAAAGAGAACAACTAGCAAAACACAGGAAAACATTCAACCTGGCAGGTGACTCAGGTGTGACGTGTGGCCAGGAAAGATGTAACGACCGTGAGTGTGGCGAGGGCGTGGGAACGTCGGTGCTGTGGTGTCAGTGGGAAAGCAGCCTGGCCCTGACCAGTGGGAGCAATGAAGATGTTCTCTCTCTCTGAGGGGGGAGTTCTGCCTTAGGCAGCTTTCCGGAACGTGGACTGGGGGGGTGGGGGGAGGCTGAGTGCTGGGAGGGGTGCGCGGGGAGCCACTGTGCTTGCATGGCTGTGAGGGGGTTGGGGGGTGTTGGGGGGGGCAGCCGGGGCACGAGTGTCACGGCCCAAGTGGGTTTAGCGGTGTCCCTTGGCAGCCGAACGTTGAGAGAAGCAAGGGGGCCGGTGTGCCCGGCCAGACGGGATGTTGAAAGCCGTTCAGCGTTCGACACTGAATATTCAGATGTTCAGCTGCCAGTTGTAGCCGTTACTCGCTAAAAAGTGGAAATGACCCGAACCTCCACCAACTGGCAAGTGCGGTCACGGCGTGTGAG
Organism: Panthera leo; assembly: GCF_018350215.1. Lineage (NCBI taxonomy): Eukaryota > Metazoa > Chordata > Mammalia > Carnivora > Felidae > Panthera > Panthera leo. The sequence goes on along the minus strand of NC_056692.1, from coordinate 58,899,410 downwards.
GAGTATTACGTGGCCATCCAGAGGGGTGTGGTGTCGACACCCGCTCGCCGAGGGCCACGTGCTGTGCGATCCCACTTCCGTGAAACGTCCCAGACGGCCGCATCAGACAGAACTCAGGTGGTGGTTTTCCTGACCGGGGAGCGCATGCTTTGGGGGTCGAAAACGTTGAGGAGTCGGACCGTGGTAACGGTTGCACGCCTCTGTAAGCGTGGCGGACGTCACTGAGCGGTCACGTTTTGAAGGGGTGACTCCTACGGAGCTACGTCTCCGTTACAAATCAGGTGGGGGGGGGCACAGGCTATAAAAGATGGCTCGACCGGGTCCCGAAACAGGACACAGCTACATACACTTCGAAGAAGTCACAAAAGGCGCGAGTAAGCGGAGAGTGGAGAAGTAAGGGAAACGTGCCCCACAGGAGCCCTCCGACCACGGTGAGCCTTGGGCAGAGGTTTTGGGAAGACTTACCAGGGGCAGAGAGAGCCGTGTCGTACGTGATACCTGGAAAGGTGGTTCGTCACAAATGCCGCCGGGACAGCCCAGGGGCCTTGCACCCAGAGGAGCCTCACGCTGGCAAAAGCCCGTAGAGCTGCCGGGAAGGCTAGGCGAGTCCGGTTCCAGCTGCTTTCGGGAACCCGGGAAAGATAAAGGTACCAGATTTTCCTCACGTACGGCCAACAGCAGACCGCGGCTCTGGCCAGCGTGGTGAGGCAAGAAAAGGGGTAAAAGGCATCCGTTTGGAAAGGAAGAAAAGTCTGCGTAGACTCTCCTTCGCGTGGAAAGTTTCAGGGCTCTGCCACTGGGCTGCTAGAGCCAGCGGTCGAGAACGGCCGTGTACGAGGTCGGTGTCCAGAACCCGCTCGCGTTCTGCAGGCCGGCAGTGAGCACTTGGAGAGGGAGACTTCAGCACTGCTTACGGTGGCGCCAGAGAGTGAAATACCGGGGATACGTTTGGCACCTGCGGCATCCGTGCCCCGAGAGCCACAACGTGTTGCTGTGAAAAACGCCCATAAACGAGAGGCGCCGTCGTAACGGGACTAGAGGGGTCGGGATCGCTCAGGTGTCTGTTCTCCCCGCGTTGTTCCACGGATCCGGCACAGCCCCGATCAAAGTACCAAGAGACTTTGGCAAAAATCGACAAGCTGATTCTAAAGCTGATATGGAGGGGCGCCTGGGTGGCTCAGTCGGTTGAGCGTCCAACTTCGGCTCAGGTCATGATCTCACAGTCCGTGGGTTCGAGCCCTGCGTTGGGCTCTGTGCTGACAGCTCGGAGCCTGGAGCTTGCTTGGGATTCTGTGTCTCCCCCTCTCTCTACCCCTCCCCAACTTGCACTCTGTCTCTCAAATATAAATAAACATTTAAAATTTTTTTTTCTTTTTACATTTATTCACTTTTGAGAGACAGAGACAGAGCACAAGCAGGGGAGGGGCAGAGAGAGAGGGAGACAACAGAATCCAATCCGGAGCAGGTTCCAGGCTCCGAGCTGTCAGCACAGAGCCTGACGCGGGGCCCAAACTCATGACCCGTGAGATCCTGACCTGAGCTGAAGTCGGAGGCTTAACTGACTGAGCCACCAGGCGCCCCGATATTAAAAAAATTTTTTAACAAAAAAATAAAATTCACATAGAGATACAAAGGACCCAGCATGGCCAGAACAGCTTTGAAAAACTGAACAAAGCTGGAGGACTTTTCCTGCCTGATCCCCAGGAACATTACAAACTTACGGCACAACAGTGAGGTGTTGGCACAAAGACAGACACCCCCAGATCCCTGGGATGTGGTACAAGGTCTAGAGAGAGACCACAGATTTATGGGGAGGGGGTTTTCAGCAGGGGGTATTGAGGCAGTGCAGTGGGTAAAGGATGATCCTTTCAGCAAATGATGCCCGAACAGATGGCGAGCCCCATGCAAAAAAAGAAAAACCCTTTATCATTACTTCGTACCACGAACAAAAAGCTTGGGACGGAAGACCTAAAGTCACAAAGCTTCTGGAAGCACAGGAGGCAAGTCTTAGTGGCCTTGGATTTGGCCAAGATTTTTTTAATAGGACAGAAATAATTATAAATCAGACTCCTCAAAATTAAAAACCTTTAACTCCTCACTAAGCATTGTTAGGAAGGTAAAAAGGCAAACCACAGACTGGGAGAAAGAATTTCAAAGCACGTGCCGGACGGAGGACTTAGAACCAGAATATGCGGGCAGCTTTTCAGCGGTAGGTGGAAGAATGGCCCCCCCAGAGGTGCCCGGGGCCTGCTCCCTGGAGCCCGTGACCGCATCACATGTTACAGCAGGAGGGACTTTGCAGATGGAATTGAAAAGTTTGAGACCGGATTGTCCCGGGTTATCCAGGTGGACCCACATGAGCTTTTAAAGGTCAGCCCGCCTTGACCTCGCCGGACTTGAAAGTGCCTCCGCCGCGACGAGCAGCCCCTAGAAGGGGCGTGTGGCGCACGGCTGGCAGGGGACAGACCTCAGGCCTGCAAAACCCTGCAGCTGAGTCGGCCAACAACCTGCCTGAGAAGGAAACGGGTCCTCCCCCACCCCCCCCCCCAGAGCCTCCGGGAAGGAAGCAGCCGGCCTGCCACTCGACTGCAGCCCCGTGAGAGCCGTGTCCCCTCCCTGCCCACCAGCACCGTAACACACTGTGTTATTTTAAGCCACCGAGTCTGTAGTATTTGTTACGTAGCAACAGAAACCTACACAAACGATATTCCAGTAATAGGAGACCAATGCTCCAAATAAAGAAAAAGGCAAAAGATTTGAACAGACGCCTCCCTAAAGAGGATTCACGGGTGACAGACCCAAGTCCGCGAAAAGACGCTCGGCATCGTTGGTCTTCAGGGACATGCACATCGAACTAGGACGGCCGAGAGTGAGCAGACCTCCCGTCGCAGGGGTGGGCGAGGATGCGGGGCAGCCGCCTCACTGCTGGCGGGAACGCCAAACGGTGCAAGCGCTTGGCGAGCAGTTGGGCGGCTTCAAGAACATTACTCACCCCCCCTGCCCCGTATGACCCGACCTTGTCACCCCCGGTACGTGCTCAAGAGAAACGAAGACCTGTCCGTTCAAAGACTTCTCGTGATGGCTCATCGCGGCCTTGTTCGTGACAGCCAAAAATCGGAGACGGCCCCGAGGCCCGCTAAACCAACCGTGGCACGTCCACGTGATGGGAAGTGCTTGACAGTGAAGCCGGACACGGCGCTGAGGTCCACGTGGGTGAGCCTCCGCGATCCTGCTGACTGGTACTAGCGGAACGACGCGCACGTGCCGGAGGGTTCCGCTTCCGTAAACTTCTGGGAAACAAGCTGCCGACCGCAAGCAGACCAGCGGTTGTCTGGGGTGGGGCGTGGGGGCACATCTCCCGCCACGTGCCTCCGATGCCAGGCCCGGCCGGGCGGGCCATGCTGCCTTCAGAGCGCAAGGCCTGCCCGCCCCACCCGGGAGCGCCAGGGGGCCCTCAAGGATGGAGTGGCGCAGCCCTGGGACACATCCTCCCCTCCCTGAACCCCAGAAGGACCAGCAGAAGCTTGATTGCAATGCCCCTTTTATTAAACACAATTGCACTTTGGAGTGAGGGTTTCCCCCGGTCTTGCGAATCTTCTGGAGGCCCCGTGGCCGCCCTCCTGCCGGCGGGCAGCCCCACTGGCTGCCGGGGCACGGTTGCCCAGATGGCAGTCCACAGTGGCCACGCAGCTCTGTCCTTTCATCTGGCGTGACCTCGGGGTGCAGGGACAGCGTCCTCACCCCGAGCACACTTCTGCCGTCCTGGGCAGGCGGTGAATGACATCATACACGTTCCGGTGACAGGCTGCGGGGAGGTAAACGTTCCAGGAGAGCATTGCAAACACAAGGCAAACAGGCGTGCTGCTGGCCCAGAGCCCTGGGGCCCGGGAGGTAGACACAGGCAGATCTGGGCATTGGAGGGACGTCGGCCGTGAGACGTGGGCCAACTGCTTCCGACCCTGAGCCCCGCCCCCCACATCTTGACTAAGAGCACGGGTGCTGGGGTCGCTGTGAAGTCCCATCTTTTCCTGTAAAGGATCAACGCACCACCGGCCCCTGGTTAAGACCAGCTGATGACAAACTGTTCTCCCATCGTCAGTGAGACAGGGATGTCCAGGGTCTGCAAAAAGAGAAAAAAGAAAACGTGACCACCAAACCGTTGTCGACAGAGGTGAGGCCCGAGTGCTCAGCAGACAGGAGCCTGGGCCTGGGCGGGTGGTGCCCTCGGGGTCTGCCCCAGCCCCTGGAGGCTTCTGGCTCTGTTCCTCGCTGGCTGAGTGCTTTCAGCATGGCCCATGAGTCACCATCGGTGTGGACACAGGCAGAGGAAAGGCCCAAGCTGCAAGGGGGCCTGTCCTTCCCTGGGGACCAAGGTCCTTTTGCCCTCGTACGGCCCGGCCGGCCGGCACCGGGTCCCCAGGGTCCTTGGTACCTCCCCCCGCCCCTGCCATCCTTGGGGACAAGCCCTCTGGCCCCATCTGCGGGGCTCTTGCCTTCGTGTCAGGGCTGTAGGTGAAGTTGGAGACAGGAACGCCATTGGAGAGGACCTGCTTGGGGGCTGTGGCCACCCCCAGGACGGTGGCCTTCCTCAGTTGCAGGCTGGCCCCCTCACTGGTCACGTGCACCAGCTCATTCACAACGGTGTTCTGGCCAAGGGGAGAGGTGGAAATGGTCAGCAGAGGGCCCGGAAAGATCTGTGGGATGGGCCCCGCGCACACCCAGATGCCGGCAGGTGCATGGGGACCGCGGTCAGGGCGGCCAGCGCCCGGGCCCTGCTCGCTTCACTTAGCTGGGACAGGGACAGGGACAGGGGGCCCCGGGGACCCCCCGGCCCGGGCGGGTCCCGACACTCACATTCTTGGCAAGGAAGACGACCTGTGTGTAGGCCCCACGCTCGAACGTCTCCAGGCTCTCCCCGTCGTCCCAGAACAGCTCTCCTCGGGCCTCCCCGTTCGTGGTCAGGGCTGCGACCAGGGCCATGGGCTGCTTTCGGGACTCCGTGGTTGTGAGGCCAAGGCCCTGGAAAAGCGGGTGGCACCTGTCACCATCTCAAGCCTGGCGGAGGCCTCCAGAGCGGGGACAGGAGGGACACTGGGCTGGGACGGCTCCGTGCTGCAGGAGGCCGGGACCCGGAGGACAGGCCACGGCCGAGGGGCTCGGACACCCGTGGCGAGCACTCCGGCCGAGGCAGACACCCTGGAGGACGTGAGAGGCCCACGCACGTTTGCAGACCGTTTCCTAAAAAGAGCCAACGGAGCAGGTGCCCCTCCACCTGGCACGGCCGCGGATCTGTGCATCCTCAACCCTCACACGCCGTCGTCTCTGCCCGGGACTTTGGGGACGGACCCTCCACTGGACAGACAGGCTCAGGTGGCTGGCCCGGGTACCTGCAGGGGGATGATGTGCCCGGCCCGGAGGTGGAGATTGATGGTGTCCAGTGGGGCCGGCAGTGTCACCCACTGTCCCCTGCTGTGGATGGCAGGCGTGACGGGTGCGGGAGGTGGAGGCGGGAGGCTGCCGAGGGCCTCTGCTGGCACCTGGAGGGCGGCGTCACGTCACCAGGAGTGGGAGCCTCAGGCTCCGTGCGGGGCCCCGCAGGCCCAGCCCAGACAGGTCGTTGGGACAGAGGCCCTGACCCAGGGCTTGGGGCGCAGCAGGACTTTGGGAGAATTGGAGTCCTGGGGAGCTACCCACTTGGGCCTCAGTTTCCTCATCTGGAAAATGGGTCACTGCAAGGACCGCGTGGGAAGATCCACGCAAGGGCCACAAGCGAGCTCCCTTCCCCACGTGGCCCACACGTGGCAGGGGGGAGGGACCCCTCGAGGGCCCGCAGGACTCACCGTCTGCAGGTCGTACCATGTGCCAGCGGGGAAGTAACCGGTCACTTCAACCTTCCCGGCCTCGAGCACCGGGGTGATGAGCAGAGCTGCTCCCCACAGGAGCTGGCGGTCCACGGCCCAGGTGCGGGGGTCCTCGGGGAACCTTCGCACGGGAGGGGTGGGCTCGTGGGCCTGGTGACCTCTGAGGTCGGCGTGCTCAAGGGGCCTCGCGGAAGCCCCGGGAGCCGGTTCCCGCCGCCCGAGCTTGGCAGGGGGTGGGAGGGGGGCGGTGAGGGGAGTGAGTAACCCTGTCCCCTGCTGGCCTTTCCGGCAAACTTTTTTTTTTTTTCTTTTCTTTACGTGAGAAGATTGGCATCTTGTCTGACCTGCCTCCGCGATCCCACAGCGGGGCATGTGCTGACGTTCTCTGTTTCTGTCCACGGGAGCGTTGCCTCTGTTTCCCTCTGTTAAACCCTCTCCCCCTTGCCTTTTGCCTTTGAGGCTTTCAGAGCCCTCTCCTGCCAGAGCACCTGTTTTCCTGTGGAACTTTCTATAGCTTCGTTTTCGACACTTAAGCCTGTAATCCATCCGAAATTTACGCTTGTAGCCAGAGGGGGAGAAGATGATTTTTGCCAACAAGGAACAGATTTTTACCACCTGGGACTCGTTTAGTGCACTGACTGATTACAGGTGGCATTTAATCAACTGCATGCCACCTTTTTACGTATCTGAGTCCCACTTGGGGGATGTCAGTTGGGTCTCCTTCATTCGATCGGGATGGTTTTGTACCTCGTTACCTCCCGGTTGGCCTGGTCTGGACTGGGGGTTCTGCCCGGAAGGCCCCCAGCCCTGAGCTGCACTCTCATGGGGGGAGGGAGCGGCATGCACAGGGCCCCCCTCCCACCCCAGCAGGGAGGCCCCGGGACACCCCCTGCGGCAGGACGGGGCTGCCCCTGGGCCCTCGCTCCCCGACGCGGGCACTCACTCCAGGAAGAGGGGCCGGGCCACGGTCTCGCCCCCCACGTGGGCCCGGTGGAACAGCGTGTACAGGTGGGGCAGCAGCCTGTAGCGCAGGGCGAGGGCCTTCCTCATGGCTCCCTGCGCCGTCTCGCTGAACCTGTACGGCTCCTGAGGCTGCAGAGGGGCCGCGGGAGCACCGCGAGGTCACCGCCGTCCTCCCCGCCGTGGCGGGAGACCGGCTCCGCTCTCACTGCCGGTGCGGCCGCGTCCACAGCGGGACCCCGGGGGCAGACCCCCGCCCACCCGGCCCGCGCCCCTACCAGGCTGTGGAGGTCGTTGTGGTTCCGCATGAACGGGTAGAAGGCCCCCAGCTGGGTCCAGCGGACACACAGCTCCTCTGACGTGTTGCCCAGGAAGCCGCACACATCGGCCCCGACCAGCGGCACCCCCAGCAGGTTGAAGAGCAGGATTTCTGGGAGGGCGGGGTCGGGCTGGGGCTCAGGCTGCCGGAGTAGGTCCACCTGGGCCGCGGACCGCCCGCCCCTCTGGGGAGCAGACGTTGTAGCCACCGGCCCCGGCCCGGCGGTCAGTACCGCGCTGGCCCTGGTGTCTCCCACTGGGGGTCCCAAGAGCCTGCCTTGCGGACTGACTGCTTCCTGACGAGCAAAGCAGCTCTCAGGGTTGAATTGTGCGCCCCCCCCCCCGCCCCCTAAAAAGTATGTGGGAGTCCTAACCCTTTGTACTTGTGATGTGACCTTATTTGGAAAGGGTCTCTGCAGGGGCACCTTCTGTCGGTTAAGCGTCCGACTTTGGCTCAGGTCATGATCTCATGGGTCGTGAGTTCAAGCCCCGCGTCGGGCTCTGTGCTGACAGCTAGGAGCCTTGAGCCTGCTTTGGATTCTGTGTCTCCCTCTCTCTCTGCCCCTCCCCGACTCATGCTCTGTCTCTCTCAAAAATAAACATTAAAAAAAAAAAAGAGAGAGTGTCTGCAGACACGGTTAAGGTGAGGTCACAGAGCGGGTCCTGATCCAGTAGGCCTGGTGACCACGTAAGAGGAAAACCCAGACTGACGACACACACGGAGGGGACGGCCGAGCGAACACACGGGCAGAGACCAGTGACGCAGCCCCGAGCCAAGGACATGAGGACAGTGGGCAACCCCCAGAAACTGGGGGAGGCGGGAAGGAGTCGCCCCGGGGCTCCAAGCATGGCCCCTCCGACACCGTCATTCAGACCGCTAGCCTCCAGGACCGCTGCCTTCCGCGCCAGCGTGGGGTGCTGTGCTCCGGCGGGCACGGTGAGCCCCCACGGCTGCTGAAGGCTCGGGTGGGTTCCAGGCCACGTCGGCCAGGGCCCGCCCCACCACTGTTCAGCAGGGCCAGGCTGCGCCGGGCCGTCCCTCTCCTCAGTGTCTCCTGGGCGGCCAGGAGCCGATGGGCAGGACCGGACCCAGCCCGAGGCCGTGGGGGACACCTGTCTGGGCTGCAGCGGGTCAGGGGCCCGCATGACCTCTGCCGGTCATGATCGGCGCGCACCGAGGGTCGCCCAGGGACCTGCCGCTCGAGGGGGCTTCAGAGATAGGCCTGCAGCGCTGGCAGGCACACCTGCCCTAGGGCGAGGTCAGAGCCCGTGGCACCTGTGGCAGAGCGGCTTCCGGAAGGAGGAATGGACTCCTGCCCCAGAGCTCGCCCACCAGCGCTTCCCCACGGCCCGAGGGTCTGCGCGTGGTCCTGCCACTGCCGAAAGTGCTATCAGGAGGCTTGCAGGCTGCAGGCGGAGGCTCCCCTCAGCTGCCCACGTGGTGACCCTGGGAGGCCACCCCAGCCCCTTCCCCAGAGCTCCCGAGCCCTGTCTGCCTAACGCGCGTCACAGCATCAGAGCTCTTGACAACTCAAGTCGAAGTGCCTCTCTGCAGAGGGGTGGGGGTGGGGGTGGGGGGTGGACGGCGCCTGCAGGCTGGGCTCAGACAGGATGCGGTCGCCGGAAGGGACACCACGAGAGGACGGGATCTGACTGCTTTGCAGGCAGCGGCTGGGGCAAATCGGGGACTTCTGGAAAGCCCATCGCCGCCCACCAGCGTGGCGCCACAGGTGAGCCGACCCGCGCAGGTGCACAGGGGCCCCGTGTGAGTCAGTGGCGGGGCCCCGTGGCGTGGCAGTGGCATCTCCCTGAGCTGAGCCGAGCCGGGCGCTCCGGTCTGGGCCCACGGCCCCCCTCTCCGAGCTGCCCTCCTGACCGGCGCTCTCACCTGGCACAGAGTATGACAGCTGCTCCCAGCTGCTCCACACGTCCCCTGTCCAGTGGCCGGCGTATCGGCCGTGGCCCGCGAAGGTCGAGCGGGAGATCACGAAGGGGCGCGTCCCCCGAGCCTTGACCAGGGCCCTGAGCGGGGCAGGGAGACAGAGCAGTGGCCTGGCGCCCGGAGGGGCAGCAGGGCGGCAGGGCCGAGAGCAAGCAGCCCCGAGGGCCGAGGCCAGGAGGAGGGAGGGGAGGCTCTGTCCGAGCCACCAGACCACCCTGGATGATGAGCCGCGTCACAGGGAGGAGGACGGCCGTCCCTCCCGGCTCCCCCTGGGAGTCTGCGCGCGGTCACCGCCGGCCCTCCCTCTGATGCCCCCGCCCCGCACAGCGCCGAGCGGGCCCCTCACCTGTGGGAGGCGAGGGCTTCTGTCAGGCCGTACAGGTTGTGCAGGTTGTAATGCGTGGAGAGGAACTGGTGGCTGGAGGCACAGATGGTGGCTGCCCGCAGGGTCCCGCCAACCACCCCTGGAAGAGGAGGAGGCCGCTCCCGTGCGTGGCCGGCCGGCGCCCCCCACCCCCAGCCCGGAGCGCCCTCGGAACTCGGGGCGTGTCCCTGTATCGTCTCCTCTGTTCCACAGGTGGGGACGAGGTGGACACGGAGGCCGGCAGACCGCAGACGTCACCCCCCCCCTGCTCTTGACCCGTTTCAAGCCCTTCCCTGTTCCCATCCCTAAGCCCGCAACGCCTTCCCTCCGGAGGGCCACGCCTCAGTGGCGGGCGTGCTGGTCCACGCTGCCTGGCTCACGTCTCCCCAGCCTGACCTTCCTCCTGGTCTTGCCCTCCCCTTTCCCGGGTGGCCGTGCCCATCGGCTCCTCAGAAAGGACAGCTCTGAGTCTCCCAAACCAGAGAAGCAAAAGCCCCGATCTGAGCCTCAGGCAGCTGGGGCCAGGGGGCCGGCGGGTGAGGGCTGGCAGGAGGGGGAGCTCGCCTGGCACGTAGGGCGGGTTCTCCAGGTCACTGTCGGGGCAGCCGTCCACAGAGCCCTTGACGAAGTTGGACGGCTCGTTCATATCCTGCAAGACAGGCCCCGGAGGTGGGCGCCCTGCCCCGGGCAGAGGCTGGGCCGGTCCCACAGCCCACGGGACACTTACGATCCACATGCCGTCGAAAGGCACCTGGGCGTGGAACTCGGCCACCATGTCCTGCCACCAGTCAAGGGCCTCGGGGCTGGTGAAGTCGGGGAAGGCGGTCAATCCGGGCCACACCTGGAGGAAAGGCCAGAGGGGAGACCGGGCCCCCCAGAGCTCCAGCCTCGCTCACCTGCCTGGGGGTGAAGGGCTACGGGGGGGGGGGGGGAGGGTCATCGGTGGTAGGGGCCGTGGGACTCTACTGAGACCTCCCTTTCAGACACAGGCCCCAGAACCGAGTCTCAAATGCCTGCACTCCTGGGAGCCTCCCCGGCCTCCCCGCAGCTGGGACCCCCTTCCTGTTGGTTCTGGGCACACCCTGGAACCGGCAGTTTGGGACTGTGCCGGGCGCCCCGTGGGAGGGCCTGGGAAGCCCTCGGGGGCCGGGGGACAAGGAGGGCGCCCGTGCCCGGGCTGGGCCCTTCCACACGCCCAGTGGAAGGATTCGAGGCGGCATCCCTTGTCAGGGGCCACCGTCACCTCCAGCCGTGACCCCCACACGCTCTGTCCCATCGGACAACATGATGATTTCTTAAATCCCGTCCTCTTCCTGAACGCCTGCCTGTCCCCACCAGCTGGGGACTCCCGTTTTCTGCCCTCTCCCCCCCTCCCCCCACCGCGCGCCCAGGCCCCCACCCTACCTTCCCGATCAGTGGCTGCCCAGTGTCATTGGTGATGAAAACCTTCCTCCGCAGACCCTCGTCATAAGGTCGGTAGCTGCCAGGAGGGCTGGAGCTGCTGATGGCAGGATCCTGGAGGGAGTGGGGGGACCCCGTCAGGAGGAGAAGGAGTGCTCCAAAGCCAGGCACCCACTGCTGGGAAGACAGGAGAACGCTCTCCAGGCAGTGTTGACGGAGGACAGAGGCCGGAGAGGGCCTCGCGTGTGTGTGTTCAGCACACCCTGTGTGCACAAGCTCACGTGCCGGGGGTGGGCACACCTGGATGCGGGCCTGAGCTCTGCTTCACAAGTTCGAGAGTCTCCCCAGTGTTCTACCACGAACACCGATTTCCTGAGTAGAAGGCCTGCCTCTGCCCTCCGGGCTCTGAGTGGCCGCGGATGCTGGCTGCCCTCCGAGGGGCCGAGGTCATGGAAACGGCCGACATCAGCACGGTTCTTAACCTCTCAGCAGACAGGTTTCCTCCCCTGTGTCCACTATGGCAACCACTCAGCCTCGGCGCCCCCTCCCCATGTCCTCCGGCCACATGGCTGGGCACTGCCCCCCGCTCCCCTGGCTGCACCGGCCCAGGGAGGGTGTCCTTGTGCTGGGCCACTCAGAGCCCTGCCCTCCATCCTGTGACGCAGAACTGACTTAAGTGGAGACGGGGCCGGGAGACCCTCGGAGCCTCTGTGGCTCTGGTTTCTTGGGCGTCCAAGCCCGCCCCGGCCCTCCCAGTCCCGGGGGGCGTCAGCCGAGGGCACCCCCCACCCCTTGCTTTAAGCCGCTCACGTAACCTGCAACCAAAAGGACCCTAAGCGGCACACGATGCTTCCAGGAGGCCTTAAGCTGGACGTCACAGGACAGCAGAGCCCAGGTCGATATCCCGGTCGATAGCAAGGACCCTCAGAGCCCCGCACGCACCACGAGGAAGCCGCCGTCTGGGGGAGGAGGCACAGGGCCTCCCTTCCCTAACAGCTCGCGCGGCAGGGGACGGGGACGGCGGGGGACTCACTACGATCATCACGTAGTGCCGGCCGCTCCGGTGGAGCTCCTGCACCATGGCTGGGAAGTCCCCGAAGCCGTCCTTGTTGAAAGTGAAGTCTCTCCTCGCGTCCATGTAATCCAGGTCATTCCACTGAGTGTCCTGTGGCCACAGCACAGGGACGGAGTCCCGGCCCAGCCCCCCCACGCACACCCGCCCCGGGCCGCCCAGCGCTCACCAGGGGGAAGTCGGCCCTGGTCATGTTCTCCACCACCTGGCGGGTGACGGCCGTGGAGGTGTAGCCCCAGCGGCAGAGGTGGAGCCCCAGGCCCCAGTAGGGCGGCATGAACGGGGAGCCTGCGGGCAGGGCAGCTCTGTGAGCGCGTGGGCAGGGGGAGGGGAAGGGGGCGGGAGGGGCGGGGGAGGGGGGAAGGAGGGGTGGGGGAGACGAGGGGGCAGCGCAGGGCTGGGGGACCAGCCTACCCACGACTTCCAGGTACTGCCGCACCACGCTCTTGGGCTCAGGGCCCAGGAAGATGTACATGTCCAGGATCCCACCCGTGGACCGCCAGCTGAGGGCCGGGCTCGGCTGCAGGACCACATCTGGGGGAAGCAGCCCTGGGGCTCAGGGACAGATCCCTGCGCCCCATACTGCCCCCACGCCGCCAGTCTACAGCCTGCTTGGTGTCTGGGGAGGGAAATGCTGAGCCGCCAGACCCCAGGACTCGCCTCTCTGGCCTCCGCTCAGATCAGGGGCCTCAGAATCCACCTTGGGGGCACCTCAGGGCAGAGCTGGCAGAGGCCACAGCCCACTGGAGTCACTTCTTGGGGGGACGCACAAGCCCCAACCCCCCATGGCCCCAGTCCTCTACCTCCAGCCTGTCGGGCAGGTCCCTCCGTGGAGGAAGGGGACGCGGCCACACCCGGGGCAGCCCCTGGCCTGGGAGCTCCGAAGGACGACTGGCCGTGGGACACGGGGACAGGATGCCGGCTGGGGGTGGCCGCCCACCCGCTTACCCATGGCATTGCTGTTCAGCAGGAAGACCCCGTGAGCCAGGCCGCCGTCCTCCAGCACCAGGTAGAAGGGGTGGGACCCGTACAGGTTCACGTTGGGCTGGGCACGTGGACACACACTTTAGCAGCCTCACCCACATGGCTGCCCCGCTCCCCCCGTCTTCACTGCCCCTTGTACCTCGGGGGCGATGTCCCGGTTCCACAGGGTGATCTTGGTCCAGTTGGTGCTAAGCATCAGGGAGCCGAGATGCTCGGCCAGGCCCGTGATGTGCTGGGACGGCAGAGAGGTAGACAGCTGCAGAAACTGGTCAGCAAAGAACAGGGGGGCCACCGTCGTGTTCAGCCTGCCAGGAAATGCCCAGACAGCCAGATGAACCCCAGGTGGGCCCTCCCAGAGAGACCCCTGGGCCCTGGTATCCCCCCGAGGAGGGCCAGAGTGGCCTGGTCACCTCGGTGATGCACTGACCCGGGGCAGACGTGGCCATGCGAGGCCCGGCGACCCTGGGGACCTGACCAGGTGTGGAGAGCTCGCAGAGCACATCCAGCACACCCAGCTACCTGGCTGTGTCCACACTGCCCCCAGGCGGGCATCCAGAAGTGGAGTGCCCCATAAGGCCTGGCCGCAAGCAGGTGCTGGACAGGAGCGGCTCGAATTGGCTAGCGCTAGGACTTGCCCCGAGCTCTTTCTGCAAGGGCCATGCTGCTCCCAGACTCTGGCCAAGGCCTGCCCAGCCCAGCCCAGCTCCAGAGCCCATGGAGCTGTCCGTCCACCCAGGGGTGGCCAGGGTGCCCTGAGGTTGCATAGGGTCAAGGGCAAGGCAAGAACCACAGACAGGGCCCAGAATACGTACTATCGCTGATTTCCTGGGAAGATCTCCCACTGCACCCTGCCTGCCCCTGGGCAAGACTTACGAGTGTGTGTGTGTGTGTGTGTGTGTGTGTGTTTTCAAGACCAAACTCTGATTACAGGCTTTAGAAAACTTCTCTCAGATCTCTGCTCAAAGGTCAGCTTCCTAGAGAGGCCTTCTGTAGCTCCCCCCGACAGAGCCAACCCTCTCCTCTGCATCTGCACAGCTCATCTCTAGAACCTTCTTAGCTCTGTTATTCCTGACATTGTACTTGCACTCATTCACTGCTTCTTCCCACTGTGTCAGCCCTGGGAGCAGGTCGATAATGCACAGCCAAGAGTGGGCAAAAAAAAAAAAAGAAGAAAAAAACTGTATTTCAGAGTTCCCTTAAGACCAAGGTAGGTCCAAGTTACCTCATCCCCGAGCCCGTAACTGAGTTCAGTGACAAAGGGGAGGCTTGTCCGCTCTGGGCACATATTTACGTGGCGGTCACGTGAAAGTGTGCATGCTTAAATCCGTCAGGGCAGACGGGGGGCGTGGGCAGGTCTGCTGCCCCGGCCCCGTGGCTGTGCGGGTCCACTGTGCGAGGGGAGGTGTCGGGCTCTGGGAGTCACAGCGGTGGCACCGGAGTCTGAAAGTGGATTCTGAGATGCCTGGGTGCGTCCAATCCCCGGTCACGATGGGGGCGGCGGAGGTGACGCGTCTCCCAGGGGCAAGGGCACGCCCAACCAGATGCCCTGATTCTCCCGACACAGCCTGAGAGCATCTGCTGTGGGTTGGAACCACTGTGGGAGCTGGAAGCCCAGGAGTGAGCTTCTGGAACGGGAACGGCTCCGTGGCGGACAGACCACAGCAACGATTCGGACAAACCTAAGATCTCGGGGGGACACGAGCCCCGGAGGGACTGGAAACAGCACGGAAGCTGGGGCCCTGGCTCCGTCGCCTGCCAGCAAGCCACCTCACCTCCCTGTGCCTCAGTTTCCCCATCCGTAAAGCGGGGGCCGTAACGGCACCTACTTCTGTGTTGCTGGGATTAGCGGGGTTCACGGTTACTGCGCCCGCCCTGCCGTGAGTGATACACAGCATCTGATCGTAAATAACATAACGTAAACAAAGCGGGTCCGAGGAGATGCTCCCTGGGGGGAGAGGTGTCATTTCACACCCGACCCTCCGAGCTTTCTCAGCCTCTGCACTTGTGACATTTGGGCAGGATCGCTGTATATGGTGGAGTCCCTGCCAGATGCCCCCTGGAGGAGACCGCCCCCGGCTGGCACTCCCTGGGGGCACGGAGACCGCACTCACAGCACCCGGCCGTCCAGCTTCCGGCGCACGACCACCCCGAAGGGCTCCTCCTGGAGGTCCACGCTGTAAAGTGTGGATGAGGCCCGGCTGCGGACACGCGGGGTCTCCAAGGGCACCTCGTAGCGCCTGTTGGCAGGATCTTTGATCTAGAAGTCAGATGGTGTGCCGTGAGGCCCTCTGCGGGCCGGGGGCCTCCCCTGCACACCTTCCCCACCTTCCTCACCCTCCAGGAGAGCGGGGACCCAATGCCAGGCCCAGTGTGGCCGTGCACAGCAGGTGAGCGTGGGCAGTTTGGTCATCTACAGAACCCGGGGAACGCCTCACGTGGGTCGCCAGGCAAAACACAGAACGCGCAGTCAGTCTGAAGGTTTTTTTTAGTACGTCTCAGATAGTGCATGAGACACACACTGAAAAAATAAACTCATTGCTCGGTTTTCTGGAATTCAGATTTCCTGGCATCCTGTATTTTTATTTGCTGAAGCTGGCACCCCACACGCCCGTCACGGGGTGGGTGAGAATAGAATTGAGGGCGCCCAGCTCCACTCTGTTCGGCGCACAGTAGTAATCACTGGGTAGATGTTGGCTGTTATAAATCACTTTGCTAATTATGAATTGTGTGTTACAGGCTGTCTCAGCTTGGCCTCCACGTGTCCATTCAGTCCTCAGGTTTCTGCTGGGCACCTGCTATGTGCCAGACACTGTTCCAGGCACTGGGAGTCAGCAGGGAATAAATCAGACAAAAGGTCCTGCCCTCAGGGGGCAGACGATCATCAGATCCCAGCGCCCACTGCCCGGAACATTCCCCTTCTTCCCTCTCCACCTTTCCCCTTGCGGACCCTTGCAGGACTTCAGGTCCCAGGTGGGATGTCACTTCCTGGGGGAGACCCACCTTCCCTCCACTGTGCCCTGAGCCCTGCCCTCTAGAGCATGTTCTAGAACCTTCCAATTGCTGTCTTAATGGCCGCTGCTCCCTGAGTGTAGGCACTGTCTGCTCACGCCGGGACTCCCCGTGAAGGCACAAAACGCATCTGCCCCCTAAACACACGCCCGGCAGACCCATTCATCTTCACCCGATGCCCACCCACGTTTTCTCTGCCCCGTGGGGCCCCGCCCACCGTGAAGTGGAGTCGGCTCTCAGTCTCCAGCAGCACGTCCAGGCGTAAGGTCAAGATGTCCTTGGGGAAGAAGGTTGGGGTGGCGCGGGTCAGGGTGGCCGTGTAGCCTGTCTCCGTGGTGGTCAGGTTGTGCAGCTTGTAACTCGGGTAGCTGGGTGGGAAGAAGCACCAGGGCTGTCCCATGCGGGGGACCCGAGGCCACTGCCCGGCAGGCACGTAGCAGCAGCCCCGGGCCTCACACTGCCCCTGGGTGATGGCCTTGTCCGGGGCGCAGTCGAAGCGGCTGTTGGGGGGCACGTCGCACCGCGTGGGAGCTGCTCTGGGACTGCCGTGGTGGCCTGGGGGGGCCTGGGGGCCTGGGTGGCCGGCTCCCTGCTGGCGAGCTCGATAAAGCCCCTCAGCTACTTGGGAGAAGCCACGCTGCTCTTGGGGGACCAGCAAGAAATCATGGAGCAGGACGTGCCCCAGGAGGGCGGCGGTGGCCAGGGACACGAGGATGTAGGCCCCCAGCAGGGGGCGGCAGCACAGCGGCCACCTCGCGTCCATGGTCGGTGGCACCTGCAGGCAGCGGGTTGGGTCCTGGAGGCCCTGCTGAGAGAAGGGCCGGGCTCAGCAGGGAAGGCGGAGGGAGGGGGCCTCAGGGGACTCACGCCAATTTCCAGACGTGGACCCGCGGCTGGCCCAGCAGCGCACAGGGTGAGGTGTGTGGAGAAAGCGGGGCGGGCGAGGGTAGACAAGCTCCTGGCACTGTTTGGAAAGACGGCAAGGGAGGGAGCTGGAAAAGCAGAGAAAAGCCCCGAAGAGGGGATTGCAGAATACCCTGTACCGTGAAACGCACTGAAGATGTACGAAAAAACGGTTTAACGAGGGGCACTTGGGTGGCTCAGTGGGTTGCGCTGTTTTGCCGCACGTCATGATCTCACGGTTCATGAGTTCGAGCCCTGCGTCAGGCTCGAGCCCTGCTGAGAGCCTGGAACGTGCTTGGGATTCTCTCACTCCCTCTTTCTCTGCCCCTCCCCTGCTCAGTCTCTCTCTCTCTCTCAAAATAAATAAATAAACATTGAAAAAAAAAAGGCTTAATGACACACAAAGACCCGGGCGGTAAACTGACAAACGGAACAAGAAGTTACAACGCGGCGCAGAGAGTAAACTCTGCTTGTGCACGGACTGGACTGTGTCCGAGCTGCTAAGTTCTGGCAGATGCGCTAGAAGTGGACGCGTCCTCAGGGGGACCCGCCACCGTCCCTCTGTCCCTCCTCTGCCGACCGGGAGGCGGCTCCAGCCCGGTAAGCGGTCTCGGGCACTGCAGCTGAGGGCGACACTCAAGGGCTGGCCCCAGGCCTTGGCAGGTGGCGGCGCCCTCCCCGCCCCTGCAGTTACATGGGGAGCATCTGGCTCCTCTGGGGATAGGACTGTCGCTACCTGCGCTCGGCTTATGTGTACGTTCTAAATATCTCACAAGGAACGTTGTTGGCCGGCTCCTCCGAGGAGTGAGACATCAGCGTGGGACTGAACGTGCAAGGATTTCACGAGGGGCGTCCTTTCTGTCTGAGAGAAACTGGGGAGGCTGCCAGGGGCGGCCCGGAGGGTCACCCCGCACCCAGTCTGACCTCTTGGGAGTCAGGCCCGGGGAGGGGCCGAGGGTCCAAGCATCCCGGACTGCCGTGCAGGCTAGGGAAGGTTCCACAAGGCCAAGGGGCTGGGGTTGCGGGTGGGGGACCTGAGCCGAAGCTGGCCAGCAGGGGTGTCCCTGAGCAGCCTGCCCTCGTGCTGTGGGCCGGAAAGCAGGGGGGCCGCGGAGCAGATGGGGCCACGCATGCCAGCTCCGTGTGGCGGAGGCTCGTGAGATGCACGCACCCTCGGGCCGCCAGGAACACGCAAGGGTTGGGAAGGAGTCACGTCGCGCACCGGGGAGTCTGAGCCTGTCACAGCCACAGACAGGTCCCCTGGGACATTCCGGCCACAGTGGGCCACGGCTTTAATTCACGGCACCTTTGAAGCAAATGTGTGCGGTGGCGGGGGGGGGGGTTTTCTCACGCCAACCAATCCTCGACACCAGCTGGGTCTCCCAGGATTCGTTCCGATTCTGGCCTGAATTCCTAGAGCCAGCGCGGACCCCACAGGTAAGGCCTCAGCCCGGGAGGCCCGTCCCCCTTCTGACCCCAGTCGCAAGCCCCAAGTCTAAATAACTAGCCATCGACTCAAGGGTTCCCCCCTCCCCCACCTCCGGTGGGGAATTGGCTAGAACCACTCACAGCACTTAGGGAAGAGCTTGGCTTACCGCGGCCCGTTTATTATAAAGGATGCAGCCAGAGGACGCAGCCAGAGGACGCGGGATGGGGCGTCCCCGCCCTCCAGCACCAAAGTGTGTTCACCGGCTCAGAGGCTCTCTCAACCCCGAGTTTTGGTTTCATTACAGAGAACCGATTACTCAAATCCTTGGCCCTTGGCGATTGTCAATCACCAGCCCCTCAGTGCTCCTGGGGGCTGGGGGAGGGGAGGTGGGGCTGGGAGTTCCCAGCCTGGGTGCTTCTGGGGACCAGGCCCGACCCCGAAGCTGTCCAGAGGCCCCAGCCACCAGTCACTTTATTAGCACAGAAAACACACCGCCCCTGCCAAGATTCCCAGGGTCTGTGTGCCACGGACCGGGGACAAAAGCTAAATACTTATTTTTTTATTGTACAGCGTCCCGGCTGCACCTGCCCATCCAGGAACACATGACACCTCGTGATCACGGTGATGTAGGGACCGGAGCTGCCGGGCCGGGCCCACGGACCTCCCCACCCTGAGTTCAGAAGCGCGGGGGCCCGGGACACAGAGGGGCCCGCCCCCGGCCGCGCGCGCTGTTTCCACTCCACTGACAAGAGCAGTCGGCCGGAGGGCCTGACAGTTTAGGCAAATGGGGAAACACTGAAGGTCAGGGAGGTCAAGTGCGCTGCTGGCCGGGAGACCCTGTGACCTCGCTTTCAGGGAAGTGGATCGGAGCCGCTGCTCCCCGGGCCTGGGTGGCAGTCCAGCTCCGCCCTGACGCGCGAGGCATGGGTCCCCACCCTGTGCCTCGGTTTCCTCCCCACAACGGGACAAGACGGCTCCCCTCGCCCAGCACCGAGGGCGCGGATGAGACCTTGGAGTCCCCGGGGTCCCTGTCGACACCGCCGCCCGCGGACCCGCGCACGACACGCTCCACTTGTCCAGCCGCGAACCAGAGAGGTTCAATCCGCCGAGCGATCGGTCCCTCCCCCTTGGGGCGTCACGGCTGCCGGGAACCCCGGGTCTCTCGTCTCGGGGGCAGCCGCCGGACGCCCCCGCCCCGCCCCTCGCCGGGACCCCTGCGGCCCCCGGCCCGCTCACCTCCGCGCACGCGCGCCCGACGGGGCCCACCCCCGACCCCGGCTCACCTCCGCGCACGCGCGCCCCGCCCGCAGCGGCCACCCGGGGTCCGGCGCCCGCAGGCACGCGTCAGAGGGGGCGGGGTGGGCCACGTGACAGGCCGCCCGCGCAGGCGCCCTGGGCGAGGGTGCGCGTCTCCGGCCGCGCGCCCCCTGGTGGCGGGGCGTCCGGATCCCGGCCCGCGCCGTCCGCCGGGCCCGCAGCCGGGGAGGAGGGGGGAGGGGGGAGGGGGGAGGAGGGCAGGGGAGGGGCGCTTACCTGGCGAGACGCGCCTGCGGGGGACAGAGGGGAGCGGCCCCCGGGGTCGCCCGTTAACTGAAGCCGTTCTGGAAGGGAAAGCGTCATCGCGCCCATAAAAGCGGCTGTTGCGCAACGTGACAGGGCGCCGTGGGGGGCCCGGCGGGGCCGGTTTCCGACGCGCTCCCGGAGAAATAGGCCTTTCCCCCATATTCAGAAAAAGTTTTATTTTTCGCTGAAAAGTTGGAAAGCGAAATTGTTTCGTAGGCCCTTTGAGGGCGGGGGCCGCTGGGGAGGCGCAGGGCAGGTGCGTCCTGGGGGCGCCCGTCCCACCCGCGCTCTCCGTGGGGCGCCCCCGCTGCACCCCGCGCCCTGGACCATGACGGTGAGCAGGCCTGTCAAGGGCGGAGGCGGGAGCCTCCCCGAACCCGGGCGCCGCTTGGACCTCGAGTCCAGCGCGGGGTGGGAGACACCCCACCTCTGAAATGCCACCGGAAACGTAGCGGGAGTGGGGGTGGGGGGTGGGGGTGGCCTTAGTGGAAATTGCTGGTGGCTGAAAGAATCACGCCATGCTGGCCTGCCTATTCGTCTTAAAGGACCTCTCTGAGGGTGGACGTGGCTTTCGGTGACACGAACGTTCTAAGTCCCTGATCATACACAAAATTCTGGTGTCTTCCATGGGAGCAGGCTGGGGGGAGGTCCCGGCTGCTCTCTAGGAGGACCCAGATGGCTCGAGCTTGCTGGCGATCATCTGGCTGACCTTGAGCAGGGCCTCCTGGAACTGGGGGTACTCGTCCTTCACGTGGTGGAGGATGGTGCTGATGACGGCCAGACGGTTGTCCAAGCGCTTGTGCTCGGCCAGCAGCGACTGCTTGGAGCGGAACAGGAACACGTACCTGCCGTCCTTCACCGCCTGGAGGTGCTTGAGGCGCGTCTGCAGGGCCACCAGCTCCGAGAGGTTCTTGGGTGGGACAAGAGACCCCGCATCAGGTTAGGCGGGTTGAAAATAGGACACCGGCTTGCCCCCACACAAAGTCAGGACTCGAGGAAATGCCAGGTGGAGAAGGGTGAAGGAGAGAGATTCTCCAAACCGTGGAGAAGAGGCAGATGTGCGCTTTTCAGACCCTTTTCCTTCGCCCGTCGTCTGAGAGACCCTTAACGCTGCCAGGTGCCCGCCCCCAGAGCGGACACTTTTCGCTACCTCCCCTGTCTGGGCTGATCAGGCTTGGACCCGGCAGACTCAGCTGGCCCCTCTCTTCTGCTCACACCGCATCCGATCTGGCAGGAAAGCCCACGGGGGCGGCTGAAATTGTACGCAGAATCCGACAGCTTCTCACTAGCCTCACGGCTACTGCCCTGGTCCATGTGGCATCTCAAACAGCCTCCGGTGTCTACCCTCCACCCTTCCATCCCACACACCCAACGTCAGAGCCAGAGCGGTCCTCTAAGACCCGAGCCACTCCTCAGCCCCCAGCCCTCCCCTGTCTTCCCGCCTCCCCGAGAAGAGCCCAAAGCCATGATCACCCACTCACTCTTCTCTGGCTGCCCCTAGAGTGGTCTCCTGCCCTGCGTTACCCAGCCGGCAGCTCACCCCCTCACCCCCTTCAAGTCTGGACTCCAATGTTTTCTCAGACCCCCCCATCCAACCCTGAGGCCCCTTCTCTGCTTTTTCCCCAGAGTATTTACCACCACCTAACTCTCATTCATTGTGTTTACCATCTGTTCCTCTGCCCCTCAGATGTGACGGTCAGGAGGGCAGGGATCATTCTCTGTCCTGGTCTGGTCTGTAGCCTTAGCACCCAGGACAGCGCCTGGCCCACAACGGATGTGCGGTGTCATTAGATGGTTAGAGAAGACGAGATGAGCGAGGAATCCCAAGGCGGCTGGCAGCGCTGTGATCCCTGGGCGAAGCGGGTCGGGAGGAGGCGCGCCCGAGGAGGCAGAGTGGCTGCTGCGAGGGGCAGACTCCACGCCCGGGTTCTTGTGGCCCTGCTGGCTCGGGGGACGTGCCTACCTGTTGCTTGAGGGCCAGGAGCTGGCCCAGGTTGGCCTCGAGCTCGTTGGTCCTGGACTGCATCTTTGACAGCTCCTCTTGCTTCTCCAGGAGGGAGTTGCTCATGTGCTTTTGCGTTTCTTCCAGTTCCGAGATGGCTTTGGTGCACTCCTCGGTGGCCTGGGAGACACACGGGACCGTGCCGGGACGTGGTTATTTAGTGGACAGAGTCAGGCTAGAAGGATATACTCTGGGGAGGGTTCCCATGAGGATGGAGAGAGTCCCTGCCCCTCGGGAACCAGGACCCGGAGGGGCGAGTCCCAGTGAGACGCCGGGGCGCGGGTAAGCCCACACTGCAGACTGCTCCCCAGAGGCAGGCATGGCTTGGGCAGAGACATGGGGGCCTGAGCAGTTCTGGGGCCCCTCTCTTGCAGGAGGTCCATCTGCCAGGGCCCAGGGGCAGCTGAGCAGCTGCATGCCAAGGCTGGGATCAGATGCCTGGGCGGGAGCTAAGGCCTCGCAGGGTGGGGGGCTGGGAGTAGGAGTGGGGGAGGTCTGGCTCCATTCCTGTGAGGTCGGGCGGCTGGAGGTGGTTCCCAGAGGAAGCAGCTGGTGGGGTCCAGTGGATGAATAAAGTAGAGGTGACCAGGTGACTCTCAGGGTCTAGCCGGGGACAGGGGAGAATCTGGGATGCGCTGGCAGGGAGGAAAAAGGGCCATTCTGGGCACAAACGCCAGAGGCCTTGCTGGGCATGGTGTGCGGCAGGAGGACTTGGGTACAGCGCACCTGTTGCTGGGGCTGAGGAGTCGGGCGTGGCGGGGGGCGGGTTCTGGGCAGGTGTGGGAGCCCCAGGGATGGAGAGGGACGGACCTCACGAATGACCAGCATGGCAGAGAGGACCGGCCAAGAAGGACCAAGAAAAGGCCACTCTGCCGCCTCCAGTAACTCCCAAATGAGCAGTTGGGTCAAGCCTTTCATTTTGGGCTGCTCTGTCCTTATGCAGGATTTACACCTACGGGGGCTATTCCAGCACCCTCCATGGGATCCTCTGGACGACTCCACCAGACGAGTGCCCATTTCACAGGTGAGGAAGCCGAGGCACAGAGCTGTCAGGCAACGTGCCCGAGCCCCGCGTGCAAGAGCTTGGCCGGACGCCGGTGGGGCTTTGAGGTCAGGTTCCGTGTCCCGTGAGCCTTCACCTACCACGGCTCCCCTACCTTGTGAACGTCCCTGATCGTGCGTCGCAGCTCTGTCTGCTTGCGGTGGAAGTCCGTCTGGGTGAGCAGCTTCTTGTCCGTCTTGCGCTGCCCCTCGGCCTGGGTGGAGATGGTCTCTCTGCGGGCGATGGCCAGCTCCATGTCGTGGATCATCTTCTCCTGCTGCTTCAGCAGCTGCCCGTGCCTGACCTGGGCACACAGGGCAGAGGGGCGGTGAGGGAGACTGAGGCACGGTCAGCACGGCTCCACGGACCCCCGGACCGGCACGGGGACGAGGGGGATGCGCCCGGGGACACAGGGATCGGGGGGCATCGCCAGCTGGTCAGAACGATTTTCAGGTCCACGCAAAGAATACACGGGCAACGGGAAACTAGAAAGGGTCAGAGGCCAAGGGGGGTTGGCAGACAGAGGACACGGCTCGCAGCCTGGCTGGGATTCTGGAGCAGCACAGGGACGGTAGGTTGATTTCTTACTCGTGGTTTTGTAAGATGGTGAGGTGAAGGGCCTGTGGGACCAGGGCTGGGGCCCCGGTTGTCGAGGAGGCTGACCGTAGGGGCCACGCAGGGTTTTCTCGAGCGGCGGGAGTGTTCTGTCTCGGGTGTGGGGGTGTCGATGTGGGCCCGTGCTAAACCCGTCCAACTAGACATTTAAAATAAGTACATCTGATTGTGGGTAAGTTCTGCTTCAGAAAAGTGGGTTCAAAATAGAAAAAGATAAACGGGGGCGCCTGGGTGGCTCAGTTGGTTAATCATCCGACTCTGGCTCAGGTCATGATCTCACACTCTGTGAGTTCGAGCCCCGCATCAGGCTCTGTGCTGACAGCTCTGAGCCTGGAGCCTGCTTCGGATTCTGTGTCTCCCTCTCTTTCTTCCCCTCCCCTGCCAATGCTCTGTCTCTCTCTGTCTCAAAAATATATAAATAAAACATTTAAAAAAAAACCCTAACAAACAGTGAGTTTAGAAAATCACAGAAACAAAGGCAGTAAATAAACGTCGCATTTCTGTAAGCAGTGAGCAACTTGAAATTGAAAAAGTGGAAAAGTACCAGTGACTTTAGCACCAGAAAACTGGAAATACTCAGGTAGAAACCTAACCAACAGGCGAGGACCGGATGCTGGCCACAAGTCAGAC
Source organism: Panthera leo (assembly GCF_018350215.1). Classification (NCBI taxonomy): domain Eukaryota; kingdom Metazoa; phylum Chordata; class Mammalia; order Carnivora; family Felidae; genus Panthera; species Panthera leo. The sequence continues at coordinate 58,875,315 of NC_056692.1, read as the reverse complement.
AAGACGGAAATACGCCAAGGGGGCGCGCCGTGTTCACGGGCTGAAAACCAGCCATGGAGAGATGCTGGACGGTCTAAACCAGCCTACGGGCTCAGGGTGGCCTGAGCACGGTCCCCGAAGGCGCTTTTGTGGAGATCCACATGCCGATTCTTCAATTTTTATGGAGAGGGAAAAGACGCCGTGTAAACAAAACAAGCTCACGTAAACGGTGAGCTGCAGTGGTGTAGACCATGTGGGGGGGGGGGCAGGGCAGGCACGCGGTCAGGCGGACACAGCAGAGTGCCCAGAAATCCAGAAATAGACCCACCCAACACGGTCAGCTGACTTCAATAAGGACAGTCCTTACAATACCCGGGGCCGACACGATGGGACATCCCAAGGTAGGGGAGTTAGCCTCAAACCACGACTCACACCATATACAAAAATTAACTCAAACTAGGGCATGGGGAAAAAAAAAAAAACCCAACCAAAGTAGATCATGGATCATAATGGAAAATGTGAAAATATGAAGCTTCTAGAAGAATCTTCGTGGGCCGGGCAACGATTTCTTAGATGGGCCACCAGAACCAGGCGTAGAGAACAGACTGCGTCCTCGCCACCATGATGAGTCTCAAAGACGTGACGACAGGTGAGCAAAGCCACACTGAAAATGCTTCACGCCACAGGATCCGCTTATGTGACGCTCTGGGAACTTCAGGGACGGGGACGCGGGAAGCTCAGCCCCGGGGGCGCGAGGGAACTTGAGGGCTACGGCAGTGTTGTGTGTCACAAAGCGGTGGTGGTTATGTGACACCATGTTTTTGTCACAACTCACAGGACGGTGTGCCACAAAGGGCGAGCTCACTTAAAAACCGCAGTTTACGAATCAAGGCTTGTGGGCCAAGGCCGTACGGACGTTCGCAAAGTGCCTTTTGGAAAAGTGGCCCGTGGCGGGGGGGGTCTAGTCAAGCACGGAGACAGTCTTTCACCCTGTAATCCCGCTCTGGGCATCTAGTCTACAGAAAACTAGCACACCCCAGTGAGAAAGGATACTGTTGGAACGTTGTTCATGGTGACGAGGCACCATGGGGGACTGGGCATAGTCTGAACTCATCAACCCGGGAATGTTCCAAGGAGTTAGGATACAACCGTAGAACATTCTGTAACCGCTAAAGACTGGGTTAATGTCCATATTACTATTATTATCGTTATTATTATCATTACTTATTTTAGAGTGCGTGCATGTGCGGGGGGAGGGGGCGGAGGGAGAGAGAGAACCTTAAGCAGCCTCCACCCTCAGCGCAGAGCCCGACACAGGGCTCGATCCCACGACCCTGGGATCGCGACCTGAGCCGAAATCAAGAGTCGGGCGCTCAACCGACTGAGTCGCCCGGGCACCCCTGTCCGTAGTATTTAAAAATAAATATAAATAAATAAATAAATAAATAAATAAATAAATAAATTGCTGAGCTGGACGTACGGATCCTAGTTTTGTTCAGGGACAAAAAGCAGCAGCCAGTAAGCAGGCAGGGAGAAGGCGGTCCCTGTGTGCCCGTGTGCGAGCGCTTGGTGGGGGTTCGACCTGCTGCAGCCACAGCGTATGTGGCTTGTGTGGTCTGAACAGTCAATTAAGTGGAGGGTTTTACAAACTTATCGGGAGCTCACGCATTTGATCAGAATTCCCCTGAACGGCACAGCCAGAGGGGTCCTGATTAAAAGCCGGGCTGTGGCAGTGATGAGTGTTTGTTTTTATTGCCTACTCTTCCAGTCTCTTCAGGCTCAGTGATAGCCTGGGATCTAATTACCAGCCTTTCGTGAGGTCGTGAAATCTGGCTCAAGATGACGGTGGAGAACGAGGGAGGCTCCGAGGGAGGAGACGGGTGCATTCTCGGAGCACTTTTGACTGAGCGAGGCACCTTCTGCTCAATAAACGGGTCACGAGATTCGGGGGTCGCCACGCCACCGGCACGCAGGAACGCCAGAGTGCGCCGGCTGCCCCCGGGGTCAGGATCCAAGCGCCTCGTGAAAACACCGCGCACACGGCTGCGTGTGTCTGGTGGCGTCCGATTATCTCCGTGCAGGAAGGACGGAAGAGGACAGACCGTGGGCAGGAGGTCGGCAAGGAAGCAGCTGGTGGTGCTTGTGCTTGGAGCGGAGGGGTGACGTCCGTGCCGCGGGCCAGGGTGGCCCGTGCGGTTCCCGTGGGGCCCTCCCCCAGTGAGGCCAGGCCCACCAGCACTCCCCCCCACCGACACCACCCTCCTCCCACCCACCTTCATCCTGTGGATCTCCGCCTTCATGGCTCGGATCTCCGTCTGGCCCGTCTCGGAATCCACCGATGCGCGCATCTCTTTCGCCAGCTGGATTTTTTTCTCCCAAAGCATGATCTGGTGTCTTTAAAGGTGGGAGAGGCAGTGTGAGAGAGGGCGAAATTAAGGGGATTTCTCTCTGAGGCCTCTGTGAGCCCATGCTCTTAAGTGCTCGCTCCAAATCGAGACCCACAGCGGGTGGGTGGAAGGCAGGTCTGGGGTGGGCTCAGAGCAGGGGGCCCAGTACCTTGGACCCGGCTCTGTCTCGCTCCCACATGGCGTATTTAAATACCCAGGCACCGGGTGACGGGCTCGACTGTTAAACAGAAACAAATTTCCCCTGTGCTGGGACCGGCAGGCCGACATAACACCCTGGGCCAACGTGCCCTCTGAAGTTCCTGCCAGCCCACCCAACCCAGGGCAAAGGGGGCAGTCGTGCCCCGGAGACCAGAGTGGGACCCGAAGCCCCCTGAGTCTCTGTGGACTGGCACCCTCGGGGAGGGTAGAATTTTGCAGTCCTCCTCCCTCTCCCCTCTGTGCCCCAGAGCCATGCCCCTCACACAGTGCTCAGGGGCAGGGGCAGTCTCTCCCCACTACAGCACCCGACGTGGGCTTGGAGGGCAGGTGCGGCTCACAGGCTGGGCCTCGAAGGCACCCAACTACCCTCCCAGTAGTGGCAAGTCCACCTTCCGGCACCCTGGGTGGGGACGGGGACCACCGTCTGGTGCGCTAGGGACCAAGGGGGGCGAGCACGGCAGGAGGAATCTGGACCCACAGCCACAGCCAGACCAGCTGCCAGCAATGGCCTCTCCTGCCCCACTGAACAGGGTGCCCCAGCCACACGTGGCTACGGGGCGCTTGAACTTGGCCGAGTCTGAATCGAGATGTGCCAGAAGTATAAGATACACGGCAGATTTCAAAGACCGCGTGCAGAAAAAGGACATGAAATTCAAATTACGGCGTCCACCAGTAGATTTACTGGAGCACAGCCACGCCCGTTTGCTACGTGTTGTCCACGGCGGCTCACGAGCTGCCACGGCAGACTTAAAGTGGCTTCAAACAGGGCTGTGTGGCTCCGAAAGCCGAAAGCATTTACAGTCTGGCTCTTTGCAGCAAGGGTTTGCCAGCCCGCGATACGGACAGACCGCGGGCGTTAAAAAGAGAGACGGAGAGAGCAGATCAGGCAGCTGTAGGGGAACCAAGAAAAGAACACGAACGTGACAGGAGTCGACGTAAGAAAAAGCCTGCACAGGCCAACAGCCCAGAAGCTACTAGGATATTCGCAAAGATTACGGAACGAGTGAGTCACGGGACGGAAGGCACAGCATAGGGAATGTCATCAGTGGTGGTGTAACGGCGTCGGGTGGTGACGGCCCGCAGCTACCCTAGTGGTGAGCACAGTGCGCACCCCGGGGGCCAGTGGGACACCGTGTGTCAACCACACTTCATTTAGAAGAAAAAGTTGCGATATCAGCGAAGACCTACGCCCGTGCCCCGGTCTCCACATTTGTGTCCCTCGCCGCTCCCCCTGACGCCCCGTGTGACGGTGGTTGAAGGTGTCACCTTTGGGAGGGGCTTAGGTCACGAGGTGCAGCCTCGCCAATGGGACGTGTGCCCGCAGAGGAGAGGCCTGCGGCCACACAGGGCGGCTCAGCAGCCCAGCTCCCACTGCAGATGTTGGTCCACAGAAAATACGTGAATCTGCTTCCAAGGGCAGCATAGAGAACACCCCCATTTTTGTTTAAAAAGCAAGCAGAGGGGCGCCTGGGTGGCTCAGCTGGTTGAACGTCCGACCTCGGCTCAGGTCAGGATCTCACGGTTCGTGGGTTCGAGCCCCGCGTCGGGCTCTGTGCTGACGGCTTGGAGCCCGGAGCCTGTTTCGGATTCTGTGTCTCCCTTTCTCTGCCCCTTCCCCGCTCATGCTCTGTCTCTGTCTCTCAAAAATGAATAAACGTTAAAAAATAAAAATAATAATAAAAATAAAATAAAAATAAAAATAAAAAGCAAGCAGAGAGGAAAGACACAAACACCGTGGGTTCCGGTAAGGGAAGGGGGTTGGGACAACAACGTGACTTTCCCTGTCTGCTCTGCACAGATTGTTCTAGTGTAGAATGTTTACAGCTGGGGGTGGATCACTCTGGCCGTCAGGCATCACAGCAATAATATAACTTTTAACGCTTGTCCGAAAGAGCCACTCGCTTTCCCCCGATGACTGGCTTGGCGAGGGCGGGCGGCCGGAACCGTGTGGCGGCACCAGGTCTTTCCTGGGACCCGCTCCCCCCCCACCCCCGGCCCAGTGTTGGCTCCAGAACCGCTCCCCAGGCAGGTGTAGTGGACGGTGGGCGCCCCTGGGCTGCAGGGGCGGTGACACCACAGTGGCACTCACTCCGCCTCCACTAGGTTGTTCAGCATGGCCGCCTTCTCCTCCTGGAGCTGGTCCAGCCTCTCCTGCATCTCGATGGTCTCCCTCTCCGAGGCCTGCGCGGGGACAGGGGCGCGGCCGGCTGTGGGTGACGCCGGGGGACGCGAGCGCCCACCCGCGCGCCCTCCCTCCGCCAGCCCGTGCCCTCGGGCCCTGACCTTCAGGGAGCCCACGAAGTCCTTCTCGGTCACCAGGTTGTCCTGCTGTAGCTCCTTGGAGCTGCACCGGCTCCTGTTTGCCAGCACGTTGATCTTCCTCAGCTCGTTTTCCAGGCCCCTTATGTGGCACTCAATCTCCCTTTGCTCCTTCTTCTCCTGATCGATCTTGTCTGCGGCAGAGGGGACGCGGGGGTAGCCATGTCCCCAGAGAAGCCCCCGCCCCCCGTCACAGCCCTGGCCGCTCCGTTTCCGAAGCCTGGCCCTTTGAGGGAACGGAAAGGACCCCTGTGTGCGGACGGCCAGCAGGTGAGGGGACGAGATGGTGGGGGGCAAGCCCCCTGCCCTGAGAGTAACCTTGGGGACGTGGCTGGTGCTCCTGGGTCTCCCGGAGAGGTTGGCTCTGCCCCCTACACCAGCCCACCCAGCTCAGGGGCAGGGGTTGGGGCAGAAAACAACCACCCTAATCTTCAACAGTGGGATTTGGACGACCCCAGGGCGGGCCAGGAAGGCAGCAGGACCCCTGGGAAGAAATGGGCCCCGGGGGGCACCTGGGGGGCTCAGTCGGTTAAGCGTCCGACTTCAGCCAGGTCATGATCTCACAGTTCATGGGTTCGAGCCCCGCGTCGGGCTCTGTGATGACAGCTCGGAGCCTGGAACCTGCTTTGGATTCTGTGTCTCCCTCTCTCTCTGCCCCTCCCACCCCCCTCAAAAATAAGTAAACGTTAAAAAAAAAATTTTTTTTAATGTTTATTTATTTTTGAGACAGAGAGAGACAGAGCATGAACAGGGGAGGGGCAGAGAGAGAGGGAGACACAGAATCGGAAGCAGGCTCCGGGCTCTGAGCCGTCAGCCCAGAGCCCAACGCGGGGCTCGAACTCACGGACCGTGAGATCGTGACCTGAGCTGAAGTCGGACGCCTAACCGACTAAGCCACCCAGGCGCCCCTAAAAAAATTTTTAAAAAAGAAAGAAAGAAATGGGCCCCGGGCCACTTAGCAGCATTTCCCGTGGGGCCGCGTGGCCGGGCTGACCTGCGTGGATCTCTGGTTGGAGACCACGTGCGACCAGGTGGGGGATCAGGGTGCCTCAGCGGGGGGCCCCGGGGAGGGGGTGGCGGCCGGGAAGGATGCCCGTCTCACCCTACTGGACACTCCAGCACATTAGAGACCCCTGGTTTTTACACCGTCTGGGAGCCCGTGGTGGGACGGGTTTTCCAGGTTCCGCCGGAGAGTAAGAAAGATTCCCCATCTCGCAGCCCCGAGTTCGGGGCACGAGGTGTCCCCCCCCCACCCCGCCCCCCAGAGGGGGACCCGCTGGGAGCTGCATCTGTGCGTTTCCAGTCACGCCGCCCAGCCTTGGGCAGGACGGTGGGCCTTCCACGGTCCTCTCTCCGGAAGCACCCTTCCATCCGAGAACTGGGCAGATCCAGTGGGCCGGCCACGGGGCTGGCGGTCAGGGCAACAGCTCACAGTTACGAGAGGTGCCGTGACCCTTGTGGTTTCGTGAAAAGTAGGCGGTGGGTCCCCCTCCCCGGACGCCGAGCGCTTACTTTCTATGCGCAGTTTCTTCTGCTCCAGGATGTGGACCTCCTTCGTGAGCGTATCCAGGGAAGCCAGCTGCTCCTCCCGCTCCCGGGTGACCTTGACCATCTCCTGCTGCAGGCGCAGCCAGGTCACCTGGGCCTGTGTCACGCTGCTGTTGTTCTCTTCGATCAGCTTGGTCAGCCGCTTGATTTCGAGCTCCAGAGGCCCCACTTCTTCTCCCTACGAGGGACGGTCACAAAAAAAGCAGATTGAGCCTCCTTGTTTCCAGAGGGGTGCTCTCCGGGTGGGCAGGGGAGGGGGCCAGGAGATCACACAGCTGGCGAGGATGACTGGGGACGTTTCCTCTGGGGCCCCGGGCTCCCGCCATATGCCCCCCTGACCCACTGTGGGAGACACGGGTCTCGGGAGGCCTTCTCTGCCACCTCACAGCCTTGTGGGGCCGAGGGCAGGGTTGGGGGAACTCCGTCACCCAAAGGGGCTTTGCAAGTTGTCTTTTTTTTTTTTAATTAAAAAAAATGTTTTTTTTTGGAGAGAGACAGAGCACGAGCAGGGGAGGGGCAGAGAAAGAGGGAGACACAGACTCGGAAGCAGCCTCCAGGCTCTGAGCTGTCAGCACAGAGCCCGACGTGGGGCTTGAACCAGTGAGATCGTGACCTGAGCCGAAGTTGGGCGCTCAACCGACCGAGCCCCCCAGGCGCCCCATCAACTTGTCTTTTACCAGCAGACTGTCACGGGTCGGGGTCTGTACTCTCTTAGGACCCGTGTGGGTTGCAGCTTTGAGAAGGCTCCCTGGTGTTTGGGGTCTCCTGTCTTACTCCCGGACCGGAAGCCCGGAGTTAGGGCCCCAGGCTGGGGATACCTGGGTGGCCGATAGCACTTCAAGCCTCAAACTCATCAGACCCCCTCACGCAGAGCAGCGGTCCGAGGGTCAGATCCCACCCACTGTCTTTGTACGACGAGAAAGAAGAAAATTGTGTGCCAGGTGAGAGTTACATGGCATTCACACTTCAGGGGCCATAAATAAGGTTTAATTGTGCACATCCATTTACTTAATCGCCTGCCTTGCCGGCCGGGACAGCAGGGGTGAGTAGCTTCGGCAGCAACCACCTGGCCTGAAATGTTCGCTGTCGGGCCCTTGGTGGAAGGAGGTCCGCGGACGGCCCCTGACTGGGGTCGTGCCCCGTGGGTATGCCATTTCACCCGTAAAAGGGGCGGGGAAGGCTCAATTCTGAACCTAAGGAGTTGCGGAGACGGCCAGGCACGGACACCGAGCAGGGGTGGCCTCTCCCGCCCCGAGGTCTTACCCCCAGCTCGGAGACCATCTGTTCCAGCTGCTTATTGAAAAAGTTGATGAGGCCCTGCTTCCTCTCGATCAGGATCGTGCGCCTGGAGATCTCGTTCTCGCTGTTGGTGATGAGGTCATTGACTTTTTTCACCTCCTTGTCTAGCTCGGCCAGAGTCTTCTGATGGGCGTCCAGCCTGCAGTTGGTGTTCGTGATGTCCAGGGTGGTCTGGGCAACGTTGCCGTCAGTTTTGGAGAGATGCGTCACCTGAATCAGCAAAAGGAAACGTGTCTGAACGTCTCTCCCCCCTGGGTGGGGGCTCCAGATGGGCTGGCCGGACTGTCATTTCCTTGAACGCCTGCCACACGGCCAGCCTTCCTTCCTGCCAGTCTTCACATATAAGCCCCCTTCCTTACCCCCAGAACCAGAAACAGGATCATACTCTACACATAGATTTGTAAGCTCCTTTTTAATTAGCTAAAGCTTGACTTCTATCGTCATGTCATTGTCTTTTAATGTTTATTTATTTTTGAGAGAGAGAGAGAGAGGGGCACAGAGCACAGTGGGGGAGGGGCAGAGAGATGGAGACAGAATCTGAAACAGGCTCCAGGCTCCGAGCTGTCAGCACAGAGCCCGACGCGGGGCTCGAACTCATGAACTGTGAGATCATGACCTGAGCCGAAGTCGGCCGCCCAACCAACGGAGCCACCCAGGCGCCCCTGTTCTCATGTCATCGGTCAGGAGCTGCAGCCCATGGCTGAGCGCCTCTGCAGGGCGTGCCCGCTGTCCTGAAGGTCTTGACCAGCTCCCCCTGCCTCTCTTGTTGGCTCTCAGGAGGATTCCCTCCATCTCTCCGGTGACGTAGAGTTTACTGTAGGGATATTTATAGCAGCAGGCGCGGCCGCTCAGGCTCCCTTTGGAAATGGGGTCTTTTCCCTGGACCGTGGCTGTGCCCACTACTCCTGCCCACGTACATCCTCAGCTCTCTCCCTGTCCCCGTCCCCTGCCGACTCCCCGTCCTCTGAGGTGCACCCTTTGACCGGCCACTGTGGGTGACTCGGCAGGACACCCAACGTTCCTCGGTGTTAAAGCCGGAGCCTGCCCAGCAGGGGCAGAACCTTCCAGCACCTCGGTCACCCAGGTCCCCGTGGAAATGCTCCCGAACCTTCCCGTCCTCTGAGCTCTGGCGAAGCCCCCGGTCTCTTCCTTTGCCGAGACCCATCTGTGGTGCCCTGGTCTTCACAGGGGCTCCCGCCTCCCACTCTGCCTCCGAGCTTGCAGCCCTATGAGATTCCAATTCCTAAGTCCCCTTCTGGTCACCAGCCGGACGAGCCAGGCTCTCTGGACTCCCCCGGCTCTGCTCCTGGACCGTTCACTCGTGTTGAGACCGCCCTGGCCTCTCCTGGGATGTCAGTACTGTTCCTGAACTAACTTGTAGACTCTTGGTTGACCCGTGCCTGTCCGCCCCCTGGGCCCCAGCTCCAGATCCCAGGGGGCTTTCTGAACAGTTTGGCAAAAACGCCCCCTTTCAGGAGCAGGACTTGGAACTCTTGGGCAATCACGATGGACAGTTGAGGGACCGAGACCCTCTACTGCCCTCCGCTGGTCATCGGTGGTAGTACTGTCCCCCCTGCATCCTCGCAGGAAGGCTGGCTTCACACACACCATGCTCCTTAGCTTCTCCAGGACAGCCTGGGGCCCCTAGTTTTGCTCCCAGCAGGTAGCCTTGCCCCCACTTCCCAGAGGAAGGATGAATGGAATGCCCCCGGCGTCAGACAGGACCTCCTGTGGACACCCAGCCGAGCCCCGTCTCCCCACTTCTTTGGTGGAACCAGGCCAGGAGCAAGCTGCCCTCCTCCCGGGTGCCCGGGAGGGTGGCGTGCCTAGGCTGCCGGCCGGGGAGACAGCAGCCCTGCCCTCCCAGAAGGACAGGTGAGCCCCACCAGCTGGGCCTCCTCCTGGCCGGTATCCACCTGACAGCAATGGCGATCAACCGATCAATGGCCGACATTTAGGGGCACGGCCTCTGGCTCCCCAGCCACCTTGCGCTCATTGTAATAAATGCTTAGATTCAATCCTCTGACACCTGCCAAGTTTCTCGTACGAGGAGAGAGTGAAGGCAGAGGCCAGGATCGCGCGGGAGCGGGACTTCATGCTCTTAGCCTCAGGCCAGGAGGGGCCCACGGTCCCCTTCATCTCCCGCCCCTCAGATGGAAGCTTCTGGTAGGGGCTGGAGAGCAAGGCAGGCTGAGTGGGTCACCTCTCCTCCTGAGACTCGAGTGAGGGCCGTGGGGCGGGCCGTCTGCCGGGATGGGCCCTAGGCCTGCTGCAGGCCAAGGGAGCCTCCGGGGGGTCCCCGGGGGGCCCACACCACGGGAAGGGTCAAAGGAGAAGCAATTTAAGTATAGAATTGCTTTTTGAAGGACACAGGGACCCGTGACCACAGCTCAGAGTAAAATAAGACCCCTGGAACAAGAGAGAGGCCTTGTCGGAGGGGGTCCCGAGGCCCCGACGGCCAAGCCTGGTGGGGAGAGGCTCTGGAGGCTCCCACCCACTGATGACACCCCCTACCCTTCGACCCGGGGTTTCCGCTGTAGCGCTCTGTCAGAAGTGTGGGACAAAACCGTCGGGCAAGCCCGTTCGGTGCTGAGTTGTTTATAGTACTTAAAACCTACACATTCGTGTGATGAGACGTCGTGCAGAAGGGAAAAAGGGAAGTTTCTAGAGAATATTTCATGGAAAATGGTATGTTGCGCGTGGCCTGGAAGTTAAATAAAACTCTGTATACACACGGTGAGATCAGCGGAGTCCTACGCTTCTTACCTGCGCACTTGTCTCTCTGCGTCACTTTTCAGTAAAACTGACGACAAGGGAATAGAACGGACTGAGAACTGACACACGGAGTCCTCCGTTGTTCAAGGTGTGTGCACGTGTGGGCACACACGAGCGTGTGTGCCTGTGCGGGCGTGCCGGCTCGTGTGCGCGTGGGGATGCTTCTACGCACGTGTGTTTGCGTGTGTCGTTGTGCGTGCACGTACTTGGTGGCGGGTGCGAGCGTGGGTGTTTGGAAAGAGTTCCAGAAGGAAGTATACCAAAACGCTAGAAGAGGTCGTCTCTGGATGGTGGGGTTATTTCCAGGCTTTTCTACCACCAAATGCTTGCTTTTAGAACTAGGACCAAGTGGAAAGTGAACGGACACGCCGAGGGCCCCTCGCTCGCCCTGCTTCCTCTGCGCGCGATCTGTTCCCTCTGAGAGCCGCCGCCCCGCCCGCCAGCCCAGGCGCCCGTCCCGCACGGCCGCGGGCGAGCGGTGGCGTACCAGGTTGGTCTTCTCCTTCTGGAGCTTCAGGATGAGCTTGTGGAAGCACTTGGTCATCTTGTTGGAGGTGATGTGTTCCTGCAGCTTCTCCGCGACGGAGGCATCTGTCCTCCTCTTCTCCTCCAGCTCGTTCTGGATGGTCTGGTGGACGGTCTGCAGTTCGCCCGTGGCCGTCGCGTACTCCTGGAAAGAAAGCCGCAGGGGTGGCGCGGTTGGGGAGGCCGTGGGGACCGGCCCTGCGGGGTGGGGAATGCGGTCCTACCCCGTGGGCCTTGCCCAGCGCGGCCTCGGTGTCCTGCAGCACCAGCTGGTAGGTGTTGAACTCGTTCTGTAGGGTTTGCTGCTTGGCCAGGCACTGCGTGGTCAGCCTCTGCATCAGGCTGGCCTCCGTCTCCGTGCGGTTCAGGACGCCGGCCAGCTTCTCATTCTTCTCCTCCTCCTTCACGATGGATTTCTTGTAGGCCTCGATCTCACCGTCGATGGACACGATCTGGTGCTGGCACTCGCTGCCGGGACCGAGAGAGCAAAGCTGGGGCATCAGAGGGGCCCAAGCGTGTGGTGGTGCCCGCTCACGGGGGGCTCCCCCGATGGGGAGGGACGAATGGGAAACCAACCGCAAATAGCAGCCAGTGTCGACTACTGCTCCCTGATGCATTCACAGAGCCCCTGCCCACTTTTGAGTTTAAGGCTAAGACTCTTCTGAGATAGTGAGTACAGGGGAAGGGAGGGAGGGGTTGGCGTTGTCCGGGGGCCTCGTCCACCTGCCCTCGCGAGGCCCGAGAGCCATCCTGGAAAGGGGGTGCACGGCTCCAGAGTCACACACGTGAGCACTGGAGCTCAGGTCACCGGACTGGCTCGCCCCACGGCCACAGTGCGAGGCGTGGCTGGGAGGCCACTGGTGGGCCTCGCTCCGAACTCTTCTGTTTCCCCCCCCCAACACTGGCCGTGGAAATACCCGCAATTAACGTCCATTCACAAACACAGGTGCCGGGAAACAGAAGCGGAATTTTCGTTTGCGTGCGAGACATTTTCCCCCCCTTTGTTCTGAGACGTCCACTGACGGCATCTTGTCCCTTGAATAAGTTCTTATTCAAAAAATCGGAAAGTACTTTCTCCTTGAACCGGAGTAACGCCCTCCGTGTCTTTTCTTCACATCTGTCCCCAGGCCTCCAATTCTCTTCCCCAAGCAACCAGCTATTTCTTACATGTTTTTCCAGATCTATTCATACTTATATAGGATTATGTTTGTCTGTGTCTAAGAAACAAACAGTAGCCTGGTAGATCCCGTTCTGTCTTAATTTTCTTGTGTCTTAGAGATATTAAATACCAGTGCACATGGAAATCCCTCAGTCTTCTCAGTGACCAGATGGAATTCTAAATGATGACGGGGCCCTAATTTAAGAATCCTCACTGATACACAATTAGGCTCTTTCCAGTTTTCTGGCCTTTCCCCCCCCCCCCCCCCTAATTTCAACAGTGTAGCAATACACATCTGTACACATTTTAAAAAAATACCGGGGAGAGATGGCATGTTTATTCGGCAGAAAATCCGATATCGTTAAGGTGTCGGTTCTCCCCGAACAGATCCGTAGACTCAGTGCAATTCCAATTCCAATCCCAGGAAGTGTATTTTTTTCCCAGAAATCGACAAACTAATTTTAAACTTGATATGGCAATCCACAAGACCTCGAATTGCCAAAATAATTTGTAAAAGAAGAACGAGGATTCCCACTATCTGATTTTAAGACTTTCTATAATAAAGCTGTAGTCACCAAGACAATGTGGTGTCGGTGAAGGGACAGAGTAGACTGAATGAAACAGAACCAGGAGTCCACAAATCGAGACGACACCACACACACACACACACACACACACACACACAGTTGATTTGTGACTGAGATGACACACTATTTCAAAGGGGAGAGAGCCGTCTTTTCAGCAGTGGTGCTGGGACCGCTGGAGACAGACGTGCAAACAGACCGAGCTTGGGTCTCATGCCACGACAGGCATTGACTTGGAATCAGTCATGTGCCACACAGAAGAGCTGAGCAGAAGACAGGAGGAGGGAATCCTCATGACCCTGGGTCAGGCAAAGATTTCTTCGAGGGGACGTAAAAAGCATGAGCTCTGAAAACAAATTAACTAATTGGGCTTCATCAAAATTTATGCTCTTCCAAAGCCATGGCCGGGAGAAGGAGCAGGTGAGCCACAGACAGGAAGAAAATACTTCCAAAGCACACACCCGAGAGAGGACTCGTGTCTAGATTATGCGAAGAACCCTCAGAAGTCAAGAACAAGATAATCCGCTCAACTGAAAAATAAGCAAAAGACATTTCACCAGAGAAGGCGTGTGGGTGGCAAGTAAGTCATCAGAGACACGCAAACGTAAACCTGGTAATGGCTACGATCAAAATGACGACACCGAGCGTTGGTGAGAATGGGGGGCGCGGGTAACCGGGACTCTCACCCACCTGCCGGAGGGAATGCACGATGGAAGAAACCAAACCGGAAAACACACGGGCAGTTTGTAACAAAGTCGAATTCGCACTGGCCAGCGATCCCGTGCCTGGGTATTCACGCGGCAGAGACGGAAATATGCGTCCACACCCAGACGTGCACCGACTGTCACGGTAGCTTTTCCCACGGTGTCCCCAAACTGGAAACAACGGGGCAGTCCACCGGGGGGGGGGAGCCGGGGAACACAGTGGCGTGCTGTGTGGAGGAAGCCAGATGACAAAATGTGCACACTGTGGGGTTCCATTTATGGGACATCTTGGGAAGGACAGGGCCGCAGGGGACAGAAGGCAGGTCAGTGTCCGCTGGGGGCGGAAGGTACAGAGAAGATGCTGACTCGGGGGGGGGCGGGGGTATGGGGGCACTGGCCTCGGTCCGTTTGCCGAAAAACTCGCAAAGCTGTGCGCTGAAGAGGGAGAACCCTTCCGCATAAGAAGCGTGTACATAAATTAGCCTCTGCAAACCCGGCTTAAAACGGAAAACCTACTCATTTTCTTTTTTAGGAAGTAGCAGCCTTACAAATGCCTATTACATCTGACAATAAAAGCAGACGTCCAGTTTAAAAAGGCACAGTCACAAACTGCGTGACAGACGTCTGAACACGTGGTAAGTCACAGGCACGGGAGAAGAGATGCCCGGGCGTGCCCAAAATGCTAATAAATTGTCGTGGTCACCAGAGGGAAAAAGACGGCGCTCTTGGAAACCTTTTTCTGTGGTTTTCAAATTTCCTATGATGTGATCACTGATCCTTGATAACCGATCGCTTTGATAACTTCCTAGACGAACAGATACCGACAGAAAATACTGGGGTACAGACACTGGTGGAGGTTACTGCACGGCCCCGGCGTCGGGCGCCATCCATCAAGGTTCCCAGGGAAGCTGCTTGGGGGTCTGGAGGCACCCTAGCTACATCCCAGCATCCCCAGGGCGAGGGGCTCTGTGCCAGGTCACCCTTCCATGTCCCATCGGGAAGTTAGACAAGGCTGCCGGCAGGGCACCAGGGGATGGGGTGTGGCCCCGCCCCCCCCACCCCCGGGGACTGTAAATTCTTGGGTGTCCCCGCCCCCCTGAGCTTAAACACAGTACGGTCTGTGGTTTCTGCTTGTTTTGAGATGTTTCCTTTGAATACGTGACTTTCAGTGTTTACTAGAGTCCCAATCATGATTGTTCACCCGCGGCTGGGACCCACTTTTGACGTGACTTTGTCACCGACATGGCAAAGATTCGATGGCTGGTCGTGGTCTAGAGAGTGTCAGGGTGGTGGGGACCTGTCTGGTCTAGAGGTTACATGTGGGCCTCACCCGGGGCTGCCGGGTCCAGATCAATGGGGTGTTCGGCCAGCCTCGGGAGAGCTGGTCATCCGGCCTCCCTTAGTGTGAGGGAGGGGCGGGACCCAGGGTGCCGTTAGAGCGGTCCCAAGAGGCCTCGCCATGCCCCTTTGTCGGGGACACATTTTTCTTTCTCTCTCTTTTTTTAAAAAAAAATTTTTTTTAACGTTTATTTATTTTTGAGACAGAGAGAGACAGAGCATGAACGGGGGAGGGTCAGAGAGAGAGGGAGACACAGAATCTGAAATAGGCTCCAGGCTCCGAGCTGTCAGCACAGAGCCCGACACGGGGCTCGAACTCATGGACCGCGAGATCGTGATCCGAGCCAAAGTTGGACGCTTAACCGACTGAGCCACCCAGGCGCCCCATTTTTCCTTCTTTAAGCAGGCTCCACACTCCACACCCAGCGCAGAGCCCCCCACGGGGCCTGAACTCACGACCCCTGAGATCAAGACCTGAGCTGAGATCAAGGCTCAGACCCCTGACTGACTGAGCCACCAGGCGCCCCTCCGGGGACGCGTTTTTAGTGGATGCTCTCTGTCGTTGCTCTGTGGCCCCGGTTATCCTTGGCAGTGATGGGGTGCTGCTT
The DNA here is from genome assembly GCF_018350215.1 of Panthera leo. Lineage (NCBI taxonomy): Eukaryota > Metazoa > Chordata > Mammalia > Carnivora > Felidae > Panthera > Panthera leo. The sequence goes on along the minus strand of NC_056692.1, from coordinate 58,859,871 downwards.
GCCGGACCCCAGGCCCGAGGGAGGCCCACTGGGGCCACCGTGGCAGTGCCCACGTCAGGCTCACACAGCGCTGCCTTCCACCACACCCTCCTCTTCTGGCAAATCTGGGTGATGACAAAGCCCCCTCCAGGGTCTGTGGGCCCACGCCAGCCCAAGCTGAGCGTGGGGCCCGTCACACACGAAAAGCACCGTGAGATTGCTTTGCTCTGGATCCCACGTCTGACCCTGCCTCCTGACCCTGTCCAAGGCCAGCAGGCGAAGGGCGCACCCGCCTGTGGCCCCGAGCCCCGAGCCCCGGCCCCCTGCAGGGCGGCCAGCGGCCCTCCCAGGGGTGCGCGTACCTGAGCGCCTCCCGGATGGTCCTGTGCGCCTCGTCCCGGTGCTTCATGCCCACCAGGCAGGCGGCCCACTGCTGCACGATGTGCCTTTTCTCCACGTGGATGGCGTCTATCTCCGTGCAGGCCTGCGGGGGACAGTCAGGGTGACGCGGACGTTGGCCGAACCTCGTTATGCCGGAGGCCCCACGGGAGTGTGCAAGGGCCCCAAAGGCCGGAACCGCCTCCTTTCCCGTATGTGACTCGTGCTTTTCCTATCGCGCACCAGTGAAAGGACGAACGTGAACATAAATACGGCTCTAAAGACGCATTGAGCACCCACCCGAGCCCTGACCCAGGGCCGCGAGGTGCTCAGAGCCAGGGGATCGAGGAGGGGGAGAAGGCGGGTGGAGGGCAGTGACTGACGCCTGCCCCGTCGAGAATGCGGATGTGGGGGGGGGGGGGGGTCGCTGGTTCTCACGATGACTCCGGTCCACAGACGGAGACTCGGGGCCCGACAGCCCTTCCCGTAAGAGCCCGCACCATGGAGAACGACCTGGCGGCTGGTTGGGGGCGTCCATCAGGCCCCGATGTGTCTGTGTGCATGTGTGCACGTGTGTGTGTGTGTGTGTTCACGCGGGTGTGGGTGTGTGCGGTCACGTTCTCTACGTTTTGTAACCCGGAACTAAAAATCAGCATGCTGTGCACGGGCTTTCGTGTCAGCAGGTATTTGGTTGTCGGACAGGCTTCCGCTGCACGGACATATGGTGACTCTTGAACCCGATGCCCGCCCTCCCTGCCCCCGCCCCCGCCATTCATTTTGCTTGTGGAGTTTTTAAATCTACACAATTTCTACTTGCGTGCGTCTTCAGCACTTTCCTTGGAGCGAAGCCCCGGTGATATTTTGGGAGGGGGTAGGGGAGTTTTAGGGCTGGGGCGGGGGTAGGGGAGCATCTTTCCCCATGCGTGTTACAATGCTGTCCTTGAATAAAGATCTTTTTAAAAAAAAAAAAGTTTGATGTTTATTTATTTTTGAGAGAGAGAGACAGAGCAGGGGAGGGGCAGAGAGAGGGAGACGCAGGATCGGAAGCAGGCTCCAGGCTCCGAGCCCTCAGCACAGAGCCTGACGCGGGGCTCGAACTCACGACCCACGAGATCACGACCTGAGCTGAAGTCAGACGCTCAACTGACTGAGCCACCCAGGCGCCCTGAATGGAGATCTTGATAAAGACCCACGTGTGTTTTCACTGCCAGCCTGGGAGGAACACTCCCCTCCTCGCTGGTTCATCCTGGTGAGCCTGGCAGAACTCCCTGTCGGGTCCTTTCCATCACTGGTCCCTCATCCGTTCATTCACGAATGTCTGTGATGCACCTGCTGTGGGCCACATGCTGTTCCAGGGGCAGGAAGGCAGGATACACAGAACTCGGGGCGGCCCTGCCTGGCTGGGGCTATACACCCAGAAGAGAGGGGCCGAAGGCACCAAAATTCATGAGAGGAAGTCACAGCATCGTGTATATATGTCCACAATCACCACATGGTGGAATCAGGCACAGGGCATTTCTTACTGATTTTCAAGATCTGGGGGCGCCTGGGTGGCTCAGTCGGTTGAGCGTCCGACTTCGGCTCAGGTCGTGATCTCACGGTTCGTGGGTTCGAGCCCCACGTCGGTCTCTGTGCTGACAGCTCGGAGCTTGGAGCCTGCTTCGGATTCTGTGTCTCCCTCTCTCTCTGACCCACCCCCATTTATGCTCTGTCTCTGTCTCTCTTTCAAAAATAAATAAATGTTAAAAAAAAAAAAAAAAAGAAAAACCCTCTCTTTCTGCCCCAGACTTATTCGTAGGTGAAAGCCTGTGTCTCCCGGGCGTGGCTTCCGCCTTTCCGTGAGGCTGGTGCCCGAGGTCCACAGACGCTATGGTGGGTGTGCCCTGCCCTCCCCACCTGCTCCGTTAGTGTCCGTGCTTAGAAAGGCCGCCCCAACTCAGGATCTAAAAGACATTTTTCTTTTATTTTTTTCCAGTGCATTTCCCCCCATTTACATTCCTGATCCCATCTGGAATTTACTTCAGTGTCTGGTATGAGGAAAAGATTTAATTGTTCCCCAAATGATTAACCAAATGTCCCTACCCCGTTGTCCCTGATTCGCTTGTTCTCTACTGATTTATAATCTACTCAAGTTTTACACAAATGTTTGCTTACTTCTGGGCTCTCTCGTAGGCTACCATGGCCTGCTTGTCTCTCCTCATCCCCAGGAACACAGTATTTTACCCTCCAGGGCTCTATAACTGGTGATATGTGGTAGGACAACGCGAGGGTGACCGGCCCCAGAAGCCCTCAGTTCAGGGCAGACGGATTACTGGTCCCCCTTCCTGAATCTCCCTTCCCAAACGATTCCCGCCTAGTCCTGAGTTTATTCTTCAGATAAACCTAAGAACCTCTCTGCTAACTATACAACTGCTTTTTTTTCCCTTCCCCCCCTGAGATTCTGATCAGAACACATTCTAGATTCACAGGCTAGGGAGCACCGACCGCTTTCCCTTACGGGCCCAGGTATGTCTGTCCACTTGTTCAAGCCCTTTTTTTTCCCTCCAGTAAAGTGGTTTGTTTCCTTTCTGTTGTTCTTGCACACATGAGTGCAGATGGTGATTCACGGATTAAAAAAAAAAAAAAAAAAAAAAAAGACACGGGTACCTGGGTGGCTCATTCGGTTGAACATCTGACTTTGGCTCAGGTCATGATCTCACAGTCTGTGAGTTCGAGCCCCGCGTCAGGCTCTGTGCTGACGGCTCGGAGCCTGGAGCCCGTTTCGGATTCTGTGTCTCCCTCTCTCTCTGCCCCTCCCCCGCTCATGCTCTGTCTCTCATTCCCAAAAATGAATAAATGTTAAAAAAATTAAAAAAAAAAAAGACACAGCAACGTTGGTTCCTAGTGTTGGCTTCTGAATGTGGTGCCCCACCGAGTCCCTCCCTCCCTCCCGCCACGGGTCAGCAGGATGCTGGGACGCTTAGGGAGACACAGGGCTGGGCAGGGAGCCTGCGGGCTAAGCGGGCACCGGCCCCGGGCGGGCACCGTGCGGTGGGCGCTAAGTGGGTGCTTCCACAGCTGAGCGCTGGGGTGACGTTCCTACCTCGCTCACTGCTTTCCTGAGAGCCCGGGTGTCCTCGGCCTGGGCGCAACTCTGAGCCTCCAACAGGGCGATTTGTTCTTCCAGCTGGTTGGCTTTGGTGGTGAGCTGGTCCACGTGAAGGTCCTGGGCAACGACAGGCACCTCAGAGAGAATTCTCCAGAAGCCCCCGACCCAAGTCAGTGACTCCCTGCACCACCACCCCCCCCTCACTTCCGGCCGGCCACAGCCTCCCAGGGCCACGGCATTCACGCAAGAGGCAGAGCTAAGGGCCTTTTGGAAAATCAAAGGTTTGGCCGCTGCATCGAGTGTGCAAAACACCTGCTGCTTCTTCTCCAACTCGGCCCGCGTCCGCTCCACTTCTGACTTCTTCACCACCCGCTTCATCACGCGGATGTCGTCACGCACGTCCTGGTCTATGTTCTGCAGGTAGAAGAGGTGCAGAGCCAGGCCCTCCAGCTCGGCCTGCAGAGCCGCCACTGCGGGAGGAAGAGGGGGAGGGCTGCTTGGGCACCGCGCACGCGCCGTCTGGGCCCGCAGCCCCGGAAGGGCCCGCGGTTGTGAACCGAGCCTGGGAACCTGCCTCTAAACCACGGAGACCTTCGGGGCGCCTGGGGGGCTCCGTCGGTCGAGCGTCCGACTTCGGCTCAGGTCACGATCTCGAGGTTCGTGAGTTCGAGCCCCGCGTCGGGCTCCGTGCTGACGGCTCGGAGCCTGTGTCTCCCTCTCTCTCTGCCCCTCCCCTGCTCACGCTCTGTCTCCTTCTATCTCTCAAAAATAAATAAACGTTAAAACAGAACAAAAAACAAAGACCCAGACTTACAGTCCAGTTGGAGAGACAAAACCACATGTGATCTGTAACCACGAATCACAACAAGCCGCCCGCTGCCCACCAAGTATTAGAGGCCCTCCCTGCGTCTAAGGATCTGCTGATAGCGTGTCAGGCTGTGAGGCCTCGTGTGAATTTTACAGAGTTTTGTTTTGTCTTGTTTTTTACTGCTTAGAGGTTGCCAGTCTTAGGTAGAGCCCTACACCCCAGGAGGAAGCCGGCCTAAGTGGGGCTCAGCTCTGAGGGAGCCCCCGGACTGCGGTGGCTATGTTGGGGCCGCAGGCCGGAGCACCAAGGCTGTCCTCCACGGCCAGGCCCGGCCAGGCCGCACTTGCCACTCCCAAACCCCGAGGAATGGACTACTTTTAACTAAACTCACAGGAGCCTGATTTCTAAAGCCAGAACACCAGCTCATTTAGGCAGCTAACCCTCGATCAGCCCTAGTCTGCCCACTTGGATAGAACGTTCCGTTCTAAGGGGTGGATCCACGCCCAGGACTGATTTATAGATCCCACGGTGGCTGGGTGAGTAGCGACTTAGGGCAGGTGTCCTTCAAGGGTGTAGCTTAACCTTGAAAGACATTCTTTTGCATCCAAGAGGACTGTAAAAATTCCAGCACTGGGGGATTCTCTGGCTCCTGTGTGGGTAGGGATGACGGGGGGCGGGAGTGGGGGTGGGGGAGGAAGCAGAAACAGACGGAGGAGGTGTTGCAGAAGTGGGGTCACCAGGGCAGGCCGGGGCAGGGGGAGACTGCGCTTGGAGAGATGTCTTTACAGAGATCATTGACATACAAAGAGGTCATACGAGTGGCCCTAACCCCTGATGGCTGGTGTCCTTATGGGGAGCAGAGATCAGGACACAGGTGCACAGAGGAACGACCAGGGGAGGACACGGGGAGAAGGAGGTGGCCACAAGCCTGGAGAGAGTCCTCGGGAGGACCCAGCGCTGCCCACACCCAGATCGCCGACTTCCGGCCTCCGTGGCACTGGGTTACAGCCGCCCGAGCTGACCGATTCACCCTCGCCTGAAACATGAGAGAGCATGTGCGGAACCTTCCTTAAGAGCACGAGTCCAACCGTGCTTTCCTTCTTAGCTGCCCGAGTAACTACAAGCCAGTATTTCCAATCCCCATTTAAATGTGCGTTCTCGTGACATCGGTGGAGTTGAACCGAGTTTCACCGTCTTCATGGCCAGGTCTGTCCCTTCTCCAATTTGCCTGCTCATGTCCCCGGCCACACTGCTACTGGGATGTTGGTCGGCTTCTAAGAACTCTAGATGCATTAAAGGCCGGGTGGGCAGAACTTGAAAATGGCTCCCCTGGCCTTTGCCCTCGGGTGCGGCTCTTGCGATCGCATTGCGTTACCTGTCGAAAGGGAAATGACCGGGTGGGCCAGGCCTAAGCAGGCGAGCCCTTCAAAAGCAGCGAGTTGTGTCCAACTGGTGGCCAAAGAGGAAGTCGGGGTGGGGGTGGGGGAGGTTGGCAGGATGAACGGGACCCAACGAGAGGGGAATTCTCCAAAGCTGGCTCACAGAGGAAAGGGGCCACATGGCGAGGGATGTGGGCGGCCTCCAGGAGCCGAAAGCCATCCCTGCTCACAACCGGCGAGCAGCACCCCTCAGTCCTACGGCTGCAAGGAGCTGCATTCTGCCAACGACACGAATGAGCCTGGAGTCGGATTTTCCCGGGTCTTCCCACCTGCACCGGGCCTCGGCCTCGTGGTGGCCAAGCAGGGGGCCCGGCCAGCCGCGCCAGACCTCTGAGCTCCGGCAGCGTGCGCGCACGAATCCACGGGCTGGTTTTAAGCCCCGAAGTTGGTGAGAAGCTGTTTCTCAGCAGCGGGAAACTAACACCGAAGACGTGGATGTTGTCGCAGGTGCTCGAACGCGGTTCCTCCCCATTTTGTGCTTGTCTTTCAACTCTGTCAACCCCTCTTGGTAAGTTTTAAGTTTCCGTGTGAGCAAAAGTGCTGAGCTCCTCCCCTCCGGCCTCAGCGCCTCACGTCACGCTTGCGGAGGCCTGCCTCACCCCGAGACAGTGTTTAAAAACGATCCCACATATTCTTCTAATGCTTCTGTGATGTTCTTAAATATTTACCGCAGCTGACCTTGCTTTTTGTATGGGGTGAAATAGGCACCTGGGTATTTATTTTCAGAGGACCGAGTAATCAAAACATACGCTAGGGGCTTAAAAACGCAATCTGTGCGTTTCTGTAATTTGCGGTAAATTAGCTAAATTCCCAGGCGCGTTCCCTGCCATTCTGCTCCGCACCATCGATCTGTGTGCCCGTGTTTCCTTCCGCGCCGTTCCGTGTTTACGGCCGTAGATTGATAGCGAGTGTCGATACCTGATGGGACAATTTTCCTTCATTATCTTTCCTTGTCAAAACGTTCTTGGGTATTCTTGCGCGTTGAGTCTCCCAAGTAAACTTTAAAATCAGTTCGTGGAGAATGGAGAGCTTTTTATGTCTTGATATGGAATAACCTCCAGCATAAATTGATACGAGAAGAAAGCAAGAGACAGAGCGGTGGGTATAACGTGTGCATACTTTCTTTAAAAATGTTATTTATTTATTTTTGAGAGAGAGAGAGAGAGAAACAGAGATCATGACCTGAGCCGAAGTCAAACGCTCAACTGACTTGAGCCACCCAGGTGCCCCGCACATACTTACTAAAAAAAAAAAAAAAAAAAAAAAAAAAGATACCCTTGTAACTCACTTTGCTTTTAAACCCCAAAACAGCCTTAGAAAAACATACAAGGACCAGTGACGCCGGGTGCCCCCGTGGAGGGGGAGGGGGGAGGCTGCAGGACTTCGTGTCCCAGAGCCCTTGGATTTTGAGTTATTACTTCTTGAAAATAATCAAGGGTCACAGAAGTGACCCTCCTATATTGTGTGGCCTTCCTTCCAATGGCATGGGAGAGCTTTGTTTATGGAAATCTGTTTTACGTCCTTCAGTGAAATTTTACTGGTTTTCTCTGGATAGGCTCACTCACTCCTTGTTAGATTTATTCTAAGTATTTTATGGTTGTTACAACCATTGTGGATAAGATTTAAAAAAAAAATTAGTTGTTGACGGGATATTACGGGTATAGGAGAAAATGCTAGATCGGGCATTCAGCTAGTTTATGGATTTCTTACTGTTTCTATCACTGTGTGTGTGTGTGTGTGTGTGTTTTAATCAACAATCCGGAATCTTCTGGATAAACAATCATATGATTGGTAGAGAATGAGAATTTCCCATCCCAAATCCATATCTCATTTGTTTTGCCTGCTGGAGCCTCTGAGGCAAGGGCCATGGGGCGCTGGCGGCTTCCAGCTCCTTCCTGACGGGAGCTGTAACTTCCCTGGTGTTGCCACTCAGTGCGGTTTTCTTGTTCGCTGTTGAAAATAGGTACAAAGGACTTTCCTTCTACCCTAGTTTAGGATGGCCGATGGGTTTGAACAAGCGCCCGTTCTGTACCCACCCAGAAGATTTTTCTTTCCCCTCTCCTTTATCTCACTAGTATAATGCATTAGGTTAGTAGATTTCTTCATTTCAAATGAAACGAATTCCTTCTGAGTTCCAGAAGGAAGCCCTTCCTGACTACGAGATATTTTTCTTTTAATTTGTGGCCGGATGCAATTTGCCACCATTGTACTTAGGTTTTCATACCTCAAAGGTGAGACTGCTTGGTCCTTTTCTGTGTTTGTGGCTATAACGTTTGCAGTGGGGGTTATTCTGAGCTTTGTAAAGCGAGCCTGGGAAGATTCCCACATTTCCCACCCTCTGGAGGGCTGGACAACATGGGAGGGTGTCCGTTCCTTTCGGGTTAGTAGGACTTTTCCATAACGTCTTTGACGACAAACTGGTGCTTTTAGGGAAAATAGGTGTTGGATAACGTTTTCAGTTTCTTCGATGATGAGCTCAGTACGGTGTGTGGGCTTCTTGAAATAAAAAACAATGATGCCGGGGCGCCTGGGTGGCGCAGTCGGTTAAGCGTCCGACTTCAGCCAGGTCACGATCTCGCGGTCCGTGAGTTCGAGCCCCGCGTCAGGCTCTGGGCTGATGGCTCGGAGCCTGGAGCCTGTTTCCGATTCTGTGTCTCCCTCTCTCTCTGCCCCTCCCCCGTTCATGCTCTGTCTCTCTCTGTCCCAAAAATAAACAAAAAACGTTGAAAAAAAATTAAAAAAAAAAAAAAAAACAAAAACAATGATGCCTCTGAATTGTCCTCATTCTCAGTGTCGCTAATTGTGTCACACCCTTTCTGTTTGTTGAGCGTGTCAGAAGTTTATTCAATCAGTTGGTCATTTCAAAAACCAAGTATTTTGGGGGCACCTGGGTGGCTCAGTAGGTTGAGCATCTGACTTCAGCTCAGGTCATGATCTCGCAGTTTGTGAGTTCAAGCCCTGCGTCGGGCTCTGTGCTGGCGGCTCGGAGCCTGGAGCCTGCTTCCGATTCTGTGTCTCCCTCTCTCTGCTCTTCCCCTGCTCGTGCTCTGTCTCTCTCTGTCTCTCAAAAATGAATGTTAAAAAAAAAACAAACCCAACTAAGTATTTTTATCTATCAGACCAGCTCTTTTTTTAAACCAGCTTCTGCCATTTTATTTTGTTAACTTCCCCTTCCTACTTCTTTTGGTTAATTTGCCCTTTTTAAGCCTTTGGAAGTAGAATGTTTTAAATTCGGTGTTGTTGGGGCGCCTGGGTGGCTCAGTCGGTTAAGCAGCTGACTTCAGCTCAGGTCACCATCTCACGGTCCGTGGGTTCGAGCCCCGCGTCGGGCTCTGGGCTGATGGCTCAGAGCCTGGAGCCTGCTTCCGATTCTGTGTCTCCCTCTCTCTCTGCCCCTCCCCCGTTCATGCTCTGTCTCTCTCTGTCTCAAAAATAAATAAAACGTTAAAAAATAAATAAATAAAATTAAATTCGGTGTTGTTAACGAAAAGCTAAATGAAACGATGCAAGGTCACGGGTTTTATCCAAGGGCTTCCCCCTACAGCCACAAGTGTGATTCGTGGGTTCTTTGCCATCCGTGACCCAAGTAGTCTGTGGTCTCTTGACGTGAGAGTGTGGACAGGACTCTTCTGGTCCCCTTCCCTTCCCTTCTGAGCATTGCTACCTTGTCGTTTACATTTGACATCTGTGATTCTCAGCCCTGACTGCACGTCAGAATCACCCGGAAGCCTTTAAAAAAAAGACAAAAAAAAAAAAAAAAAGACAAGAAACAAAAGGTCCTGGCCCTTCGTGGAACTAACTACCGCATCGGAGCTGTGGGCTGGGCTGGGTCCCGGTGGCTCTGAGTCCCCTGGGCTCCTGCAAGGGGCAGAGGGTCCTCCCCGCCTGCCGGAGCCTGCTTTTGTCCTGCCCGTAAGCCGATAGCATTTTTTCCTTTGCCTTCGCAATTTAAAAATGTCACCAGCTGTGTCCAGGCACGTTTATTTTTTCCTCCAGCTGTCCGGCCCTCTGTGAGTCTTCATATTTGAAGACACAGCTTTCCGGAACTCACGCAGATATTCTCCCCTGACGTTGTCGGTTAATGCCCCTGATCTCCTGGAATTTCTGTCTGATGGACGTTGACCGTCCCAGATCTAACAGCCGTGGCTTTTATTTCCTTCTCAAAACGTCCATCACTTTGCTTGGGGTTTTTGCTCTGAATTCGGGGAAGAATTCCTCAAACTGGCCTCTTAGTTTACAAGTTCGGTTTTTAGCGGTATTGACTTGTCTGTTTAGAGACTTTTATTTTGTTTTGGTTTTGGATGATGGTTATATTTTTTATTTCCAAGTAGCCTTTTCCCTCATCCTTTTTGCTCTTGCTTTACTGATGTGACAACCTCTAAGATCTCGGGCGGAGTACCCACTGGAACGTGCTCAGTCCTCTTCCATTTTTGTTGTTGACCCTGTGCCTGGGACGGGTCTGCCCCATCGGCAGGGCCAGGACCACCACCCGAATCCCCTCGTGTTCCGGAAGGAGAAACCGTAACGTTTCTGGAATCCATACCTGGTTGGACAGCTTCCCTTCCTGTGTCCGGTGACCTCCAGGAAGGACATGAAGTCCAAGAGATTACTGTATCTCTCCGGAAGCCTGTCCACACCCTGAGCCTCCCCTGAGGGGTCCTGGCGTGGAGGGGGTGGGGGGCCCTACATTCTACCCCACCTGGAGGGTGCGACTCTTTATTGTTACCGCATGAATTTCGCCTTCTTCTCTTTTTGGTATTTTCTGTTAATTTGGTGGTGATCAGGGAGGGTGCTTGATAAATGAGCATTTACCCCGACTCTGTCAATCCAGAAACTTCTGCGTTTCTCAGGGTCTAAAACATTCCCCATTGCAATGATCACAGAGTTGATGAAGAAACTTGGAAACATGAAAAAGCCCCAGGCTGAACTAATCACAGCAGAGCGAGCGAGCGAGCGGCCGTTCAGGGAGGCCGACGACCTGGCTCTGAGCAGGGTGGGGGCGGGGTGGGGGCTGTTTTACTAGGAAAAGCCCTATTGCCTCATCTGGTCCAAAGCCTCCCTGGGTTCTGCCCTGTCCCCTGGGCCATGGGCCCCGGCTTGTTCAAGCCCCTGGGCTCCAGACTGGGCCTCACCCATTCCTTCCCACTTATTTAAAGCCTGCCAAGCCCCGAGGACCCACGTGCCTCTTCAGCTTTGACCCTGTCCCCTTTCGCTGTTTGCTGCTTCACCTCATGAGGGGCCTTTGAAGACGCAGATGACTTCCCTCCCTAAAAAGCCTGGGAAGCCCCCTAGGATAGGACCACATCTTGCTTTTTCTCCCTGCGATCCCAGGGAGCCTTTGGGGGATGAGATGGTGTGTGGCACCTGCCCATGGGGACGTGACAGCCCGTGGCGACGCCCCACTGGGTCATGACGGCACTCGGGGGACACCCTCGGGGTCGCGCAGGCACACAGGGACGTGACAGCACGCGGGGACACCCTCGGGGTCGCGCAGGCGCACGGGGACGTGACAGCACGCGGGGACGCCCCGCCTTACGCTTCTTGCGCTCGCCGTTGGCGTTCTGGCAGGTCTGGGCGTAGAGCTGGCGCGCGGCCCGCAGCTCCTCCTCCTTCTGTCGCCTGGCGCAGGCGGCCATCGAGTGCCGGTCGTGGCTCTTCTCCAGCTGCATCTGCAGGCGGGCCAGGTGCTGCTGGACCCCGTACAGATGCACCCCCAGCTCCTGCCGCTGGACCCGGCTTTGCTTGGTGGCCGCGCCCTGCCGCAGAGAGAGGGGCTGCGTCAACGGACGGAGGCGCACAGGCGGGCGGCGGCGGGGGGGGGGCTGGACAGATACGCACCAGCTCTTGAAGTTCCAGTTTCAGCTTCTCTATCTGTCGGTTGAGATAGTTCTTCAGGGCAGCCTGGAACCTTACCATCAGGGGCTAAAACGACAGAGAAGCCGGCCGGGGTCACTCTCCTGGCCTATGCAGGGCACAGCCTAGGTCGCCAGAGGTCTCCCTGGGGGCACAGAAAGGACTTCCACGCCGGGTGCTCCCTGCTTCTGCCCGGAGACCTACTCTGCCAGCCACAGATTAAAGGCACTCATGGCCCTGTCCCAGGCACTGAAGGCTTGAGCGCATTATTTTGGGGGAAGGCCTGGGTGAGCTGGGGTGGTGGTCCTGGAACCCCCCTCCCCCACTTCCCTGGAGATGAGACGGGTGATGGACCTGGGTCGCCAGCGCTGAATGAGCACGGAGCCCCTTTTCCCAGAGCAACTGCCGATCCTCTCCTGGTGTGGGGGGGGGGGGGGGGGGGGGGGTGGGGTGGTGGGCACCGCGACTGTCCAAATGGGCTCGGCCGGTCAAGATCTGCCTTCCCCGCTCACCAGAGGGGGCAGCCAGGGAGCTCATAACCTGGTAGGTTCGCTCCAAGCAGTGGCTCTGAGTGGGGGTGACCGTGCCCCCACCCGACGTCCAGCAGTATCTGGAGACATTTCTGGCTGTCACGGCTAAGGGGCAGGGGCGCTGTTGGCATCCAGCGCCTGGAGCCAGGGATGCTGTGTCCGACAGTCCCCCGCCCCCCGCCCCCAGAGAGTGACCCGGTCCCAATGTCACCAGTGCCAAGGTTGAGACTTGGCAAGACAGGAGAAGACGCCTCACAGAGCAGCGGCCCAAACCGTGCAGACAAACTGCCGAGAGGGTGAGGGGCGCGCGGGGCTGGGGTGGGGCGTGGGGAGCTCTCCGTGTGTGCAGGGCGCCAGCAAGGCCTGGGAGCATGTCCTTACGTGGTCTGGGTCCAGAACCACCAGAGGGGTTCTGTCTTCCTCCGCCTCGTCGCTGCCCTCGGACTCTGTTCCGTCTACAGTCTCCTCCTTGGGAGGGCTTAGCTGCTGGATCTGGTCCAGGAAGGCGGGCACGGCCTCTCCCTCGGGCTCGGCATCAGGCTCCTCAGGGGGGACAGCTGGGGGGACAGCAAGCCCTGTTGAGGGGCTAGTACGGTGCTTAACGAGGCCACTTGCAGACGCCATCAGGCGAGGCTGATTTCCAACCGCGTGCAACACGGTGGAAAAGAGAGACAAACGTCCAGGGGGTTGGGGCTCAGAAGCGCTGCTTCCAGGGTCTTCTGTTCGTGAATCTTCTATGTGTCGATTTACATGATCCATAAAAAGGATCACACTTTATTTATTTATTTTTAGTTTTGATTGCGCGCGCATGAAAGGATCACATTTTAAAGGTAATGTAGGGGCGCCTGGGTGGCTCAGCCCGTTAAGCATCTGACTCTTGATTTCGGCTCAGGTCACGATCTCACCATCTGTGAGCTCGAGCCCCGCGTTGGGCTCTGTGCTGACAACACAGAGCCTGCTTGGGATTCTGTCTCCCTCTCTGTCTGCCCCTGCCCTGCTTGCTCTCTATCTCTCACTCAAAAAAATTGTAAAGAAGGTAAAAATTTTAAAAAGGTAATGTATATTACCTTTAATATATTCCAGGAAGGAAAGATGTTTTGTAGATACTTTTCTAGACACAGATAGGGAATATTGGGTGACAGTTGGCTCCTTACTGAGGCACTACATTGTTTTGTTTTGTTTTTGATGGGAAACGGCTGACAAGATTGACAACAAATGAAATATCTGTGAGGCTCGACTTCCAGCTTCCCTATCCACCTGAGCCAGAGAGATCCTGTTCTGTTTTTAACTCGTTCAGATGTGAGCTATCTTTGGGTCACTTGTGGGGTGATACAGGGCTTTGTTAGCTGGACCATCCACGCACATGTACCGTAAGGAATAAGAAATACCCCGATTTGCTTTTCCCACGTCCGCCACACTGGGATAGGGGACAGGGCGTGCCGAGCAAGCCTCTGAAACTCAGAAAACACATACACTGGAGGATCTTGTGGCCGAGCCCCTCTGTGAGACCAGGAGGCAGCAGGAAGTGGCAGTCAGGGGCTGTGGTTTGGGACGTCATCGGATCTCAGTCACGGTTTGCTTCTGCCACTTACTCGATAGGCCACTAAATGACTCTTAGGATCTTTGTAAAATGGGAGACTGGTTCCTACGTCATCAGGTTACTGTAAGGATTAAACACGATGCGACAGAGTGAATAATACCTATTAATAACATTTTTGCCTTTAGGCTCATAGCTGAACAAGAAATGAGGTAACAGGTGGCGAATGAGTGGCACCGCTCACACCGAAGGGGATGTGAAGGGGCTTATCCCGTGGGCGGGACGGGACGGGACGGCCCGGTGGGTGCCGTGGTACCTGGCTCCTGCGTGAAGGGTTCTTTCGTGCTCAAGAGCAGCTCGTCAAGGTCCAAGGACGTGATGCTACTTCCCTGGCTCAGTCGGAGATGGTGTCGTGTCCCCAGAGGGAAGACTTTTTGCTGGAGCTCTTCGTGCGAGGATTTCTAGAGCAAGAACAGCCAAACCCAAATCAATGAGGGCTTAATCAGTACTGAAGTTACTTGATTCTGACCTATTACAGTGTTCAAAGTTCAACGTAATTGCTAAAACAAAAGAAAACCATTTGGATATAAAGGTTATTTGGCGTTTGCAAAATGGAAAACATCTACGCCCCCGACCCCAGGAATTCAGGAATGGTCTCTGCCGGTCTAGAACTGTAGCAAAGTGTAAATGCTGAGGTATGGACGTGTGTTTTACACGTGGGGTTCTTTACTTCCAGATGCTGATCTCCCCGAGGATGGTAAGCAACATTTCTGAGCCTCCTCTGTACAAAAGGCTGCTGGAAAGCCTCAGCCCCAGGCAAGAGGGGTGCTTGTACTTCTTTTTTCCAAACCATTCCACTTTAGGGACATCTTGATAAGAAAAAGTCTTCTCTCTATCAAACTCAACACCCAAAAAACAACCCAGTGAAGAAATGGGCAAAAGACATGAACAGACACTTCTCCAAAGAAGACATCCAGATGGCCAACCGACACATGAAAAAATGCTCAACATCACTCATAATCAGGGAAATACAAATCAAAACCACAATGAGATACCACCTCACATCTGTCAGAATAGCGAACGCTAACAACTCAGGCAACAACAGATGTTGGCGAGGATGCGGAGAGAGAGGATCTCTTTTGCACTGCTGATGGGAATGCAAACTGGTGCAGCCACTCTGGGAAACAGTATGGAGGTTCCTCAAAAAACTAAAAATAGAACTACCCTACGACCCAGCAATTGCACTACTAGGCATTTATCCACGGGATACAGGTGTGCTATTTCAAAGGGGCACATGCACCCCAATGTTTATAGCAGCGCTATCGACAATAACCAAAGTATGGAAAGAGCCCAAATGTCCATCGATGGATGGATAAAGAAGATGTGGTATATATACAATGGAATATTACTCGGCAATCAAAAATAATGGAATCTGGCCATTTGCAACTACGTGGATGGAACTAGAGGGTATTATACTAAGCAAAATTAGTCAGAGAAAGACAAATATCATGACTTCACTCATATGCAGACTTTAAGATACAAAACAGATGAACATAAGAGAAGGGAAGCAAAAATAATATAAAAAGAGGAAGAGGGACAAAACATAAGAGACTCTTAAATATGGAGAACAAACTGAGGGTTACTGGAGGGGTGGTGGGAGGGGGGAGGGGCTAAATGGGGGAGGGGCACTAAGGAATCTACTCCTGAAACCATGGTTGCACTATATGCTAACTTGGATGTAAATTAAAAAATAAATTAATTTTTAAAAAAAGAAAAGAAAACATCTTCTCTTGATAAAAATGCCTGCCTCCATTTTAGCTTTAAAAGATAACTCTTGCAATTATATTACTGTTGATGATAATTATTGCTGGTGCTGAACTGGTGGGTATTGGTAACAACAATGACCCTGCACAACACCCCGTGAGGAGGTGATAGGAGTCACTTCTGTTATCTGGTGGTCGGAGGGGGGGCAGGGGGGGTGGGGAGGAAGCAGCCTCACAGAAGCTAAAGACCTTGCCTCAAGTTCCCACAGTTGGCCAAGGGCAGGTGCAGACTTGGGACGCCTCAACTCCCAGCTCGTGCCCTTTCTAATACTTCCTCAGATGATGCCGATTCTAGAAACCACCCCCGAGGCGTCCAGAACCGTAATGATAGTAATGGGGGCCCAGAGTCAAAAGCCCACCTCTGCGGTGTCCAGAAAAGGCTTCTCCCCCTGAGAATTCAACGAGGCATCCAGAGGCCGATGCACTTGGCAGCTCCCTCCCCGCAATTCCTCTTCTTTCTAAAGACTGAGCACCAGTTGAGAGGAAGGAAAATCGGGCTCCCTCTCAGGTTTGTCTCTGCCCTTCTGGCTGATCACACTTGGAAACTGTTTCCCTGTGCGTTTTCTAGAAACTAGACCCACGGACGCACGCTGAGTTTACAGCTCACATCACCAAGTGGCCCACACTTCCCATCTTCTGGACATCTTACGAGGTGGAGACACTTGCTCTTCTGAGTTTAATTAGTGGGCATCAAACCATGTTATTCTCCAAAGCTATTAACTCTCTAGGGTTCATCAGGTGGGGCAGGATCTTTGCTTTGAGGTTCAGAACGGTGGCTTTGCATCGAGAGCAACCATCACAGCTGTGCGACTCTGGGCAGGGAAGTCTGTCCGCCCGTTCCCTCATCTGTACAATAATCATAGTTCCTTCCCCACAGGGTTGTTGTCAGATTCACTGAGACAGCAACGTCAAGGGTGTAGGCGCGTCCAGCCCAGAGTCGAAGATAGAGGAATGTAACCCTGCTCCTTGCTTTCCTTCCAGAACAACTCAAACCTGAAGCCAGCAGGTGGGGCTGGCCTAATGTGGGGTGAGGAGGGCTGGTTCCAGAGACCGTCCCTGTGGGGGGGTCATCACCGCACAGGTGACAGGCCTGGGCCTGGAGACAGGAGTCCCCACAGACGATAGCCTGGCACAGAGTCAGAGCCCAAACATCCTGGGGCCCACCTGGGCGGGGTTGGCCCCACAGTGACGAGGGTGACTGGGGCGTCCCAGTGTGGGGTGTCACAGTTCAGGTGGGGTGAGAAGGGTCCACTGGAGGGTGGAGAAAGGCAGTGAGGGTTACACCCGGGGGCTGATCAAATTAATAACTACATCAAGGAGAATGGGGGCTCGGCTTCCCATTGTTGGAAAAAGGACATGGGAATATGCAAAGGGAGGACATCAAGAGGAACCCACTCGGGGGTGAGTGGTGTTAGAGAAGGGTTGGTGTGAGCTGTGTGTGTGTGTGTGTGTGTGTGTGTGTGTGGTGTGTGCATGTGTGGTGTGTATGATACTGAGAGATCCCGGGGATAGTGACATCCCAGTCAATGAGATTACCTGGCACCTGAATCTTGACTTCTAAATTCTGTTTTCCATGAAAAGAAACCAGGCTCCTGGAGAAATGTCTGATTCTAGGGCCAGGCAGTTCTGTGCCAGAGAATGAGAAAGTTCTCCAAGGATGACGGCAGTTAAAAAAAAGCATGATGTGGGTACGTCAGAAGGACACAAAGACCAACTTAAATGGGCTCTCATAGGCCAAATTGGGGACAATTTCTATTCAGTGTTGTACTGGAAGTTCTGGCCAGTGTAAGAAGGCAAGAAAAAGATATGAAGGGCATCTAGATTTGAAAGGAAGAGATTAAACTGCTTTTATTCACAAACAACATGATCATCCTTATGAAGCATTGTATGGATTCTACAAAAACAAAAAAGCGATAGAACTAACAAGGGTGTTGGGGGCGCCTGGGTGGCTCAGTCGGTTAAGTGACAAACTCTCACTTTTGGCTCAGGTCATGATCTCACGGTTTGTGGGTCGGAGCCCCGCATCGGTCTGTCTCTGTGCTGGCAGAGCAGAGCCTGCTTGGGATTCTCTCTCTCCCCCTCTCTCTCTGCCCCTCAGTAGCAGGGTGTTTAGCAATGTTGCTGGATATAAGATCAATATACAAAAATCAGTTGTGTTTCTATATACAATATAGCAACAAACAATTGGAAGACATTTAAAATGCCATCAAAAAATCCAAAATAGTGAGGGATAAATCTGATAAAAGATGGGCCTGTACACACTGCTGAGAGAAATATGAACTCCTAGAAATATGGTGGTAATGTGATTTTTTTTCTTCATTTGAAATACTCACTTTCCTATCTTAAACAAAAAGAGCACCTTCCCACACAATTTTTCTTTTCTTTTCTTTTTATTTAATTAATTTATTTTGAGAGACAGAGAGAGTGAGCAGGGGAGGGACAGAGAGAGAGGGAGAGAGAGAACCCCAAGCAGGCTCCACACTGTCAGTTTGAAGCCCAACGTGGGGCTTGAACTCACTAGCCGTGAGATCATGACCCGAGCCGAAACTAAGAGTTGGACACTTAACCAACTGAGCCACCCAGGCGCCCCCACACCCAATTTTTCTTACATGCAAAGGGGTAAACGGTAACTTCGCAGTGGAGAAGAATGACACTTTTTCATCAAGGGATCCACACCAACATCATTGGTAATGGGACAAACTATGACTGTGTGCCACCTATTAGGACACAAGGAGGACACAGAATCCATCTGTGAACCCTTTCCATTGGATCATAACCCAGATTGCATCATGAGGAAAACCAGGAATATCCAAACTGAGGGACATTTTAAAAGTGGCTGGCTGGTGATCTTTAAAAGTGTCAAGGCCATTAAAGTCAAGGAAAGATTAAGTCCTGACAGAAGGGACAGCTAAAAGCCACATGTGATTTGAAACGTACTTCTGTTATAAAAGACATCATTTGGACACCTGGTGAGTGAGGCCTGAGGATTATCTGGTAATGTGATGAAATTTCCTGATTTTGATAGTTATATTTTGGTTGTTCGTGGGAGGCACGCACAGAAGCACTTGGAGGCAATGGGGCATCAGATCGTCAACTTACTCTCCGAGGTTAAAAAAATAAAAAGTTCTTCTAATAATACTTCAATTTTCCTTTTTTCTGTCTTTCTTTTGTTTTTTAAGCAGCTCAATGCCTAGTGTGGAGCCCGACATGGGGCTTGAACTCCTGACTCTGAGGTCAAGACTTGAGCTGAGATCAAGAGTCGGACGCCTAACTGACTGAGCCACCCAGATGCCCCCATGATTCAGTTTTTCTATAATCCCATGCTTGTTCAAAAATTTAAAAAAGAGGGGCGCCTGGGTGGTTCAGTCGGTTAAGGGGCCGACTTTGGCTCAGGTCATGATCTCACGGTTCGTGGGTTCGAGCCCTGCGTCAGGCCCTGTGCCGACAGCTCAGAGCCTGGAGCCTGCTTTAGATTTGGTCTCTCCCTCTTCCGCTGCCCTTCCCCCCTTGTGCTCTCTCTCTCCCTCCCTTTCTCTCTCTCTCAAAGATAATCATTAACAAATCAGGAGACTATAGATGCTGGAGAGGATGTGGAGAAATAGGAACCCTCTTGCACTGTTGGTGGGAATGCAAACTAGTGCAGCCACTTTGGAAAACAGTGTGGAGGTTCCTCCAAAAATTAAAAATAGATCTACCCTATGACCCACCAATAGCACTGCTAGGAATTTACCCAAGGGATACAGGAGTGCTGATGCAGAGGGGCACTTGTACCCCAATGTTTATAGCAGCACTTTCAACAATAGCCAAAGTATGGAAAGAGCCTAAATGTCCATCAACTGATGAATGGATAAAGAAATTGTGGTTTATATACACAATGGAATACTACGTGGCAATGAGAAAGAATGAAATATGGCCTTTTGTTGCAACGTGAATAGAACTGGAAAGTGTTATGCTAAGTGAAATAAGCCATACAGAGAAAGACAGATACCATATGTTTCCACTCTTAAGTGGATCCTGAGAAACTTAACAGAAGACCATGGAGGAGGGGAAGGAAAAAAAAAGTTGGAGAGGGAGGGAGCCAAACCATAAGAGACTCTTAAAAACTGAGAACAAACTGAGGGTTGATGGGAGGTAGGAGGGAGGGGAAAGTGGACGATGGGCATTGAGGAGGGCACCTGTTGGGATGAGCACTGGGTGTTGTATGGAAGCCAATTTGACAATAAATTTCATATTACAAAAATAAAAAGAAATAAAGAGAAGAAAAGAAAATTAAAAGACAGTAACTATTGTCATTATAATCATTATGACCTAGAATTGCCCTGTCCAATATGGTAGCCACTAGCAACAGGTGGTTATATCAATTTAATTAGAATCCTAATTAAAAATTCAGTCCCTCCATCTCTGAAGCCACATGTGACTGATGGCTACCATGTTGGACAGCAAAGATAAGGAGCATTTCTATCATCATGAAAAGTTTCACTGGACAGTGCCGTTCTGGAGACCAGAATCCTGGATGCCCTTATGTGAAATGTTCCCAACCTAGGGTTGGCGAACACCAAAGAAAGGTCCAGAAACTCTTGGCATTCAACAGTGGGTCCTAAGACCTCACTTTGCTAAGAAATTTCTAACAGGAATTGCGATGTGTTTTTATACCATGCCCTGAGTTCTTCACCCAGGGTGACAGACCACAGAGGCAATAAAACACTTTCATAAAACAGACCTCAGGGCCACTCACCGACGTGCTAGTCTGGGGTCCGGAAGCATCCCGGCCTATTTGCTCGGATAAGCCCAAGGCTTGCAGGGATGGCTGTGCGGAGATGTCCCCTGGTTCTCCGGATTCTGACGGACCGGGGGCTCCTCTGTCTTCGGGAACAGCTTCCCCGCCCACATGTTCGTACAGGTATGTGGGGCCCGCTTCCTCTCTGGGCATCTCCGCAGGACTTTTGTATAAAGAAGCCAGATCCGTAGAACTGACTTTCCCTTCGGGTGATGTGCCTTCCATATCGGATTCGAACTCTCCTTCAGATTCAAATTCCTCTTCTGTCTCCGCTTCCTCAACACTTTCGACCTCTCCCTCAATCTCGGTCTCTCTTTCAGTTGTGACTTTCTCATCGTCTTCAGAAAGCTTTGCGGCATCGACAGCCTCGTCATCGTTCTGGTCACTGCTCCTCTCTGTTGGTGGGATCTATAGATGCGTGGCAGGGGGAAAAAAATCAGGAAACACAGTATAAGGCGCCCTGTGAAGTTTTACTCTTCATTGTGTAATTATGCGGACGGGAAAATCGCATCTGTACACGTCTGAGTGTCACTGAGAGAATACACTCCACGCTTTATCTGTTCCCTCCAGTGTTTGTGATTTTTGCGTCCTTTGCTATAGAAACCGAATCCCGAAAACCTCAGGGTGATCTGAGTGGGAGACGGGGGTGGGGGGCATCCTGACTAGCCACCAACACTCAAGAATGGGAAGGAAGGAAAACGAGTTTCTCTGCGATGGGATGGAGTCTGTTGTAGTGCAAGGTACAAGATCACTGTACGGTCTTCTTGAACAGCTCTTAACTCTTTAATTCCCAGTGACTACAAGCCCAGCACACACAGCCCACCCCACAGGGAACCTTACCCTGTCGCCTTCAACACTCTGGTCCCCGCCTTCATTATTCTGGTCCTTCTCTCCTTCAGCAGTTGATTCGCCTTCTAGCTCAGACCTGGGTGCAGATATACAGTCTAAGTTTCCAATAACAGCGTTCTTTTTCTTAGCATTTATTACCTCCCAGTGTCTGTATATATTCTTATTTACTTGTTCATTATCTGCCTTCCCTCTAGGCTGTTGGCCATGACTTTGTTATGTTTTGTCACCAACCCCAGCACTAGATCATACCTGTTACATGGAGGGAGGGAGTGCCACAAAAGAGTCGCTGTACGAATGAATGAAAAATAATTATGGAAACATCAAAGGAACAGCGTAAGTAGATTACAACAGAAAAGTCACCCTGAATATATATATATATATATATATATATATATATATATATATATATGTGTGTGTGTGTGTGTGTGTGTGTGTCTGGGACAAAACTGGGGAAAAGAAATACAAAATAAAAGAATGTTGCACAGAAGGGACAAATTCAGAGACCCTTGGTTAGTTTCTCCATGATTTCCATAGTACAAGAATGTCATGACTTACATTCTTTTTTTTTTTTAATATTTATTTGGGGGGAGAGCACAAAGGGAGAGGGGCAGAGAGAGGGGGACAGAGGATCTGAACTTCAGCAGGCTCTGCACCGACAGCAGTGAGCCTGATGTGGGGCTGGAACCCACGAAACCACGGGATCTGAGCTGAAGTCAGATGCTCATCTCACGGAGCCACCCAGGTGCCGTATCATTTACATTCCTAAAATTATGTCTTCTAATGAAAAATACAAGCTTATTTTTTCAAAAAGTCAGACTAATCCAGAAGTGTGTGACACAGTGAAAATCCTCTGGGACTCTCCCTCCCCTTCTCAAGAGAACCACTAGTAATAGAAGAGATTTAAGGGTATATTCTTTCAAATACTTTTCTATGCATTTAATCGCGCGCGCACACACACACAAACACACACACTTAGAGATCACACTCTACATACTGTTTTCCATTTAGTCTTTTCATTTTCTGTAACTTGGAATTCTTTCCATATCAGTACATATAGATCGACTTTTTTTTTTTTAATGAAACACTACAGAAGCATCAAAAGTAAAAGGTCAAATTCTTTAAAATAGTTTCTGTCCTTTTAAATAAAGCTTGAGAGCACAGAGGCTGGTGGCAAGATCTTTACGTGGCTACTGTCTACCTGTGTGTGCAGGACGGTCACGCAGGGGCTTCCAAGCCACAGGGACCCTGACCCTTCCCCTCCCGCACCCCCCCCCCCCCCCCCCCCCCCCCGGCCTGGCGAGGGGGGAGGGGTCCGCCCTTCCAGGACGGAGGGGCGGGGCGGCCCAGGCCCACAGAGACCCCCACTCCCAGGCCTCTCAGCAGGCACAGCCAAGCATATTGTTGCCATGGTTACTGCGGGGCTAGCAAGTACGGGGGTTCAGGGAGCGGAGCGGCCAGAGCGAGGGGGACGCTGACAAAGGGATTGGAGACGGGAAGGGGCACGGAGGCTTGGGGGTGGCGGGGTTGGGGGGAGGCTGGAAAGCCCAACGGAGCGGGGATGGGAGGGGCGCAGGTGCGGGGAAGGGGGCGTGAGGGGAAGGGACGCCCCAGAGGCTACGGCAAGGGGGAGGCGTGGGGGCGCTGCGAGACCCGCGACCCTCGCCCCGCTTACCCGCCGGCCGGTCCACCCGGCTCCGCCATCTCCCGTTGCTAGGCGACGCCGTCAACATCCGGCGGGCGGGGACCACGCGCGGGGCTGGCGCTGGCTGCGCGGCGGCGCGGCCTTTGTGCCACCGAAGCGCGCTAGAGGCGCACAGCACCGAAATACGTGCACACACACTCACACACACATGGTTTGTCCGTCTCTGAGTCCGAGCTCTGTCCCGCCCGGCTCGGGTTCTGTAAAGCGACCACCGTGTCTACGAGCGTCCAGCCAGGCAACTCCGCTGCCCCGGGCACCGGCGACCGCCAAGCGCCCCGAAAGTGGCAGGCGGAGGTGGGGCTCGAGGGGCTCCGGAGCCGGCTTCTCCGTGGTGGTGGTGGGGGGCCGGGGACCCCAGCCTAGTGTCCACCCATCCATCCCCATAATTGGGGGGGTGGGGGGGGGGTCGGCGTCCCCTCCGCGGAGGTGCCGCGCGGACTCCTCGGCGGAGGACGGAAGCTCGGTGGCACTTTGGTGGGTGATGATCCCTTCCTACCCCAAAATAGGAAAACTGTAAACGGAGAGGGCGAGCGCGCACGTGGAGCGTCCCAGGGGTCCTGCCTTCACTCCGCGTGGGGGACTCGGAGCTGCTGTCGGGGGCAGAGTCCCCGGGACCGGAATTGGGGAGGCCTGGCGCAGGGGACTTGAGTCTCGAGGGCGAAAGGCGACGGGGGAAGGGCCGGGTCGGACCAAGGGGTGGCGGGGTGGGGGGTGGGGGATCGGCCGGGAGCCGGGTTGGGCCCGGGGCTGGGCTGGGATCCCGGTTGGGCCGGGGTCGGGGTCGGGGAGCGGGCAGGTGGGGTCCGGGTTGGGGTCTGAGTCGGGCCGGGTTGGGCCGGGCTTGGGTCCAGGTTCGGTTTGAGGTCCCCGCTGGATCCGGGGCCGGGTTAGGCCCGAGGCCGGGTTGGGGTCCGTGTTGGGGTCTCGGTTGGGCCGGGGGCCGGGTTAGGGGCCGGGGCGGGCGGGATTGGGCCGGGGGCGGGCCGGGGGCCGGGCCTCGCCGCGCGTCCCCGCCCCGCCGCGCCTCACTGGCGGCGGCGGCGGCGGCGGCGGCAGCGGCGGCGGCGGCTCCGGGAGCCGGTGCGACTCAGGCCCGCGTTGCGGGACCCGGGTGGGTATCGGGCCCGGGCGGGGGCCGCGGGGGCGGGGCGCAAG
Organism: Panthera leo; assembly: GCF_018350215.1. Taxonomy (NCBI): domain Eukaryota; kingdom Metazoa; phylum Chordata; class Mammalia; order Carnivora; family Felidae; genus Panthera; species Panthera leo. The sequence continues at coordinate 58,835,953 of NC_056692.1, read as the reverse complement.
GGGCCCGCGGGGGACCGGGCGGCGCCCCCTTGGCGGGGACGGGGTGGGAGCGCGCGCGGGGCGCTGGGCCTGCAGCGGCGGGGCCCGGGAGGGGCCGGGGTCCGGCCGCAGCCCCAAGAGGAGCGGGGCCCGGGCAGAAGCGGGGCGGCGTGGAGGCACCCCGGGACCACGCGGGGGCCCCTTGGGGACCCCCTCCGCGGCGGGCGCCGGCGCCCCGGGCTGGGAGCGGACCTAATTCGGGGGGACTCCGTCCCCGCCTGTCTGGAGCCGGCGGACCGGGGAACTTGCGGTCTTTGTCTGGCTGGATCGTCGGAGCACGCGAACGAGAACTTGTAGGGGGCCGCCGTTTGCACACACAGCCCCCCGAAGTGTGCTTTCCAGCCCAACAGCGCGCGCTCTCAGCATTGCTGGGCCTTAGGGTCGGGTGGTCTGGCTGTGAGCACCGCATGTCAGGAAACTCACTTCCTTTAGGCCTGGGCGCTTTCCCCCTCGTTCTTTACTTAAAAAAGAGAAGGAAAAAAAAATAGGCAATTTAGGGTTGCTAAATATACCCTAAGGAGCCAGAAGCCAGTGAATCTTGAAATCCCGTTGTTCCCACACTCGGAATTTGGTGTTATACGTTGGCCACAGTCTAGTTCAGGTTCTATTCGGAGATAGAAAAGACATAATATGTTCTCTTTCCCCACCGTGAAGTTTGCTCTGCTGCCGCACCAAGTTCACATGAGGGGGGGAGAGAGAGAGGCTGAGAAGAGAAGCGAGGCTGCTACCCCCCCCCCCCATCCCCCCCTACCCCCTGCACTGGTCTTGTGGACACTTCTTTACCTCCTGAAGGTCCTAGTTCTTGTATCGGGGAAGTGAGAAATGGTTCTCAAAAAAAATGGCTGGGGTGCCTGGGGGGCTCAGTCGGTGGGGCCTCCAACTTCGGCTCAGGTCATGATCTCACCGCTCGTGAGTTCGAGGCCGGCGTCAGGCTCTGTGCTGACAGCTCGGAGCCTGGAGCCTGCTTCGGATTCTGTGTCTCACTCTCTCTCTGCCCCAACCCACTCTCTTTCTGTCTCTGTCTCTGTCAAAAATAAATAAACATTAAAAAAAAAAAAAAGATTAAAAAAAAAGAAATTCCTCGTTAGAGGGGCGCTGGGTGGCTCAGGTCATGATCTCGTGGTTTGTGAGTTCGAGCCCCGCGTCAGGCTCTGGGCTGACAGCTTGGAGCCTGGAACCTGCTTTGGATTCCGTGTCTCCCTCTCTGACCCTCCCCTGCTTGCGCTCTGTCTCTCTCTCTCTCTCTCAAGAAAAAATAAACATTAAAAAAAAAAAAGAAATTCCTCATTAGGAATATTAACATTAACTGATTAGTGACTATTGAATGCTTTTAAGAACCATGAAAACTTGCAAAGTAGGGATTGCCTCGTAGTAGTAACTGAGGGGTTCAAGAACAGCTGCCCATTGTTGGGACTGGGAGGCGAGTTGTATGCTAAATGCGGTCGTTATGTTTTCTGTGGCACTTGTTGGCTTGTGGAGTGTTTACGGTGAGCAGCGGCTCAGAATATGGCTACAGAAAGTTCTTAACAACGCTCCAGCGTTGATGGTTGCCGTGTACATAATTTCTGATTATTATGCATGACGTCACGTAACCCTAAAAACAAACCCATAAAGTCAGGACTGAGGTTGTCCCCATTTTACAGATGGGGACCCTGAGCCTCAGAGAATAAATTCCCCCAAGTTCATGCACCTAGGGCCGGCAGAACTGGAGGCCTCCGGCCCGGGGCGCTCCAGCCCCAGAAACGATTATGCACAACACTGCCTCCCACCTTGGAACTGTCCCCTGCCGGTCACATGCACACCCTCTTCCTGACCCCTCTTTTTGCAGACAATGTGGTTCACTCTGCCTAGTGATTCATAAACATGCAGTGGAGTGGGGACTGATCCCATGTCACCACCGGCTGCTTATATCGGTCCACCTTCATCCGGAAGGAGCCCCCCAGGGCTCGTGTACCGGCATTTGAGAAGACGACCATCGGGTTTGCAGAAACGACCTGTGGAGTGGGCAGTGGTTGAAAACGTGGCCTCCGAAGCTGACTGCTGGGTTCACATACGACCCTGGTACCGAGCACTGACGTAGTTCCTTCATTTCCCCATCTGTACCATGCAGATAACACTGGCTTCCTCAAAAGCCTGCCACAATGATCATCTAAAGCACTTAGTGCCTGGGGTGCCTGGGTGACTCGGTCGGTAGCTCAAGCGTGCCAAGTGCCTGTTACTATTTTTTTTTTTTTAATTTTATTAATGACCATCATTTGGGTTTTTCACATTTAGCAAATTGGTAAAAACATTTTGATTTTGTGTTTTCATTCGCTGTGTGTGCGGTCCCCCAGGCGGGGAGCTGCTCCGTGCAGGAGCGGAACTCATCCTTTAGGTATATTTCCACTCTTATCTTTGTGACTCGGCAGGGCGCTGGGTCCCTGCAGGCTGTTCCAGGGACCGGGGTGGCCTCCCCCGACACACAGCTGAGGGACCCGGAGTTTTTCCCAGGCCTGAATCCTCTCTTGTAAGAGTAGCCACTTAGTTTCATTCGGTGTCACGGTGCGGGGAGGATGGGCTCACAGCTTGACTGTGAAACCAGCTAGAAGCAGCAGAGGCCGGGGAGGGGTTTATTGACGTACGTTGTATTGTACATCCTTGTAGTGTGTGCATGATACGGAAGTATGTTGACCTGACAATGTACAGAAAGGAAAGCACGGGTCTCAGGGAAACGGTCCAGGAAATCTCTGTCCTTCCCCTGTAGTGTGGTTGTTTTCGGTCCTTTGGCACTGGCTCTTACGTGCCTAATAAACCCACTTTGATGAGCTGTCTGGCGATACCTGATCTGAAGCGTGGCTTTTACTCTGTCTTCTGAACGAACGTAGCCGTCCTCAGAGAGGACCAGGGTCAGGCCACTTGTAGACTAAGCGCGACGTCCCCGCGGTGGCCAGCTCCAGTCGTATGGAGCGGAATGGAAAGAACTCAAAGCCCACGTGCGGGCAGAATGGCTCTCCCTTCTCTCGCGGAGCCTCGGGCGGCGAGTCTGTCCAGGTGTTTGAAGTTGACGTAGGTGACGAGCCACCCGTAGGGACCCACCTGACTGCAGTGTGGCACAGTCGTCCCCGTGGTCTTTCTGGACCGGCCGCTGCAGAAACCGCCGTAAGCGGGGCGCGCCCCGAGCCTGTGCCCGCGCTGGCTTGCACGCTTTGGTTTCTGTGCCGGCGTTCCACACTGAGTGACCCTGAACTCAATAGTCTGATAAACTGGTCATGACACGTGCTGGCTTTCTGAAATTGGGGCAAAGGGCATCCCTAACAGGTGTCAGTTTCCACTCTTTCGCTTTTCGGTTTCTGTAACTAGAATGCTTTCCCCAAGCAAGATCAACGGCTCCTTTTCAAGGATGTTGTCAATACAGCGCCCCCCCCCCCCCGATTTGCTTTTTGTCTTGTGGGGTATTAGCTTTTCCTTTGCCACGGACAGAGAACCTCTGTGCATTCCGGTTTACAGGAATGTAGAGGTCAGGTGCACTAACCCACTGTTGGGCCGGGTGTCGCCTTCCGGGCTGGATTTGCACCTTTCCTTGCATTTTGGGTTCAGGCCTTCCTTGTTCCTCAATCCTGGTTCATCCTTAAGGTCAGTTCCACCCCCCCAGGCCCTACTTCCTCAGCCTTTTGGGGGGAAAATTGTGTTTTGGTATTTGTTGTCAAGCAGATGGTCTCTCTCTCGAGAGGCAGAAGCCATGGGGTTTTCCAGGGAGTCGGTGATAATCGAAATGACAGCTGGAGAGCCAAAGGAGGAAAGTCACAGCTAAGCTGACCACCACCTCCCCCCTCACTTCGTTTCTGTGACCGTCTTGTCCAGTCCTTTCCCGTATGGCCGTGGGTCCGAGCCTCCAGCACTGGGGCTTATGCCCTAAACTGGGTTCTTTCCCTTGAGATACAAGTTGATCGTCTGGTACGCAGAGGTCTTGCCCACAGCCACCCTATCTTGGGGTCACAGTCTTTTCCGTGGGAATCCTGAATGTGGCCTATATGCGGCGAATACATTTGTCTCTACAATAATCCCATAACTCGAAGGGAAGTCGACAGAGAGGAGGGGCTATGTCAGCCCGCAGGAGTCTTTTTGTTTGTTTGTGTGTTTGTTGATTTTTAAGAGAGTGAGAGGGGGGGAGGAGCAAAGAGAGAGAGAGATACAGAATCCAAAGCAGGCTCCAGGCTTTGGGCTGTCAGCACAGGGCCTGACATGGGGCTTGAACCCACCAACTGTGAGATCATGACCTGAGGCGAAGTCGGACGCCCAACCGACTGAGCTACCCGGGCGCCCCATCGGCCTGCAGGAGTCTTGTCTGGACAACGAGACTGGAAGACGACCCATCTTCCCCCAAAACCGTGTGCCCCAAGGACCCGGTTCCGGAGCCCATCTACCTGCAGGACTGACGTCGTCGCCCTTTGAACCGCAAAGCTGGGGCTTGCCCGAAAGACGGTGGTGCAGGCAGCCGGTTCTGGGAAGCGAGAGGCAGGTGGGGCCTCATTTGAGGTGTGTGAGCAGCAGATGCTGTGGGGGGTGGGGGGTGGGGAGGGAACGATCCTTGTTGATCCTTGTTGTCGTGTGTCTGGCTCGTGTTTAAATAGCATCGCCTTTTCCCCGGCTCCGGCTCCGTGTTGATCCGGCTTTGAGGGCAAAGCGGAGGAACCTGTTTCTGCTGGCCACATGGCAGGTGACCGGGGCTCAGGGCGTTTGGCTCCTGAGCAGTCTGACAGTGACAAGGCCAAGGGAGTAATGAATCACCTGTGGGCTTCATCCCATGACATGTCCCCCATACGTTTCTAGGGACCGCCCCCCCCCCCCCACCTGCCTCCCCCTGCCGCGATGAGCGGCTGTCACGATGGGTCCGGACTGTGAGCCTCAGGTCTGCGGGAACTGCCAGCTCCCCGAGCATTTGTCCTGCTGACAGCTGTATCCCAGCAGCTGACCCGGGGTGGCGAGCGACAGGCAACACAGAGCAGTGAGCGGGAGGAGTCCCGCTGGGGCCTGTTCTAGTGCCTCCAGGCTGCCCCCTTTCTTTGGTCTTCCTAGGAAGGTTCCGGAAGAGACCTTTGCACCTTTGCTCCTTTTTGTTTTTCTGTTTGGCGACTGATGGAGCCTTTTATGCCAGGACAGGAAAGCAGGGCTCTGGGCAGAGGAAGCTGCCAAGGGCAGGCGCTGGTCTGGGAGTGTGCGACTTTCTCCCATGGGGACACGGGGGCCCAGGCCTTCCCCCGTCCTGCTGCTCGGCCTGGGTCCTCCTCATATCGCCTAACAGCTGGTCGTTCCGCGTGGGGATTTGACAGTCAGTGGGTGAGCTGGGAGCCAGCTCTTCACCGTGTCCTTGTGGTGGTACGGTCAGCAGCAGAATGGTCCCCCAAGATGTCCACGTCCGAATCCTGGGAACCTCTGACTGTGTTGGGTTGTGTGCAGTTAACTTTGCTCATCAGCTGCCCTTGCGATGGGGAGATTGTCCCGGATTATCCAGTGGGACCAGGGTCGTTGAAAGTGGAAGAAGGGGGCAGAGTCAGTTTCAGAGCCATGCTCTGAAAGACTTGAATGGCCACGGCCGGCTTTGGAGGCAGAGGAAGGGCCACCATCCAAGGGGCGCGGGTGGATTCCAGGGGCTGGAAAAGGCCGGGAAACGGAGCCTCTGTCGGCTCCAGAAGGAGCGCAGCCCTGTCCGCAGCTTGGTTGAGCCAGAGAGCCCAGGGTCGCACCTGGCCTCCAGAACTGGGAGCTAACGTATCCGTGTTTCTTTAAGCCGCTACGTGTGTGGTGATTTGTTTCAAAGGCCATGGGGAACCAAGCGCCTGGGATGGAAGTGCTTTCTGAGGGAAGCAGGAGGGGTGATGGTGTCTTCTCTAAAGGGCGTCATTTCTTAACCTGCATTTTGCTCGTTTCTGGCTTTTTGGTGACTTTGCCTCTGTTTCTGTCCGGGAGCATTTTGCCTCAGGTATCAGTCACCGACTCATGGGGGACGAGTTTTGGGTAATGGATGTCTCCACTTCGCCCTGTAAACACTAGAGGGGAGCCACACACCAGCACTGAGCTACAGAAGCCTCAGCCGCCCAGGGCCAGGCGGGCAGGGCAGGTGCCCCCAGGAGGTCGGGACAGGTGCTCCCGGGGGGACAGGGCAGGTGCTCCTGGGGGTTGGGATAGGTGCTCCCGGGGGTCGGGGTAGGTGCTCCTGGGGTGTGGGTTAGGTGCTCCCAGGGGTCAGGGGAGGTGCTCCCAGGGGTCAGGGGAGGTGCTCCCAGGGGACAGGGTAGGTGCTCCTGGGGGTTGGGATAGGTGCTCCTGGGGGGTGGGATAGGTGCTCCTGGGGTGTGGGTTAGGTGCTCCCAGGGGTCAGGGAGGTGCTCCCAGGGGACAGGGCAGGTGCTCCTGGGGGGTGGGATAGGTGCTCCCGGGGGTCGGGGTATGTGCTCCCAAGGGGTTGGGACAAGTGCTCCCAGGGGGACAGGGCAGGTGCTCCTGGGGGGTGGGATAGGTGCTCCTGGGGTGTGGGTTAGGTGCTCCCGGGGGTCGGGGTAGGTGCTCCCAGGAGGTCGGGACAGGTGCTCCTGGGGGGACAGGGCAGGTGCTCCCGGGGGTCGGGGTAGGTGCTCCTGGGGTGTGGGTTAGGTACTCCCAGGGGTCAGGGGAGGTGCTCCCAGGGGACAGGGCAGGTGCTCCTGGGGGGTGGGATAGGTGCTCCCGGGGGTCGGGGTATGTGCTCCCAAGGGGTCGGGACAAGTGCTCCCAGGGGGACAGGGCAGGTGCTCCTGGGGGATGGGATAGATGCTTCCGGGGGTCGGGGTAGGTGCTCCCAGGAGGTCGGGACAGGTGCTCCTGGGGGGACAGGGCAGGTGCTCCCAGGGGACAGGGCAGGTGCTCCTGGGGTGTGGGTTAGGTGCTCCCAGGGGTCAGGACAAGTGCTCCCAGGGGACAGGGTAGGTGCTCCTGGGGGGGGTGGGATAGGTGCTCCCAGGAGGTCGGGACAGGTGCTCCCGGGCGGTCGGGGCAGGTGCTCCAGGGCGGGGGCGGAACAGGTGCTCCGGGGGTCAGGACAGGTGCTCCTCGAGGTGGGGGGTGGTTCTGGAACGCATGTGGTTGCTGGAGGCCTGCCACTGCCCACTGGCCGCAACCCGGTGGCAGGGCCAGTTCCGAACAGACTGTGAGATAAACTCCTGCCCCGCCCACTCCCCACTCTCCAGCCACCTCAAAACCGCTCTCCTGCTGGCCGTTTCCCTTACCCTGCAGGCCACGCGCCGCGGCGTGGGGGTGCCCAGCAGGGACCTTCTGCGGACAGAGCTCCGTGTTGCGAGCATGTGTGTGGTTTGAGGGGAGGCCAAGTTGTTCTCTCCTTTCGAATTACACAATAGCCTATTTTGCACAAATCTGGCCCGACCTAGTCGGGCTCAGGGCAGCACAGAGCTCTGCTTGTAATCCCGCCTCAGTCAGATAGCTGAAACCCAGCAGTGGCGTTTTTTACTTTATACCTTTTTAAAGCATTACTTGTGTGTGTGTGTGTGTGTGTGTGTGTGTGTGTGTGCGCGCCTGCCCAAGCTGATGCTCATTCTGGCTTTTGGCCTTACTCCCTCCCTGTCTGTGCTCCTTGTGCCAGCTGCCAGGTTGGCATTGCTATCTTTTCCATCAACAAAAGCAAAGCATTTGGGACTTTATTGAAGGTGGCATTCTGGAAGGCACATCAGTCACAAAAGGGGTTTTGCAGAGAGGCCTTGGGCCCAGGAACTTGTCATCTAAGATCGATAAGACGGATACGAGCATAACCACTTTAAAGTAAAATTGTTAAGTGAACGCACTCTCGGGGAGTGACGTATCAGTCCAGGACCTTCCCTGAACGGCTTCTCCAGCCACCTTCGTCGCCCGGGATTTGGGGACAGGCTCTGTGATGCTGGTCCACAGTGCTTGGAGCGTGTCGGCTGTTTCTGTGATTTCCATCACCTCGGAGTCCTTGCCACAGAAGACTCAGGCGGAGGTTCCTCTCCGCTCCCTTTCGAGTGTTACCTGATTTTGCGTGGCTTAGGGTCTCTGCTTGTGTCATTTCCAGATTGTGCCCCTGCCCCCAACTCTGTATAGCCAGAACGAGTAGTCTGGCCCGGAGAAAGACCCGGACCCACGGAAGGTGACCTGGGTGTTCTCCCTGCTCAGAATTCTGTTCCCCGGGAAGCCTTTCTGGAGCACAGCTTTCTGGTCTACCAGGAGGGGCCGTTATCTTTGCTCCTCCCACACTAGGAGGATGCCCATCAGGCTGTGGCACAGCCCTTGCCAGGCCCCGACGTCACTGCTGACAGCGGCCCTCAGCATGGGCACCCGAGCCCCTTCGCCACCTGCTGTCACCGGTCCCGCCTCTAGCCCCCTGCCTGTTCCTTGCCTCCATCCACCAGAGTTCACCCTCCACCTGGCGGCTTTGGGCGCAGGCCCTGTGGCCTCCGCCCTTTTTTTTTCATTATGATTAATAAATTTGACTGTTTACAGGGTTTTAGGTTCACACACACACAAAAAAGAGCAGAGAGTGTCCACACCCCCCTCTCCACTTTTCACTGTCCTTACTGAATTTTATGTATTTATTTAAAGTGTGTATTTATTTATTTTTGAGAGAGAGAGAGAGAGCACGAGCAGGGGAGGGGCAGAGAGAGAGGGAGACACAGAATCGGAAGCAGGCTCCAGGCTCTGAGCCGTCGGCACAGAGCCCGACGCGGGGCTCGAACTCACGGACCGCGAGATCGTGACCTGAGCTGAGGTCGGACGCTTAACTGACTGAGCCATGCAGGTGCCTCTATTTATTTTTGAGAGAGAGAGAGAGAGAGAGAGAGCACAAGAGTGAACAGAGGAGGGGCAGAGAGAGCCAGGTTGGAGGGACAGAGACAGAATTCCAAGCAGCCTCTGCACTGTCAGCCCAGAGCCAGATTTGCGGCTCGATCCCATGACCCTGGGATCCTGACCTGACCGAAGGAGCCACCCAGGTGTCTCTGTTTTTGTTTTTTTATTTTTTTTTTATTTTTTTTTATTTTTTATTTTTTTTGGGACAGAGAGAGACAGAGCATGAACGGGGGAGGGGCAGAGAGAGAGGGAGACACAGAATCGGAAACAGGCTCCAGGCTCCGAGCCATCAGCCCAGAGCCTGACGCGGGGCTCGAACTCACAGACCGCGAGATCGTGACCTGGCTGAAGTCGGACGCTTAACCGACTGCGCCACCCAGGCGCCCCTCTGTTTTTGTTTTTAAGATACGCACAGAAGATAGGAGAAAACACACAAATGTTTTTGGGTCGTGTGATTTAAGGAACTTGTATCTTTATACTTCTCTGAGCGTGTTTCCCAATTAAAAAAAAAAAACATTAAAAAATAGGTCAAGGATTCTCTTATAGTTGGCTAGAGAGCAGGGGCTGGGAACCAGGTTTAATTTTGATGAAACAGGCTCCCACAGGCACATATGCATTTAGAAAATAGGGCTCTGTGAAGAGTAAATATCTGTGGCCAGTGTTTCACAGACACACCCCGGACACGCGGGCTTCTGCCGGACATTCTGGGCCGGAGCTGGGGTGGCTGGGGTGGAAGCCGTACTCTGAGCACAGGGGACAAAGGTCTTAGGTTCCCTGCTCCCTGAGTGATTGGATGGGACCTGTTTTCTCCTCTGCAAAACCGCGCTGCCAGGAGGCGTGTCCCCCAGAGCTGCCAGTGAGGGACACACACCCACTTGGCATCTGCCGTGCGGGAAAGCGCCGTGTCGTGAGCACTTGTGTCCGGGAATCTTCCAGATCTTCCAGCATATTCTTTTGATTATCCTCCACGGTGGCAAACATCTTCACTTAGAGCTGGTTTGGTTTTCAGAATCAGCTGAGAGTTGTTTGCAGTCCGGTCTGGCGGTTAGAGGGATTAACCGAGGAGTAACCATCTGAGGCCCCGGGGGAGGTGGGGCTCCAGCCTCGCCCACCCGGAGGCCGCGAGCCCCCGCAGCGTGGCTGGTCCTAAGGAGACGCGCTTAATGCAAAACACACACCGGACTGTGGAGGCTTAAAGAATGCAAAACAGCTCCATCATTTTTCTCCGTATTGATTACATATGCCGAACTCCTACTATTTGGGAAATAACAAGTTAAATGAAGGTATCTTGCCCAAACTAATCTTCCTCGTTTCTTTTTACTTTTTTTTTTTTATGCTTCTTTATTTTTGAGAGCGAGAGACAGCGTGAGCAGGGAAGGGGCAGAGGGAGAGGGAGACACAGAATCCGAAGCAGCTCCAGGCTCCGAGCTGTCAGCACAGAGCCCGACGCGGGGCTCGAACTCGTGAACCGCGAGATCGTGACCTGAGCCGAAGTCGGATGCCCAACCCACTGAGCCACCCAGGCACCCCGGGTTTTACATTTTTAAATGGTTGGAAAAAAATTGAAAGAATTTTTTGTGACGTGTGGAGATTTGTTGAGCTTCAGGTGTGAGTGTCTATGAATCAGCTTTCGTTGGGTCACAGACACACTGGCCGGTTTCTGTCTGCGGCCCCTTTCACACTGCAGGACCGGCTGCCCCCAGAGCCACAGCGATTACTGTCTGGCCTTCCTCAGAGCCGCCTGCCGCCCCCGGGGGCGAGGGGTCATGGAGAGTGTTGGCACGGGGGAGCCCGAGACGGGCTGAGTCCGGGAGAGCCGGGGGATTCGGGGGCCGGGTCCTGGCAAGAGCGGGGGGGGGTCCTTGGCTGGTGGCTGAGGAGGTGAGGGTCCCAGGACTGTGATTTTCGTGGCGATGTTGATGTTGGGAACCTCAGGGACTCGGGAGAACGGACTGACGGATCTTTCTGGGCAAAGATCTGTGCAAGGGAGGGGTGGCTGCGGGTCTGGCAGGAAGCTGCTGGAAGAATCCTGTGCTTGGGAGAGTTAGTGCCCTTCTGGGGGAGACCTGAGAGCAGAATTGGGGGCACAGGCGGGGCCCTCAGAGAGTCAGAGGGACTGAGGACCCCGCATTGAGCCACCTGGCTCGGACAGCAAAGGGCGGCCCCTGAGACCACCCTCTGCCCCAAGAGCCCACGCAAACCTGGAAGCAGAGGGAGCTTCACCTAGGGGGCACCCTAAACCAGCTCTGGATTTGGGGAGAAGTGCACAAAATGCAGGAAGTTCAGAGAACGATGGAACATACCCCGTTAATAATTAAAAAAAAATTGGTTTCTTGTGGTGCAGCGTCTGTGACGTGAAAATTTACCCTCTAACCTTTTCTAAGCGCACGGTCAGGTGGTGTTAGGCACATTCACGCTGCTGTCCCCACCGTCTGTCTCCAGGACATTTGCATCGTGCCAGACTGGACTCTCCCCAGTAGCACTGACTACCCGTCTCCTTCCCCCCCCCCCCCCCCCCCCCCCCCCCTGCAACTCTCTCTCTGCGAATCTGGAGACTCTGGGCACTTGGTTTAAGTGCAATCCCACACTGTCCTTTGGGGCTGACCTGCCTCACTCAGCCCAGTGTCCTTAACGTCCATCCATGGGATCGTAGGTGTCAGAATTTCCTTCCTTTTTTTTTTAAGTTTAATCTGAGAGAGAGAGAGAGAGAGGGAGAGGGAGAATCCCAAGCAGGTTCAGGACTATCAGCATGGAGCCGGACGCGGGGCTTGAACTCATGGACCGAGCGATCATGACCTGAGCCGGATCCAAGAGTCGGATGCTCGACCGCCTGAGCCCCCCAGGCGGCCCAGGATTTCCTTCCTTCTTAACACTGGATGATGCCACTGTGTGGATGGACCACGTTTTGTTTGTCCCTTCCCAGTGGATGATTTTACCATAGTGGCTTCCTGCTGGTTTTTTCCTTTCGAAGAGAGGAAGGTGAAGTCCCTCTGCAGATGCCCCCGTGGAGGCTCTGTGGCAGCCCCCCCGCCCCCCGGGGAGCCGGCCTGCACGCTGCCCAGTGTGGCCTCAGTCCCGGACACCCACCATCTCCGACCAGGGGGCAGCATGGCTCTGCACGCGTGTCTCGTTTATGCGGGCGCGCTCACGCCCGTGGCTTGTTCCACGGCTCAGTCTGGTGGTCCGCGTTCGCAGTTCGGGTTTTAAGGACCTGTTCCCTTTGAATCACTCGCGCATTGATAATCCGCGACGGTCGCTTTTTTAAGGACCGATGGGAAGCGCCCGGTCGGTTCACACGGGCTGGTGCCCTGGCCCCTGATGGCTGGGCTTTCTGCACAGATAGAAACTGCTTCCGGCCCGTCTGCGGGGTGTTGGGCTTTCGTAGAATTTCTTGTTGTCCGCTCTTCACCGAGTGGGTGTAGAGCTCCTTCCGCCAGTGAACCTCTAGGAGTTCCGTGTTAGGTGCTGCACCGAATCCTTTCGTCTCTCATCTGGTTTTTTAAAGAACGAGTTGTAGGGAAACTCAGGTCCCGCAAACACGGCTTGTGACACCCTTCCCAGCCGGGATGACCCTTCGCTGTGCTGGGACATCCGGCTGGGCCTGGGGGGTGACGGCGTGCATGGGGGTGAAGGAGGCCGGGAAGGACAGGGTGGAGGAAGGACCTTCCCTGGGAAGCACCACGGAGGGGTGAGAAGTTCAGGAGGGGAGGGCTCGTTGGCACAGACACAGGGGTAAAGACTGAGCAAAGAGAAGTCGAACAGTTTTATGAGATCGCTGAGGGGAGGGGGGAGCAGAGCCCCTCTAGACGGGGCGGTTAGGCCCCGGGGGACGTTTTTGGTTGTCGTAGTGGGAAGGGGGCTGCTGGGGGCACCCGGTGGATGGAGGCCAGCGTAGCCTCCACCACTAAGAAAGACCCGGCCCCAAACGTCCAGAGTGCCACAGTCTAGAACCAAGTGCGCCCTCCCCATGGCCTTGAGCTAGCGGGACCTGTTCCGGTAGCTAGTGAACCACCATTCATTTCGAGCCTGCTGGTGTGTGGCCCGTGACCTTGGCCTGATGCACTCTTCTGTGTCTTTGTCCCCCAGCCACGTCTGGACGAGCCCCGCCTGGGCCCAAGCGTACAGAGGATGGAAACACTCCCCCCGCCATGTCTCTGGGCCGTCTCCTTCGCCGGGCCTCCTCCAAAGCCTCGGACCTCCTGACCCTCACCCCGGGCGGCGGCGGTGGGCCCCCCTCCGTCCTGGATGGGGAGATCATCTACTCCAAGAACAATGTCTGTGTGCACCCACCAGAGGGGCTGCAGGGGCTGGGGGAGCACCACCCAGGTGAGCCCCAGGAAACGGGAGGACCTGGGCCACAGGCCTGGGGGAGGGGAGGGCCTGGGGAGGAGGGCTGGCTTTTGTTTTGTTTTTTTTTTTAGGTTTTTTTTTTTTAATGTTTATTTTTGAGAGAAAGAGAGAGAGAGAGAGAGAGCACAAGCTGGTGAAGGGCAGACAGAGAGGGAGACACAGAATCCAAAGCAGGCTCCAGGCTCTGAGCTGTTGGCACAGAGCCTGACACGGGGCTTGAACTCACGAACCGTGAGATCCTGATCTGAGCCGACGTCAGACGCTTAACCGACTGAGCCCCCCAGGCGCCCCTGCCTGCTTTTCCTTCTAAACTGACCAAGCCCCAGCTTTGGAAAGCTTTTGTGTCACTTCTCCATATGCCCTGATTTCCCCATCTTCCAACGGGCCAGCGACCTTTTGTACACATGGGGTGGGGGGTGGGACGGTTTAAGGGGAATCAGCCTCAGAAGACATTAAGTCACTGCAGGGCTGCTGGGAGCAGGGAGCCCCGTCCGCCGGCAGGGAGGGGAGAGGGCGGTCCTCTTCTGGGAGGGCCCGCCAGTGCCCGCCGGCCCCCTCCAGGGTGCAGGTGGCAGGAGCATGGCCGTCACACTAGGCGCCAAGGCTTCGTCCCTCCGGCTGCCGGAAGGCTGGGCTGAGAACTGGCTGGAGGCTGGGCGGGCCTGGGAGTCTGGAGACGCGGAAATCACCAATTCTGTGATCTGTCCTCCGGCCGCACTGTTTCGAAACTAGGGAAGAAAGCTCTCCCCTGGGGCCTGCAGGAACCCTGCGTGATCCTGGGGCTGTGCCTGGGGACATGCCAGCACTCTCAGGGGCTCTCAGTAGCTCCTGGGATGGGACACCTCTCCTGCTCTCCTTTGGCCAAGTCACAGAGAAAGAAACGGCCTACCTTTCCAGGGCTCACGTTGTATCCCGGGCCCTGCAGTGATGGCCGGCCGCCCTGTGCACTGAGGGGCCGCGGGTCACAGCAGGCAGACAGCGTCCACTGTTTCCAGGACGTGCAGCTGCCCGTGGGTGTCCTCCGGGCAGGGGGCAGAGCTGAAGGTATTGGGTCTGGTCGTGGCCGCCCGGCACAAGCTCCTGGGCTGGCCGGTGGTTCCCTCAGCCCTGCTGCCCCCATGGAAGGAACAACATGAGGAGTTAGTGACACCCAAGTCCTGTGCACGTGACTTGAAACAGATAAACGTATGTTCACCTCAGGAGAGTGCCCCGGGGCCCCCCTCCAAGAAGAGGTCTCTTTTTTGGATAAGGAGGCTGGTGCTCGGAGAGCCTAGGCCACTCCCAATACTAGCACAGGGCAGGGGCGGGGCCGGCGCAGGCTCTGGGCTCCCCTCGTTCTTCCTGCGGCCTCCCCTGGCTGCTGAAGGATGCTCGGGGTCCCTCGGGCACCTGCTGCCTGGCTGCGGCCTGGGGACTTGCCTTCCCCGGTGCAGACAGAGGCCCTGTACCAGATGTCAAAACATCTAAAAGTTATAAATCACAGTCAGGTCTGAGCACGTTACTGTATGCAAATTACGTGTCCACAAAATACTGAATCGATCAGCTACTTAAAATACAAGAAGGTTAGTTACGTTAATGAACTGTTTGTGGAAGTGTTCCCTCCACCTGCCTTGGTAAGTCTGCCTTTAAGGTCATCCAGGTGGCCACGCGCAGATTTGGAACCATCGGCCCCTATAGGTCCCAAGCAGGACAGCCGGCGTCCGGCCCAGCTCTCTCCTGCCCTGTAAGGGACCTCGGCATGCACGTGTGGACACCCCAGCCCGTCTGCAGGCCCCGCACCCAGCTCGGGATCAGGCCCTGGGAGCACGGGGATTCCCGGGGAGTTCCAAGGTCCTGTATCCCCGGAGTGTGCTCCAGCAGGGGGCGCGAGGCCGTGGATGCCTGACCGCAGGGCCAACCCCGAGCATTCGAGGGCAGGAGGCTGAGGTTCTAGGGCTGGGTCTGAGAGCGGTGGTAACTCTTCTGGTCTAAGTCACAAGGAACAGCACACGAAGCCTTTGGAGAGCTTCGTGGTGATCCTGTCATGATGGGGGGCTGGGGGGCAGGGGCAGGGGCCTGGGGCTCCCTTCGCAACCCCCAAGCTGCAGGATCTGAGGGTGTGGAAACCCTGGGCCTCGCCTGCACCTTACCGTTATCACAACTGGCTCATAGCCTCTGAGTCTCCTGGAAATGGGACGGGGCCCTGAGACTCTTGTACCGGTTCTCAGAGCCCCGAGGGGCACGAGGCCCCAACTTCTGCAGAGAGCAGGAGGCCTGGGCGCCTAGCACGATAGGCACAGGGATCAGGACGTCCTGAGATGGCAGGAAATGCCGCCTTCCCCCCAGACTGAGCGCTCAGGAGCCCAGAGAGCCCCCCACTCGCTGCCGCCTCGGAGGGGCACTGCTTTACTTTGTCCTTGTCAGCCGTCTGGTGCTTAACATCGAGGACGGCCCCTTCTTCCAAAAAGCTGCACGAAAGAAGAAATGCTGAGACCACGAGTGACCGGAAAACGCCCAGACACCCCTCTTTGGATTTATTTTGTGTGAAACAGGAATAAAGTCGACAGCCTCTGTCCCTCCCAGCGGTGGTGAGGCCGGGCTCCTGGGCCCCTGGGCTCTCCCAGACCTGGGGAGAGTTCTGGGGCCGCCAGACCGTGGACAGGACGGGGCTCTGAGCTGGAGGAGGGCTCCCCGTGCCTGGAAAAGCGACCGCAGGCCCTGCTTGGGAGCCCGGTGCCCCGCCTCTGCTGAGTGGCGCTTAGAAAATGCCCACAGCGTTCATTGACCTCAAGGCCGACCGTGCTCCCCAGCTGTGCCGCGTGAGACCAGACAGAGGCGCCAGGAGCACCGCCGCCCCTAACCCGCCTGTCCTCCTGACCCTCCCAGGATACCTGTGCTTGTGCGTGGAGAAGGACGAGCTGCTGGGGAGCACCCTCATCCTCACGTGGGTCCCCAACTCTCGGATCCAGAGGCAGGACGAGGAGGCACTGCGTTACATCACCCCCGAGAGCTCCCCCGTGCGCAAGGCACCCCGCCCGCGGGGCCGGCGCGCCCAGAGCCTGGGGGCCCCCCGCCAGCCCTCCCCGACGGAGGCCAGGCCCGCCCTGATCCCCAGAGACGAGGACACCGCGGCGGTGGCTCAGAGCGTCCAGGACGCCGTGCACGTCAGCCCTTCGCCCCCTTCCGAGGACGGGGAGAGGCTGGCCCAGGGCTTGGGGACGGCCCTGCCACCAGCCCACAGCGACTCCGGGATCCTGTCGGCCGTCAGCTCGCAGGATGGGACCGAGGAGGGGCGGGAGCCGCGGCCCGAGGCCGGCGAGGAGGAGGGCTCCCTGGAGCTGTCCGCCGAGGGCGTGAGCAGGGACAGCTCCTTCGACTCGGATTCCGACGCCTTCTCTTCGCCCTTCTGCCTCTCGCCCATCAGCGCCGCCCTCGTGGACAGCGGCAGCTCCGTGTTCCTGGACAGCGAGAGCGGGTGAGTCCTGCGTCCGTCCGACCCCCAAGGCCCCACCCGGGCCTCCTGGGGAGCAGTCGCGTGTGTCACAGCTCTGCTCCCTGAGCGTGAGGACCGCGTGCGTCTCGCCCCGCCAGGGTCCCGCTCTCCCCGCGCCAGGGCCTCGGCACCCGTGTCCCGTCATTTGATGGTGCCCAAGGGGGTGGTGAAGGTGGCACGGTGCGGGGGAGGGTTCCACCTGCTCCCCCGCTCCCTTCCCCTCGGCGGCCTCACGTGGGATAAGCCGTCCCTGCTCCGTAACCCAGACTGGATGCCACGGGGCCAGGCCCGGGGAACCTCGGGGGACAGTAGACTGTTGGCCGTCAGAAAGCATGCTCGGAGACTTCCCTGACTTCCGCAGCCCTTCCTACGCTCTGGTCCCTGCTCCCGTTTAGATTCCTAGGGAACCGGTGGCGACTGCTGTCATTCAGCCGGCACACAATTATTGAGCTCAAGCTGTGAGCCCCGCACGTGCTGGGTGTGGGTGGTCCAGCATCGTCTGGGCACCGGGCACGTGTGCCCCGGATGACCCACGACCACCCCGAGCCCCGTGCGGTAGGTCCTAACATCACCCCCGTCTGCAGGGAGGGAGAGCGAGGCTCAGAGGGGGGAACTAACTCGCCGGACGTCACAAAGCCAGCACGCTGGCCGAGCTGGGATTTGAATCCGGCTGGTCTGCAGCAGACCCGGAGCGCGTAAGGTCACGCGGGACGGACGTAAGCCGGGGCGCGGAGGAGAAGGAATTTGAGGGAAGGGATTTGAGACGGAATCTTTCCTGATGTTGTCCCCTCCATAAGGTGTGTTCCGTTAGAGCCCAGGGGGACCGATAACCTTTGTCTCAAGTGCTGCAGAGCAGAGAGCGTTTCAGGCGGAGCAGTCAGCTGCACCCGGTGAGGTTCACTGAGCTGTGTGTATTTCCCCCCAGGGAACCAGGCTGGGAATGAAACTCGAGCCTGGCTTCCCACCGCGGGGCTTGGTCAGAGCCCCCCCTGGTGGTGCCGTCTGCCAGTGCAGCGATACCTGTGGGTGCCCAGCACCCCCAGGGCCAAGGAGGAGGGACAGGTGTCCAGCACCCCCAAGGCCCAGGTAGAGAGAGAGGGGAGACAGGTGTCCAGCGCCTGCAGGGTGCAGGCGGGGGGGACAGGTTCGGAGCTCCCACCTTTACTCTGAGCCAGGGGTGCCGGGCCTGGCCTGTGGCCTCGTGGCTGAGGTCTTAGTGGCAGAACCCAAATCAGGGCCTGGAGTCCCGATCAGGCCTTGTAGGGCCCCTGATCACGTAAGGAGCCTGGATCTGGGAATTTGGGAAACCTGGTTGGCTTGAGCCCGGGAAACCTCCGTGTCTTCTCGGAGCTTCTGTCTCCTTGTTCCTAACGTGGGGGTAGGACCATCCATTCTGGGGCTACCCGGTGAATTCGCTCCTGGTTTCCTCCTCCCCCTCCCTCCGCCTTGCTGCGCGGTCACTGGCCATTGCCTCTCCCCCAGCCACCACCCGTCTACCTTCCGTCTCTGTGGGTTTGTCTGTTCCGGACGTTTCCTATCAGTGGAACCATATGGTCTGTGGCCTTTTGTGTCCGAGCATCGTGTCCGTGTCATTGCAGGTGTCAGGACCTCGTTCCTGTTCGTGGCTGATTAATATTCCAGGCGATTCTGACTATAGTCGGATAAGAGAGCCCCACCCTCAAGGGAAAGCAGGGGGGGCGGGTGTGGGGTGCAGGGGGGTTGGCTACCGTGTGAGGAGGTCTTCTTGTAATAATGCTTTGGGGGCCGTATTTTTGCTTTCCGGCCCCCAGCCCCACCCAGGTCAGCTTAGGGTCTTCTGTGCTTAGAGCTGCTTCGGAGACGGCAGGCCGATCTCTGGGTGTGTGCAGGGGCCGTGGTGTGGTCAGGGGGTGCCTCCTCCACCAGGGAGCCCTGGAAATCCGTAACGCTTGCTCCTCTGGCCCGAATCAGTCCGGTTAGGCTGAGGCTTTGTGCTGCGACAGGACCCACACGGACAGCATCCCTCCCTGCCTCCTGGCCTGGAGCGTGTGCTTCTCCCGGGGCTGACGGGGAAACAGCCTGTGTCCCAGGCGGGACCTGATAGGTGTTCTCGACCCAGCCGTGCGTGACAGGTCGTTGGGAGCTTAAAAAAGCGGATGTGCATTGTGGAAGACGCTGGGGGCAGGCCCTGGAATCTGCATTTTTCATAGGCGGACGGGAGCCAGATTTGGGCACTGGGCTGGCCCCTGCAGTACACGTTGGCTTCATTACTCTCTGAGCCACGTGTGCGATCCTCGTCTCCCCCACCACATGGGGGACCCCTGGAAACAAAGATGGTGTTCCTCGGCTCCCTCCCCCTCCCCCTCCCCCACCCCGAAGTCCTGGATGGGGCTGGAAATCCTGGACTAAACGGTCGGCTCTATTGGACGTTGTAGAACCCACCCGGCCGCAAGGGAGGGCAGCGTTGGGCTGCCTTGAAAAGGCCTGATGCCCAGGGGCTGCCCGGACCAACTAAGCCGGCACTGCTGGGAGTGGGGCCCAGGCGTGGGCGGTGTTTGAATCGCCCAGGGAGCTCCAGTGTGCAGCCTGGTTGAGAACCACAGCTCTGAAGGGGACGGCGGGAACAGGGGCGTGGTCCTTGTGCCTTGGACAGGGGGGCGTCTGAGCTGAGGTCGAGAGTGCCCGAACTGGTTGGAGCAGACACCCCGCAGCGGGGCTTGGCTTCGAGGACTGCAGTGCGCCCATAGCCCCTCCTGGAACCAAGGCTGCTAACTTAACTGGGAACTGGGTCCCCAGGAGGGGTGCAGGCAGGCTGGCTCGCGGGGTCCCTCTAGTGGCAGAACCGGAGAACTACATGTGGAGGCTGTGACTCTGGCTGGGGGAGAACCAGGAGAGTAGCTCCTGTCTCTTAAATCAAATGTCTTCTAGGACGCCTTCTTCTTTTTTTTTTTTTTTTTTTTTTTTGATGTTTTTATTTATTTTTGAGACAGAAAAGCACGAGCTGGGGAGGGGCAGAGAGAGAGGGAGACAGGAACCACAGCGGGCTCCGCGCTGACAGCAGAGAGCCCGACGCGGGGCTCGAACTCACAAGCTATGAGATCACGACCTGAGCCGAAGTCAGCTGCTTAGCGGACTGAGCCACCCCGGCGCCCTTTCTGGGGCGCGTTCTAAGAAATGATCTGAATTACAGAAATAAAACACATTTGCACGGAGATGTTCATCACAGTACTTTTTATAATGGAGAAAAGGGGGAAAGAACTTAAATCTCCAACAGCCGAGAAAGATAAGTCAAGTCTGGTTCACCCTACTAGACAAAGGAGGTTTATCTGGGGTCAGGGAGCGCCCTGAAATCTTAGGCCACTTTTTGTACGTGTGCTCACGGGAGTACATTTTTCTGAGGAGGGGGCTCCACCCGGCTTCTGGAAGGGTCTGTGGCTCCCAAATGTTTAGAACCCCGGTGCCACCAGATGGGAGAATGTGCGTGTAGAAAGGCTGGGCCGCAGCGTGCAGATTCACAGTGTATCAAAACCCAGGCAGGTGCCACATTTCGTGAACGTTTTGACTAAAGACTACGGAAAGGCCCTGATGCGTGGGGGAGGCCATCCGGAGCAGGGACGCCCCCTAGAACTTCCTGCCACGCCAGACGTCGTCCAGACCCGTGCCATCCGGTGTAGCAGCCACTGGCTTCACGCGGCTCAGGAGCTCTTGCATTGTGGCTGGCGCGGGGCGCCTGGGTGGCTCGGTGGGTTAAGCGTCTGACTTCGGCTCAACTCATGATCTCGCGGTTTGTGGGTTCAAGCCCCGCGTCAGGCTCTGTGCCGACGGCTCGGAGCCTGGAGTCTGCTTCCGACTCTGTGTCTCCCTCTCTCTCTGCCCCTCCCCCGCTCCCTCTCTGTCCCTCTCTCCCCAAAATAAATAAACAAAAAAAAGTTAAAAAACAAAAAAGAAATATGGCTGGTATGACTTGAGGTACTGTGTTTTTTTCAATTTTATGTGATATTGACTGATACAAATTTAAACAGCGTGCGTGGCCACCGGGGTGAGAGGAGGATGTGCCAATGTGTTAAGATCCTGGTGATCGTGAGTAACGTTTTACTTTCCTCAGTTTTCAAAAATGTTGTTCTGTGATTCTGTTCATTTTGTGATCAAAACAAAACAAAGCGAAACAGGTTTTAGAAACGGAGAGCCAGTTAAACTCCTGCCCGGCTCAGACTGGCTCACCCTGGCCTGGCCTGTAGGCTTGTTAACCAAAAGGCCCTCTAGGGTTCTCAGTAACTGCGGTCCTGCCAGCAAAACTGATGCTAATGACCTGCCACCCGGTCCCCAGAGCTGTGCCCCCGTCCCCGGGGAACCGCTGCTGCGTCCGCCCTCGGTGGATTCGCTTGTCGTTCTTGGTGCGTGTTCCTCGCGTGGCTGTCCCAAGTGAAGGGTGGTGTTTGGGGTTACAGAGACCCTCACCACGCGGGGACTCTCATGGAGGCTTCCTTGGCGCAGTGGTCCAGCCAGCTCAGACAGGGGTCTAGGTGAGCCGGGCACAGGCCCCGGGGGAGCATGGGCTGGTGAGAGCTGGGCCCGCCTACACTCATGGTCGGGTACTTGGATGCCCACGTGCCTCCAGCCTTTCCTCTTCCTCCTCCCCATGCACAGCACCAGCGGCCCGGAGCAGGCCCGCCAGAGCTGGAATGTTCTCTCCTTTGCGCCGAAACCCCAGCCAGCCTGCGGGCAGGGAAGATCTTCTTCCCTGAGGCCCTGCCGCTGCCTGTGCTCCTTGTTCAAGCTGCACCTGAAATCCGCTGCCTCGCGCGTTTGCTTTCTCTCGAGTCCCACCGGTCTGTCTTACCAGCGCCGTCCATCAGAACGTTCTGCAGCGGCGGATGCCGTCCAGGCGGCGGTTATTGGCCACGTGTGGCTATCGAGCCCTGGAAATGTGCCTCTTGGGACTGAGCCCAAGAGATTTTTAATTGTTTGTCCTCGATGGATTTGAATTTTGATAGCCCCATGCGGCAAGCAGCTTCCGTGCCAGGCCGTGCGCGTCCGCAGGAGACCGTCCTCTTGGGGAGAATGAGGGCGGCACGGAGGGTTCTCCAGGTTCTCCGCTGAAAAGAAAAAAAGGGGTAAAAGCCCAAGTGGTCAGGTGCCCCCTCCCTCATGGCTGATTTCCCGGGGGTGGCCAGAGAGTTCGGGTGACCCTGAAGCCACAGGCAGAAGCGGCAAGGAGGGACGTCACCGGCTCCAGCCAGCCGTCCCCGCAGGGCATGAGGCGGAAATAAATGGTATCTTAAGTGCTTTTTGCCTTTAGGAGGAAAAGGCTGCATGACACCAGGGTATCAGCCGTAAAGGCTGAATTATTTATCGCTATCGTCGTCGTTGGTGTAACTGGCCCCGCGCTCAGGGGACAGAAATGAGGCGAGAACCCCAGTCTCTGAGATGGATGCAGAACTGGTGGGCTCAGGGGCCCAGGACTGAGCACCTGGGGGTGTCACTGCCAGGGTGCTGCCATGGGGGCCCTGGGGGTGCCGTCCAGGGTCACCCTAAGCCAGCCAAGGGCGGCAGGTGGTGTGAGACCGCAGTTCTCTCGCCTCTGGTGGGTTTCACACATAGCCTTTCCTGTTCTGCAGGGCCCGTGCAGGGGAGGGGGCTGGAAGGACGTGACCCTGAGCGGACCGGGGGGGGGGGGGGGGGGGGTCAGGGGGACTGAGGAGCCTCCAGGCGAGGGGACAGCGTGGCTCTGTTGCCGAGGGACGTCGCGGGAGGCCGCTCCAGCCCCAGCAGGACGAGGTGGGGGTGGGGAGGGCCTGGGGGGCCGCCACCACCCGGGAGAGGGGGTGCCGACCGCGGGCCAGCTGTGGGGTGCCAGGCGGAGCGGCCGGGAGTTGGCGGGAGGTGCGCCGGCCGGGAGCTCGAAGGGGTGCGTCCCCTCCCTCGACATTTCCGGAAGCCACCTCCCAGCCGAGTCGTGGGCCTGCCCGGTGCCCCGTGCCCCCCGGGACGCTCCGGAACACCACCCCCCGCCCCTCCTGGGCCCTCAGCAGCAGCCTGGCAGCCGGGAAAGCTGGCAGCTTCCAAAGATCTGTTGTTTGGGTTTGTTTGTGCTTCTGTAACTGGGAGCTGAGATTTATTTCTTTAAAACATCCCATCTCCCGACACCCTGCAATCTGTTCTGTGCTTCGTTAGGACTAATCTCGTCTTCTGTTTCTGTAGCACTCGGCGGGCTCCGTGCCCGCGTCTCTGCCTCCCGTCCACGTGTCCCCCCTCCCCCGTCAAGGTGCCAGCACCCCCCTCCCCCCGTCCCTGGGGGAGGGGGGCGACACCCAGGTCTGAAGGAAGCTGCTTCGGGAAGGGCAGCGGCAGGGCCGAGCTCTGTGTCCAAGGCCAAGGATGTGCCCTTCGCCGTCTGGCCCTCAGCCTGGGGGGCCCACTGCTCCAGCAGCTCGGAGGGGCTGCCCGAGAATCCACGCTGGGCCTCCACAGTGCCCGGTCCTTTGATGTCCAACTCTGGGCCGCTGTCTGGGGAGGGGAGGGGCCCCGTGGGTCGCATAGGGCTCGGAGTCTGGCGAGCTCCGTGGTCAGACCCACATGTGAACCTGAGCCCCACCCCGATCGCGGGGGGGGGGGGTGACCTTGGCAAGGCGTTTAAGCTCCCTGTGCCTTGGTTTCCTCATCTGTGAAATGGGGCCATGACTCCGCCCAGAGCGTGTTGCCGGTGGTAACGTCGTGACCGCTGCCCGCCCAACTGGAAATGCTTTGTGTTGGGGGCTTGGGTCTGCTGCAAGGAAGGAACCCGAACCCGGCAGCCTAGAACAACGGAATTGGAGTCTCCCTCCCCAGACAGCCTGGGGGCCGGATGTCTGAGATCAAGGTGCCTGCAGGCCACGTCCCCTCTTGAGGTTTTTCCAACATTTAAAAATGCTCAAAACGATCCTTCACATAAAAACGTACACACGGGTGCTGATGGCAGCCTGCGTCGTCACTGCCGAAAGTTGGGAGCAAACGAGGGGTCCTTCTGTGGGTGAATGCAGAAATAAACCATTTGGTCCATCCAGACGAGGGGATTTTGTTCGGCGCTAAAAAGAAACAAGCTACCAAGTCACGAAAAGACGTGACGGAACCTGGAATGCCTATCACCGAGTGAAAGAAGCCGGTCAGAAAAGGCTACGTGCTGTGCGGCCCCAACCGTGTGACCTTGTGGGAAAGGCAGAGCTTTGCAGACAGCAAGAGGGCCAGGGGAGGGGTGGACAGGGCACGGAGGACGTTCAGGGCAGGGAGACCACTCCGTATGATTCTGTAATGGCAGATACGTGTCATCGTCCCTTTGCCAAACCCACATCGTCCCTTTGCCAAACCCACAGAGGACGAGACCGAGATGGGCCCATGCGAACTGTGGACGGCGATTATTATGGTAACGGGTTGATCCGGGTTCATCAATCATAACAAGTTGACCACGCAATGCCAGATGCTAATATAAGGAAATCGTGCGTGTGGGTGTTAGGGGGGGATATCTAGGACCCTTCTACTCAGTTTTTCTGTAAAGCTAAAACTGCCCTAAGAAATTAAATCTGTTCTTTTTTTTTTTTTTTTTTTTAAAGTTCTCAGCCGTTGGGCTGTACAAAGACAGCGGGCCATCATGTGCTAATTCTGGTCCAAACCAGCCCTGTCCGGTAGAAATGTAATATGAACCACATACACGATTTAAAATTTTCTAATAGTCTCATTTTTTTGAGACTCTAATAGCCTCAGAAGTTTTTTAAAACTTTTATTTATTTTTTTTTACTTTGTATTATTTTTTAAATGTTCATTTATTTTTTTGAGAGACAGAGAACAAACGGGGGAGGGTCAGAGAGGGAGACACGGAATCCAAAGCAGGTTCCGGGCTCCTAGCAGGTGTCCAGCACAGAGCCCAACACGGGGCTCGAACCCACGAACCATGAGATCGTGACCTGAGCCGTGACCAGAGCCGCTCAGGCCCCTTAAAAACTTTATTTTAAAAGTAGGGGCCACTGGGTGGCTCAGTCGGTTAAGCGTCCGACTCTTGATCTCGGTTTAGGTCATGATCTCACCGTTTGTGGGATCGAACCCAGGGTTGGGGTCTGTGCTGACAGTGCAGAGCCTCCTTGGGATTCTCTCTCTCTCTCTCAAAAGCAAATAAACAAGCTTACATAAAATAACGGTAGAGTTTGCAAAACAAAATGTGCGGGGAGGCCCCACGTACCCTCTACCCAGCGGCACGTCCCGCCTTCCAAGCCAGGAAACCAAGGTGGGTGCAACCCGAGGTCTCGCAGGTTTTACCGGCACCCTCTGTGTGCACCTGCCTGCAGAGCTCTGTGAGCCGTGTCCCCTGAGTAGCTTTGCGCCCCCACCACGGCCCCCCCCCCCCATATATTACGTCAGCACCACCGAGAAGACCGTCCCGCCGTGGGGTTGCTTTTGAATCTTTGCCAACAGTCAGCCGGGCATGTTTTGAGTGGGTCTCACAGCCACCCTTTAAAAAGTGAAAAAGAGACGTGTCAAATTCATTTCAACAATCCCCAAATATTGCCGTTTCAGCTTGTGATCGGTAGCAAGTTTTTGGCGAGAAATGTTGACGTCCCGTCTCCGTACCAAGTCTTGGGAATCCCGTGTGTCCGCTACGCGGAGAACGCATCTCAGTGGTAACCCGCTGCGTCGCACGCGCTTGATGACGCGTGTGGCCTGGGACCGCCGCGTTGGCCAGCTCTGGTTGGTGTTGCGCTTTTTTCTTGGTTTGGGTTTCTCTGGCCAGCCCTCTCCCCGGAGCCTCCCTCTCCCAGAGGAGAACGGTCTGCGGGCCTGCCCCCTCCCTGGCTCTGAGCAGGATTCCAGAGGTCCCCGGCCACCAAAAGTGTCACCCAAGGGAGCCACTGCACCTGCTGGGTCGCCTTGAAGTCATGCTGCTGGCTGCCCGCCCAAGGACCGCCGGCTCGTCAGAAAGCTGACCTCTTTCTATGAGAGCTGTCGGCACAGGGAGGAGAGAAAAGCACCAATCCCTCCAGAACCGAAAAGAAGGAAGTCCAGCCTCCAGGAGAGGCAGGACTCCCTGGGGACGCCGAGCTCCCGCTGCAGGAGGCTCTTCAAAGGACGGGGAAATGAAATGGTCGTCCTCTCCCGCTCAGCTCACACGCTGCGACAGCCCCTCTGGGGGTCCTTGACGCAACCCTGGATGATTTGTTGCACGGGGGGGGGGGGGGGGGGGGGGGGGGGGGGGGGGGGGGGGGGGGGGGGGGCCGCGGGCTGCTCCCTGGGGAGCTGGGCTGCTCCAAAGGCTTGGAGCCGCCTTCGGGAGCGGGAAGCCAGAGTCCCTGGGGCCCCTGCTGTTGCATCAGCAGCCCCGGCAGGAGCTCGGCAGGGCCCGAGGCCCCGCGTGAGCCTCCGGGAGATGTGAGCGTGAGGTCACAGAGGCGGTGACGCGGCAGCGCCTCCCGGGTGGGGCGGGGAGTGGCGCTCTGTCCGGGGGGACCCACGCCTGGCTGTTTCGCTGCAACCCGATACCTGACGAGATCCTCCCCAAAAGGGAGAGGCGGTGGCGAATGACCTTTGTCTCTTGATTGAAATGTTCTTGTGTCCGCTGTTTGACTTAGCGCTCATTCCCAGCAGAGCAAACAGAGAGGACGTTTTTACTTAGGCTTGGTGTTCCATTCAGCCAATGTTTCTCAGACACCTGTGATCGGCAGGGGACAAAGGGCTCCCAGTAGCCCCTCTGCGATCTCCAGAACATGCCGCTTTGCTTCGAGGACCCTGAGATGATCCAGGGAAGCCGGAGCCCCCGGCCACACTGGTCCAAACCCCCTGCCCTCTGAAAGCTGAGGCTTGGACCTCGGTGCCAGCAGGTGGCCCTTGAGCGAGTCCCGGGCCTTCCTCAGCTGCAGGCAGTGACACAGACGGTCCCTAAGCGTGGCAATGCTGGAACCCTCCCCAGGTCACATCCCAGCTGTGCCCGGCCACGCGCCCTGGCAAGCCCCCACCTTCTCCTCCACGCGACAGGCACCACGACTGATGTGTCCACGAGGCCGTCGTGAGGGGTGGCCCCAAGGGGCACGCGAGGTCCCGAAAACCACGGCCAGGAGCCACCCCACCCCGTGTCATCCCTGGTCCCCGGAGAAGGGAGCGTGGAGACCGCCCCAGGGTCGGATGGGCACACCCCTTCTCCTACACTTTGATGGTCTTCGAGATGGGGTGCAAACCCTTTCGAGAAGGGGGCCCTGTCCTGAGGGGCTTTGGAGCCAGAAAGCGCTATAGGAAAGAGGTGCCTGGGACACATGGGAGTAAGAAGCTGGACGTGGGAATGTTCTGGAAGCGGGGTGGGGAGAGTAGCTGTCTTGTGGGCACTGGAAGGAGACCCGTACGTGTCACAGGCGTGTGGGGGGAGAGTAGGAGACGCTGGACCCAGCAGAGGGGGCCGGTAGGCAACGTGGCCTCTCCCAGGGGCCCCAGGGCTGGCGGTCAGGGCTGGTCCCTGTAGATGGTAAAGGCATCAAGGTCTGTCTCACTTCTCTAAATATTTAAACACTGGAAGGATTATTTTTGGTAGCTACGGTCTCTCTCCGAGTCTGGCGGGCTGCCGGGAAGGGTGTCGAGTGACAGCAGGCTCCCTGCACGCTCCCCGTGCTCCCCGATCTCGAGATCCGATGGCCGCCGTTTAATTGGGGTCACGCC
Source organism: Panthera leo (assembly GCF_018350215.1). Taxonomy (NCBI): domain Eukaryota; kingdom Metazoa; phylum Chordata; class Mammalia; order Carnivora; family Felidae; genus Panthera; species Panthera leo. The sequence continues at coordinate 58,808,613 of NC_056692.1, read as the reverse complement.
CCGCCTCTTGGGAGCGTGTGGACAGACAGAGGCTCCTAGACTTTCCCCTGTGGGTGAGAGTGCAAACACGCGTGTCGGGTCTGCGAAGTCTCCCTGATGGCAGCTCCTAGGGCTTATGAACCGCGAGCGGCGGAGCGCAGGGCCAGGAGCCAGCCGGGCACCCCAGGGAGTCGCCACGCTCCGCCAGAGCCACCTGGGGTGAAAGGGCGCATTGTGCGCCCCGCAGCGCGAGGGGAACCTGCAGAGAGGCGTCTTTGTTGGGCACCCGGCAGACGTGCACAGCGCACGCTTCCCGCGCAGGGGACAGGCGCGGGACATTGGGTCCCGGCTCTTTGCAGAGCGCCCGCCCGCTCTCTCCGGCCCTGGGATCGGGTCCGTCCAGGCGGCAGGGTCCCTCCGCTCCCCCGCCCTCCGGGAAGGACGAGGCTGGCAAACACCGCCCCCAAAACTCCATTTTCCGGGAGGTGGCATTTCAGCTGCGGGAGGGATCTCCGCGTGCCCAGCAGATGGCAGGCTTCCTCCAGATCAGCCAGGGGTGTCCACTGCCCGCAGCGCCCGCCAGGCTTCCCGGGCCCCTCCCCGGCGCCCGCACCCGGTCTGCTCAGGGCTGGGGGACTTCCCCTTGGTTGTTGCCAACCCTGGCCACCTCCTCCTTGTTGGGGGGTGGGGGTGGTCAAGCACTCAGCGTGGACGTGAGCCGGGCAGTCCTGAAATCTCAGCCTGCTATAGGGGCTGGCTGGCTGCGTGCTGCTGGGGAGGGGGACACAAGCTCAGACCTGGGCCAGGCTCCCTCAGCTGTGAGACCCGCGGATACTCCTTCCCGGTGGCCCCTCTCCATTTCCAGCCGGCTCCCGTCTCCTCACCGAAGTCTGGGTGTTGCGGGTAGACAGTTGCCAGCATGACCTCCCCTAACCCCACATCATGCCAACCACGGCCTCCCCAGAGACCAGGCAGGCCCTAGGCAGGCTTGGCCCCCCCCCGGAGCACAGGCACCTGCTGCTGGTAGAGCCGGGATGTCGGGCAGCGGTCAGCTGGATGCAGCCAGACACAGGGATGCAGTCTGTCCTTCCCGGTGCCCCCGGAACACGCTGGACGCCATGCATGCACTGACCCCAGGGCGCGAACGAAGAGTAGAGAATAGAGAGGAGGAGCCCCAAAGAACTGAAAGCGGGGACTCAGCTATGTGCACACCCGCATTCAGAGCCTCATTAACTCACGAAGGCCAAAAGGCGGGAACGGCCCAAGTGTCGGTCGACGGATGGAAAACACAACGCAGCCCGTCCACACGGGGGAATATTATTCAGCCTCAAAAAGGAAGCAAGTCCTGACACCCGCTACCCCATGGACGGACCTCGTGGATGCTCAGTGAGGACAAATCCTGTAGGATTCCACTTACGTGAGGTTTTCTAGAGTCCTCGTTTACAGAGAGACAGAGACTTGAACAGAGGGCACCAGGGGCCGGGGGAGGGGAATGGGAAGCTAGCGCACAATGGGGACAGAGTTTCAGTTTGGGACGACGACAATGTTCTGGAGACGGACGGTGGTCGTGGTCGCACAACGATGTGACTGTGCACTTAAAAGGGGCTAGAACGGTAAATTTTATGTTGTCTTCTGCCACGATAGAAGAGAGAGGGGCGGAAGGAGCTGAGGTCGGCAGGGTCACTGGAACGCGAGAAGCCACCTGGGTGCTCGTCTTTCCAGTGTTTTGAGAACCAGTGTTTTGGACGAGGTCCAGAAGTTTGCGTGGATTTTCCACCATCCCGGCAAGCGGTCTTGGACCTCAGGCCTGATGCCGCTCGGCCTGGACGGACAGTCTGGCTCAGCCACTGTGGCGCCCCGGCCAGAGGGCTGGCGGTGGCCTGGGCTCCCCATCCAGGGTCTCCCCTCGCTGGCGGGGGCCACTCTATGACACGGACACCGGCTCTAGACACAGCTTGTCTGGTCCGAATCGAAAGCAGCTTGGAGTAAAGTCTGGAGCCTTCTGGAGCCTCTGCAGGGCAGGGAAACCTGGAGGAACTCTTCCAAGAGCCTTGTCAGGATCTGATCATCAGATAGATACCACCTTCCCGTTTTCCAGAACTTAGGAAACTAGGTTGTCCCCCGGGCTCCTGGAGCAGGCCCTTCTGAGTGTGGGCGCTGGGCCCGAGGTGCAACGAGGTGTCCACGGGCCAGCTCCCTGACAGGACCCCTGAATCAAGCACCCCACGAGGGTGCGTCTCGACCCACTAGGCTGCCACTGGGAATCCAGAAGGGGAGCGTCAGGGAGGGGCGGGCTGGGCCTGCAGGCCTGGAGGGCACCCCCTCTTAGAGCATAAGCACTGGTTTTTCTTATTTACTTTTGAGAGAGAGAGAGAGCATGAGCAGGGGAGAGGGGCAGAGAGAGAGAGAGAGAGAGAGAATCTTAAGCAGACTCCACACTCAGTGCGGAGCTCGACGTGGGGCTCGATCTCATGAACCGTGAGATCACAACCCGAGCGACAGGAGCAGGATCTTCAACCGGCTGAGCCTCCTGGGCACCTCTGGTTTTTCTATTTTAATGAAGGCTCTAGAGCCCTCTCAGCCTGTGGCAAAGCAGGCAAAGGGGAGCTCGGGGTCGTGGGCAAAATGAGTGAGGGACGCCGAGGAGGCCTCCGGGGAGGCGGCAGGAACGAGGCTAGCCAAGGCGGCCCTCCGTTATTGCCGGGCCTTGCCGTGGCCGCCGTCAGGGGCCCACGCCACACTCCCTCTTGCTTTGGTTCAGGGCGGCAGGGAGTCGGGTACAGATCGGGGCGGAGATCCCCGGGCCGACGCCCCACCTCCCTGCAGGGCACGCCTGCCTTCTTTCTCGTCACCCATGGTGGGTGTTTCCGAAGTCTGGGTCCAGAAATAGTTGCTACATGATGGGCCCTACGGGTTTGGCAGGTGTCCAAGTTCAACCACAACCTGCGCTGAAAGGCCAGCGCCCTTGACCACGCAGGGCCCCCGGCGAGGACCTCAGGCCGTCCCAGGGCCCACGCCTGGGGCCATTGCTCGTGGGGTGGCCCGGCCGGGAGCCTGAACCCGTGGTGACTCAGCACCCATCGCCTCTGCCGTGCGGGGCCGTCCTATCGACCGTGCGGGTTCAGACTTGCCCACGTGGGGAGAAGCCTTTAAAACAGTTCTGAACTCAGCCAAGGCCCTGAGCCCTGGAGGCTCTGGAGAGGGCAAAGACGAGGGACACTTATTAGGGCTTCCTCTGTGGCAGACGAAACAAAACAGAACAAAACACCAGCATGTCTTTTCCTCCTTGAGATAATCTAGCACTGTGCTTATTTTGGGGGCCTCTCTGTCACTCGGGCTCAGAGCAGAAAGCTCACGCTGTTAGAGGTGACAGGGCTTCACCCCGTCTGCTCCCTAGACCCGTCGGTAACCAGTTAAGGAGGCTTTGGGTGGCTTAACCCGCCTGCCGGGGAAGAGCCCGTGAACAGGCAGGGAGGGACTCAACTTGGATGACCCCACTCCAGTTATCTATCGGGCAAAATTTGCTCCTGGCTCTCAGCGCTTGTCCATCAGGGAAACACAGTGCTGCTTGTGAGGGTCTTAAGTGCCCTCCCTACCACTCGGGGTGCCATCGGGACCACTGGAACCCCGTCTCTGAGTTCCCTGGCCTTTCACGTAGACGGTAGAAAAACGTCCCTGGCGACCCCTCTGCGTTTTGTTTGTGTGTGTGTGTGTGTGTGTTTTTTCCAGTCTAAGAAACGTCCTTTGGGGAAATCGTTTCCTTCTTTACTGACTGAAAGGCTTTTCCTCGACAGAACTGAGGGTTCCGGGTCCCCAGGAAGGGCCTGCCATGAGAAGGCAGGTGTGGGCCGTGCTGTGGTGTCACCATCTAGGCTGGCGGGAACCCAGGACGCACAACCAAGCCCAGGGCTTTGCGCAGGTCTGGCCGGGACAGGCTTCACCGTACTGGGTGGAATTAGGCTTCGGGTTTTCAAGACTGTGGCCGACAAAACAAGCAGGGGGCCACTGAGTGTCGCTTTGTGGCTGGTTACCAGTTAAAGGACCAACATCCCAGGCATAGAACCTTCCAGAAAAATGCCCTCCACCCCCAAAGCTAATGATTTGGGTTTTGTTCCCCTTGTTTTGGAATTGGTCTGCTGAGTGGCTGGTGCGTGCCGGTAGAATTCTTCGGTACAGAACATAGAATTCAGATTCACCAGGAGGAGCCCCGGCTGGCCGAGCAGGGTACAGCCATCTGGGCCGTGTCTGACTTTACCCCACCGTTCTACGATCGGGCAGACCCATGGCCAGGAGCCCCATCCCGGCCGTGCCCACCACGCCCCTTGGCAGCATGCCTGATGGAGCCGACTGTGGGTCTGGACTTAACGCATGGCTCTCTCCAGCTGACAAAGGGAGACTATGTCCAGTTTGGGCGAATTGGCCACAACCGTTCCTGGAGCCGGGGAGAGAGGCCCATCAGCTGGTGTGACTTCTTTGGGTAGAATTGCTTTGTTTTGTGACTCTGGAAAGAGCACACAAGACCGGACAGATGCCCACTTGCCAAGGAGGCCAGGGCTGGTGGCCAGGCCAGCGCGTCCCGGTAAATGTCAGGGAAAATGTTGAAAGTAAATACATGTGATGATTTCTGGGTGGGCGTTAATACCTTCTCCTCTTTCCTAATCCCAGCGCCTAGGGCCCGATCCCCGGGGGCAAGCTCTTGTCCTTTCGTCACTGCAGGTCGGCCGGGGCCTGGGCAGGAACAGGAAATCCTGGCTTAAATCACACACCTGCTCGGTCGGTTCAGCGTCTGACTTCGGCTCAGGTCACGATCTCACGGTGTGTGGGTTCGAGCCCCGCGTCAGGGTCTGTGCTGACAGCTCGGAGCCTGGAGCCTGCTTCGGATTCTGTGTCTCCCTCTCTCTCTGTCCCTCCCCCACACGCGCTCTGTCTCTCTCTGCCTCTCAAAAATAAATAAATGTTAAAACACACACACACGTATACATGCACATGGGCAAACATACCTGTACGCATATGTGCACACACAGTCACATGTGTGTACTTGCCCGCCCGCACACATGTACTTCACATGCAGGCACATAAAGGCACACGCGGGCACGCATACATGTACGTGTGCCCACATGCACACACGAGCATTCACGTATGCACACAGGCACACACATACACATACAAACAAAGTTTCAAGGAGAAAAACTTGAAAATTGTTTGAGTCAGAAGAAAATACTCAATATCCTCCTTTCTTTGTTTTTGTTTTTGTTTTTTTCATCACTTTCAGAATTGCTGGGATGGTTTTTGCAAATTTAAGATCTTCTCCTTCAGAGGCACCTGGGTGGCTCAGTAGGTTAAGCATCTGACTCTTGGTTTTGGCTCAGGTCATGATCCCAGGGTCGTGGGATCCACCAGCCCTGCGTCGGGCTCCACGCTGAGCATGAAGCCTGCTTGGCGTTCTCTCTCTCCCTCTGCCCCTCCCCGGTGCACACACGTGTGCCTTCTCTTCCTCTCTCTTCCTCTCAAATAAAATAAAATAAAATAATAATAATAAAATAACCCCCTTAGAGAAATGCTTGTTCCTCGCCGGCACCCAGATATTCTGGAACAATTCCCATGTTGGTTTGGGTTGGGGTCCTGGGTGAGGACACTGGCCGCACTCCCATGACGGATCCTGGTCCTGACCATCTGTTGCCTGCCGTGGAGATGCCTGGGCCCCACCTCACGTCCGGAACCCTCTGTGGAAACACAGTGTATCCCAGGGGGCCTTGTTCCAAGGCTGCCGAGGGATGGGAACTGGAGAATCGCAGCGGGAGAGATCACAGGGCAAGAGGGCACAGCTGACCGAAAATGCAGACCCTCCCAGAGGTCGTGACAAATGCAGCCGGTGGCGGGGATGGGGGCGGGGGGTGGGATTCAGCAGCCCCCCCACCCCCACCAAGGCACCCCCGGCCTCCACCCCCTGCCCGTCCTGCCCAGGGGTGGGCCTCACTCACCGGTCTGGCTGCAGGCTTCTCACTCAACCAAACCTTCCCATCGACCTAACAGGGGTGACGTGTCCCACCGAAGACGGGGGACTCAGGGTTCAAGCACACACCCCCTGCAGGGTCAGGTTTGCGGAAACTTGATGAGTGAATGGTACACCCAGCTGGGATTGGGGTTTCCAAGATGAAACCCACTCACAGGGGTGGCTCTGCCCTTCGATCACAAGAGGCGATCAGAGAGGCACCCTGGGAGGACACACCCTGGCCGTTCATCCTTCCAAACCGGGTGTTACGCTCAGCGCCTCTGCTTTCCAAGATGGAAACCACCTTTGGCGGGGGCGCCCGGGTGGCTCAGTCCGTTGAGTGTCCAGCTTCGGCTCATGGCAAGATCTCACGGTCCGTGAGTTCGAGCCCCACACTGGGCTCTCTGCTCCCAGCACAGAACCCACTTTGGATCCTCTGTCTCCCTCTCTCTCTCTCTGCCCCTCCCCAGCTCTCTCGGTCTCTCTCTCTCTCTCTCTCTCTGTGTCAAAAATAAACAAAAAGAAACCACCTTTGGCCGAGGAAAGGTCTCTCCCCTTCTGTTCTGTCTTCTCCAGCGGGGGTCTTGGGGTGGGGGGACTTCACAAGGGTGCTCTGCAGGCAGGGGCTGGTCTCCAGAGCTGTCCTGGGGGCCGTATAACCGACCGCCAGGGGTGATGGGAAGGATGCGGGACTGAGGCGTCTGCTCTCAAGCTCTGATTTGAGACTGCATTTGTGCCGATCAAAGCATCGGCGTGGATCGGACTTCTGTCTTGGAGGGTGACAACCAGAGATCCCGCATTCCTGAAGGGCGTGTGGTCTTGTGGCGTGGAGCTGTGCCCAGTGAGTGCTACACACACAAGGTCCGAGACTGGGGAACAAAGCCAGTGGTGGCTTTTGGCCCAACGTGGGTGGATGTGGACCAAATGCACACCTCTGCCCCCTCCCGCCTCCCGCGCACCGGGACCTTGTGGTAATCGGCACTCTGCGGTGATTTATTCACGCGCTAATCAAACGCTTTTATTTTCTGATTATCTCTCCGGGCGATGGATGGCGGACACCGGGACAGTCAACATATAAACAGACTCCGGTCGGAACATCTCAGGGAAGAAACCCACCGCTCCGGAGGACGGGCACCCCCTTCCGCCGCCTGGCAAAGAGTTTCACTGGGAAAAATTATTTTCCATAACCTTTTTGCTTTCCATTTAAATTAAGCTTCGCCAAGCAAGTTTGGCAGTAACAGAGGGCTCCTAATTTGGTCCCCCTTGACCTCTGCCGCCTTGATTGGCAGCCCGCTGCCGGGCCGGAGGTTGTGCCTGGGAGGGGAGAGTGAGCAGAAAAAATGCCCTAGGACAGCTCTGTGTCCCCCGAGGACCCGGGCGGAGGGGGGAGTGTGCAATTAGGTCTTCACACAGAAAGTTAATTAGCTACTAAATAGCATTTAGCACAGTTTACGATGGGAAATGCATGTCCGCGAAGCAAATGGAGGGGATCAATGGAGAGGGGCTTCCACGGGGCGAGGGCAGCCCTAGCCTGCTGGCGCGCCCCCTCTCCGGTCCTACTCGGTGCCAGGGCCTCGGGGCTGGGCCGGGGGTGGGGGACGGAGCCAGCACGGCCCACGAGAAGGAGCGGCCGTGTCCCCAGGATCGGGCGCCTCTGCGAGGGAGGGCCGGACGCTCCGGGACGGGGAGGGGACCGTCCCCCCAGCAGCCCACCTGGCCTCGGAGTGGCTCCCCTGCCTAGCACCTACCACCCGGCCTCCCCATCCCACACGTGGCTTAAATACGCCTTTGGTTCCTGGGAACCTCGTCCCTAGCGGGTTGAGTCGTGTGCCCGCCAAAATTCACCTGTACCCGAAACCTCGGATGTGACCTTCCTCGGAGGGCCTTCACGGATGTAATTGAGGATTTCGTCCACACCGTTTCAGGGTGGGTCCCGGGGTGGGTGTCCTCGGAAGAGACAACAAAGGACAGACGGACACAGGGGGAAGGCCGTGTGAGGACAGAGGCAGGGGTCGCAGGGGTGCATCGACAAGCCGACACCAGGGATGCCAGAGGCCGCCAGGTGCTGGAAGAGGCAAGGCAGGATTCTCCCCTCGAGCTTCCGGAGGGAGCGCGGCCCTACGGACGCCTTGATTTCAGACTGCTGCCCTCTAGGGCCGCAGGACCATGCATTTCTACTGTTCTTAGGCACCCGGTTGGGGTGATTTGCTAGGGCAGCCCCAGAAACTGACAGTGTCGTGGGCCACAGTAGGCCCTGACTACAGTCTACGGGTGCTGCTGCCTGAAGCCAGAGGATGGCCTGGTGGGTGGGGGGGAGGGGTCCCCCCAAAGGCGAGGAGGGTCAGGACCACCTTTGTTTGCTGTAAGACCTGAGTCCCGACTTAGGTGTTGGTCATTTGACCTTCTGGTTTTATTTCCCTGTTGAAACTGCGAGTTGATTGCATGGGGTCAATTTTTTTTTGTCTGTAGAGGAGAGGTTTTTGCTTTGTTTGTTGTTGTTGTTGTTTATTTGTTTGGGCTTCTTTGCCTTTGATGTTTTTCCTGAGTTGGAGGGATTTTGTTTCTCTCTTTTTTAAAAAAATTTTTTTTAATGTTTATTTATTTTTGAGAGAGAGAGAGAAACAGAACATGAGCAGGGGAGGGGCAGAGAGAGAGGGAGACACAGAATCCGAAGCAGGCTCCAGGCTCCAAGCCGTCAGCACAGAGCCCGACGCGGGGCTCGAACCCGCGAACCGCGAGATGGTGACCTGAGCCGAAGTCGGACGCTCAACTGACTGAGCCACCCGGACGCCCCTGTTTTTCTTTTTTAACTATAAAAGCCACGCGTGCTTTACCCAAGTACTTTCTGGAGGGGGGCGTCTTGCCAAGGACCCGCTACCCCACACAGCCCTTGGTGACATTTTCTTGTGTTTCCTCCCTGCTTACCTTTATTTCTGGTTTGCTTGTTTATTTCTTATTTATTTTTTATAGAGATGAGGGCATGCTATTTGTAAAATCTGGTTTCTTGGCTTTTTAAAAAAAAAGAATCTGAAATTTCATTATATGGGATACATGCAAAAAATCTTTGTAGCACATGTGGCCCACGCAGCATCGTGATCGCACGAGCCCCTCTCGGCCCTCACAGCTGCGTGGTCGGGAACCCCCGTGTCATCCCGGACGGAGTCACCTGCTGGGATGCCGAGTGCACGGTCTCCTCGCCCGCGCGCAGCGGGCTGTCCGCGTGGGTGTGCCTTTACCAAACGATGCCGCGTATTGTCTGCCTGATTTGGGGCGTTCTAAAAACGTCACCGTCCTTTGCAGTCCTCTGTGACCAGCTCCGTGCCTCAGGTCGTGCCCGCCTTCACCTCTCTGGACGGCTGTGCCCGTGTCCACGCTTTGCCTGCTTCTGCTCGTCCGTGTACCCGCCAGGCCTCACCTTGTTGTCTTCGGGGGTTTTCTCTGGGAACAACACCGCGGTGACAATTCCTGCTCCCGTCCTTGGTGTGGGGAGCCGATCCCTGTGGAGGGCACACCTGGGCCCCAGGATGCGCGGCGTTCGTGCTGCATTTCACGAGATGCACGCTGCTTTCCCCGGGGAGTGGGCCGGCCTCGCTCCCGCCCCCGGAACCGCGGGAGCTCAGTCCTGTCGTAAATTCCTCCCTGCTCCACGTCTCCTTAATGGCCGTCATTTTTAACGCCTGCGGAATATCCTTATGGGTAAATGCATGACGTTTCACTTGACCACACGCCTCTCACGGACGTTTACTCCGCTCTCGGTGAGAAACGTGTCCGTGCTCGGTACTCGCGCGCCGGCAGGATTGTTCCCCCAGCGGCTCCCAGAATCAGAACCAAAGAGGAGAGCGGTCGCAGAGGCACGTTGCCATGGCCGCTTTAAAGGTTCGAGCCGTGGTTGTGGACAAGTGGACAGACGTGCGCAGAGGCACACGCATGTGCGTCCGCACACGTACACGCAGAGGCTCAGTGTGTACGTGTGTGCACACGAAGTTCCGTGAATCATGTTGTGTGTGGGCGAAGGTTTAATGCATACACATGCATGCACACGGGCACGCCCGCTGAAGTTCAACGTGGTGTTATTTATCCGGCCAAAAAAGAAAAAAAAAAAAAAGGAACACATCTCAAGTCTTGTCGCTAAAGAATGTTTAAATAAATACACGGAGACTGAAGCGGTCCTTAACCGGCGGTGCGACTGACCCCACGTCCTGACGTGGACAAAGGCCACGGCTACGATCCCTTATCTGCTCTGGCACGTCTGTTTCGGGGGCACGTGCTTGTGTGGAGCACGCACCCCAGAGTCTCCCGCCGGGGAGCAGGCCCTGAATCCGGGCTGGGGCTGGCGAAGGCACGGGAGCCTCTACGGTTTTGCTTTACCCGCATGTGAGTGTCTGAATCTATAATGAGCACACTCCTTTTCCTGTTGCAGAATGGGCGGGGAGGGGTGGGGGGTTGCCGGGCTCACTGTGCCCCGGGCAGGAGGTGCCCTGCTTGATCGCACGCCTCCTGACGCCGGCCGCCGCCCCGTTTGGAAGTAACTCGCTCCTGGTACAGGTGTGCGAAACCATGTCCATTTGAGTTCTTCATGGCTGACACCTTGGCGTGTTTTTCTGCGCTGTTATCCACAGTTTCTTCTTCTGTAAGGAAAACCAGAGGCCCGCTGCTCTCTCGGGGTCCTTCTGGTGTTTGCGGAAGGGCACATCAAAGCGACAAAGCTACCAGCCCCCATCGGAAGGTCCCCCGAACCTCCGGGAGGACCACCCTCTTGGAACTTCTTTCTTGGAGACCCGGAGGCAGGGGGAGGCTCTCCGGACCTGCCGCCCGTCACATTCCGGCCTCTTTATCCCTTCTACCCCGGGAACCGCCTTTGCGATCCGGGCCCGGCAGTGAGCTTCGGTGTGGCGCAGGCAGGCGGATGGAGGGTGCCCCGCCGCCCCCGGCAGCAGCCTTTCGAGCTCCCCAGGTTGGTGAATAGACATCTCGCTCTCAGAACGCCCTGTCGGCCGGTGTCCCAATCCTGGCTCGCCTGAAATACCCCGAGCCAAGCCCCGCAACGGCTCGGGGCCAGAGAATGCTGTTGGTCAGCCCGGAAGCAGGTCCAGGGGGGCGAAGAAACAACAGACGAGTGGGGGGCATCGTAGGCAGGGAGGAGTCAGAGACGGGTTAGGTTCTGACGTCACTCACGGGAGAGGGGGGTATGTGAACCTCAGGTCCGTGGTGCCAACCGTGTGGATAGAATGTAAGTGAGCATAACTGAGGAGCCGTATCAAAGACTGCAGGTGACTTTTATTGTTTGCTGTCATTAGAGCAAATGGTTTGCGTCGGGCGTGGTAGAGGGCTCGCAACAGTGTGTCCCCAGAGCCCCCAGCACCCAGGCCTCAGGTGCCAGCGCTTACTCTCAGCTCTGGGTGTGGGGTTCCCGGGTCACGCCAGGGGTTCCTGGGGAGGCCCCTGGGGCGTCGCCCTGAGCGTCCTGGACGGCGTGTTTGGGAGAGCCAGCCAGGAGCGTCTGTGCTGTAGGGCCTCCCGGAGGTGGTTCACACGAAGCCGGAAGTGGAAAGGAGCCGCACGGAGCGGCACCAAGCCCAGAGCTCGAGATCCAGAATGTTCTGGCCCCCAGCTCCACCCTTCCTCCCCTGGCTGCGTTTCTCGGCTGGTGCCTTCGCTCCCCGTGCCTCGGCGTCCCCTGTAGGAAAATGGGCTGATTGGCCTCGACATATTTAAGGTGCTTCTGTGACCACGTGCTCCTTCTCTGGGTAATCGCCGGTGGTCGCCCGGACCCACGACGCCCCGCTCCAGACCCCCACTGCCCTTCCCCCTAAACCTCTTCTGATGCTGTTGTCGCTCTGGGAAGGCGCGGCCAGCCCGCCCGATCCTCGCGATGGCCAAGAAGTCCTTGCGGTGAGGCCCAGAGAGAAGGCGAATTCGGGCCGAACGCCTGAGAAGGAGTTCATGAAATTTAATCAGATGCCTAAGGGGAGCACCTAAATTTAGTCAAATTATTATTAGTATTCATTCCATTTTTAAACTGCCTGAGGGAACGTCACTGAAAAAGTCGGGGAAGCCACCAGCCTGGGTGGCGATGATTCTGTTTCTGCTGAGCGGTGGGACACACGGGGGCACCACGGGGGCCCCTATAAACTACACACCTGCTGCCAGCTGCATCCGGGCAGCGGGCCAGAGGGTCCGGGGTGGGGAGAGCAGGTGCCCACAGGGCTCAGGCGAATCTGAAGCTTCCCCGTACTTGGTGTGATGGACCCACAGCGAGTCGCTTGTTGACCTGGGCAGGGTCAGCGCCAGGCTCTGGGTCCCAGGGCCCACCACCCACGGCAAGGCCCCCGGTCGAGGACGACCCGCCCCTCGCCGAGTCTGCTCCTTGTGACTTAGTTATGTGCTTAGCCTGCTGCTGAGGCCGGTCTCTGTCTCTTGGTTCTACAGTTTGGGCGTGCTTTCTGGAACAGGGGTGCAGAGGACAGCAGGACCCCCTCCTGCCCCTGGCAAGACATAAGACCTGTGTGATTGGGGGCCCGACATATTGGAGGGGGACTTTCCAGGGCTGATGAACCGTTCCAGGCAATTTTGCAGAAAAGCCACGCAAGGCCAACGTGGTACCTTTTAATTGCACTAAATAACCTGATGCGTGAGGAGCCCGAGCGTCCCCGCATCCCCAGACAGGTTGTGGTGCCCCGGGCCCCCCTCCCTCCCTCCCCGTTCTCCTCCAGCATCACATTGTTGGTTTCTGCTTGGTGTCCCAGCTTTGTCTTGAGGGGGTCACGCGGCTGGCAGGCCTGGGGTCGCGGACACCCGTCCTCTGCACGGACGCTGGGTGCTGGGACCCGCCATGGGTGTGCGTCCTCTGCCTTTCTCTGCCGGCTCAGGGGTCTTGCCAGCGTGGCCCCCGGGCCCTCGCCTCCGTCAGGATCTGGCTCTTGGCAGACCTTGTGTCTCTCCTTGTCTCTCTCAAGCGTACAGGACGCCCCAGGTGGGACCACAAATGGGCTGAGCATGAACAGCTGATAGATAAATGCATTTAGGTTTAGAACTATCTTGTTTGCAGGGGCGCCTGGGGGGCTCGGTCGGTTAAGCAACTGACTTCGGCTCAGGTCTCAATCAGGCTTCGATCACTGTTCACGAGTTCGAGCCCCGCATCAGGCTGTGTGCTGACAGCTGGGAGCCTGCAGCCTGCTTCGGATTCTGTGTCTCCCTCTCTCTCTCTGCCCCTCCCTCACTCACACTGTGTCTCTCTCTCTCTCTCAAAGAATAAACATTAAAAAAAAAAAAAAAAAACAAAACTGGGAGCCTAGATGGCTCAGTCGGTTGAGCGTCTGACTTCGGCTCAGGTCATGATCTCACGGTTCGTGGGTTCAAGCCCCGAGTCGGGCTCTGTGCTGACAGCTCGGAGCCTGGAGCCTGCTTCGGATTCTGTGTCTCCCCGTCTCTCTGCCCCTCCCTGCTCCCCCTCTGTGTCTCTGTGTCTCTCAATAATAAATAACCGTTAAAAAAATTATATAAAAAAAAGAACTATCTCATTTTCTCATCTATGCTAAGTTCCTGTAAAATCTGGGGTGGGGCGGGGAAGGTGTAACTCTGCTGTTCATTCTTTTTAGAGTTCAGAGAGATCTCTGCTCTTCAGTCTATTTCCAGGATTAAGTCAGCGGGGAATGAAGCCGAACGGTTTGGTCCTCAGAAGCCGGGTTCGGGAGCAGCTAGGAATGGTCTCCAGACTGCGTGGGCTATTAATTATTTTGCTTTATTTATTAGATGTACCCAGCGTCCCTTAGCCTCCAAGCATATTTGCAAATGCCTTAAGGGAAAAAGAAAAACAAATGATTGCTGCCATCAGAGTCTCCAGCCCGTAATGAATAATGCCGCGTAACGACGTTAAGTGGAGAAAGCCTGGCACAACATCCCGCGTCCGTCCTGAGCCCACCTGGGTGACATTTGCAACGCAGCGAAAGCTCAGAAACTCATGAAGGCAGTTGGGCTGGTTTCTTGGTTTTACTTAGACATCTGATGGCGCCGTTCTGTTTGACTTGGGGGGGAAAAATGAAAATCCGAACAGCACCCGCCACAGCTCTGGTGCTCTCCCCCCTCCCCGCCGTGCGCCCTGGCTCCACCCCCGCCCCCCCCCACCGTGCGCCCTGACTCCGCCCCCGCCCCCCCCCCCCCCCCCCCCATTGGTAAAGGAACAGAAGCAAGGCCTGGCCTGGTTATCTTTTCCTAAATTGTGTTGGTAATAAACCTGAATTATGTGCCCCTTCCCTTCCTCCCCGTGATTTACACCTTTCATAATTAGCCCTGTGCGCCCACGTGACGTCAGGGACGGGGAGACGGCGGTAGTCGTGGGGCTGAGACACTGCCCTCCCGGCTCAGGGCTGTGATTTATGCCCTGCTCAGCCTGTCTTCCCTCGGCCCACGGCTCCCGGGTCCCTCCGGACGGAAGAGCCCGGTTGGCCTCGGCTGTGGGCCGATGACCCTGGAGCTGAGCCACAGAAGGTTCCAGGGGCTGGAACAGCAGAATCTGCTCGGCCTCTGCTCTTGAAAATTTCCCGTCCAAGCCCAGGAGGACGGGGTCCCTGTGGCGCTCTGCAGCACTGAGGTGCCCGGAACGCTTGTAAAGCTCACACGGGCCGCACAAGGGGCCACGGCCACCCAGCGTTAGTGGCCCGGCCGGCCGGTCGGGATGGGACATTGCGCGTTCTCCCCGTGCCCAGGCTGGCTGCTCTGTGCCGGCAAATCCCAGACCGGGCCCAGCGCTGTCTATGTGCGGACGTGCGCGTTTGTGTGCACGCACGCACGCGCGCGCGTGTGTGTGTGCGTGTGGTGTCAGTTACGGCAGACAGGCCTTCGGTTTTGCTTGGAACGGTCCGCTTCGTGTGCATTTTAGCAGCTGCCAGGACTTGAGAGCCTAATGGGGTCTCGGATCTCAGAGTCGGGCCACTGCCTGCTCCGTGGCTCTGTTTTACACGTAGCGAGGAAGACGCACAGGGTGAGGCTCTCACCCCTCTGTGTCCTCCTCCACGCCGGGCCCTGCAGAATGAAGACACCATCCCTGCTGGGGGGGCATGACACGTCCCGGGGAGGCCCGCGTGCTGGGAAAGGGCTCTGGGCAGGGCTGAGGGGTCAGGGAGGGTGGGCCCCTGTCAGTGGACAGACTCAGAGGTGGAGGCCTCCCGCACGCCCGCCCCTCCTCCTATCTGACACAGCCCCGGCGAGCCCCTCCCCCCACCACGTTTTACACGTGAGGACACAGAGGCCCCACAGAGGTGGGTGACTGGCCCAAGACCACGTGGGCTGATTAAGGGGCCAAGCCGGATCGGTCCCCGGTCCTCGGGCGCTACGCCGGTCAGCGGGAGGAATCCCCGCGAGCTTGGCTGGAGGAACAGAGGCACGCACGTCCTGTACCCAGGACATGGTCCCTGGGCCACTGGCGGCAGGGGTGGGGCCGGCTGGGAGCTTGACCTCCCCACCTGTCCCGCAGAGCACCCGGCTGGCTGGGAGTCGAGCGGCCTCCACAGGAACCCGAGGGTTCCTCCCTGGGTGTGGAGGAGGGGCTCCACCCCCACCCTCGCTCACAGACGGGGCACCCGGGCCAAGGAAGGGATCGGACCCGGGGGTTGGGGGGGGGGACGGCCACCAAGTCACTTGGTGCAGGCTGGCCAGCCTTCCCCCCGCTGTTTGAACGTTCCCCGACTCATCCTCGGGGTGAAGCCTTCACGGTCAGCGCCGGTGATCAGAGCTTCCTACAGCCCCACCGTCCGTCTGCGAGGGCTCCGCGCGGGTCCCCGGCTGCCCAGCCCCGCAGCTGATCCTCGAGGCCGTCGTGCCTGACTCGAGCCAGGGAAAGACAGGGAAGACCAGAAAATACGCTTTAGCGTGGGCGAAACGGAGAAATGCCAAAGCGTAACCTGTTTTCTCCTTCCCCTTCCCCTTCCCCGCCCCCTGCCTTTAAGATACACGTCATATAAATGTAACTGTCTTAACCATGTGCCAGCGGGCAGCTCAGGGGCGTCAGGCACATGCACACCGTCGTGCAGTCATCCGCCTCCAGAACCGCGTCTTCCCAAACCAAAGCTCCGTCCCCGTTGAACACTGACTTCCGATCCGCCTCCCCCAGCGCCCAACACCCATCATTCTTTCCGTCTCTGTGAATATGACTCTCCTGGGGACCCCATATGAATGGAATCCTACAGGCCTTGCCCGGTGGGGACTGGCTGACGTCACGCGATATCGTGTCCTCAAGGTCCATCCGTGTTACGGCAGATGTCAGGGGGTCAGGATTCAGTCTTCCTTTTCAAGACTGAATAATATCCCACTGTGTGGATGGACCACATTTTTTTGTTGGCCAGGCATCCAGTTGTCTGAGACCGTGCCTTCAAATCTTCGGGGTAACCTGTTGTTTTGTTTTGTGTTTTAATATTTATTTTTGAGAGAGACAGGGAGAGAGAGGGAGGGAGGGAGAGCGTGAGCAGGGAGGTGCAGAGATCTGAAGCGGGCTCCAGGCTCTGCGCTGACAGCAGGGAGCCCCGATGCCGGGCTCCGACTCATGAGCGAGAGATCACAACCTGAGCCGAAGTCAGACGCTTCACCCACTGAGCCGCCTCCAGGCGCCCCGTGGGGCAACCCGGTTTGAAAATCAGTGCGGGGGCTCTCTGAGGATGCCTGACCAGCCCTTCCTGCTGTCTTCTTACTCTTTCCGAGCATGCCCGGCACCAGCTCAGGCTCCTCCCACCACCCAAAGACCACCCAAGACCAGCCCGCAGGTACCCTCATCCCCCGCCCTGGGGGATGCTCCTGGCACCTTCTGCTTCTCCCGGAGCCGGAGCACGGTCCGTGCTGTGTCACAGCCCCTGTCTGCGGCTTTGCTCCCCTGCGAGGTCCCCGTCTCCCGGTGGGCGGGGGACCAGCCTCCTCTGGTCTTCCTGGAGTGCAGGTGACTAAGGCAGAGAAGAACCATTGATTCTGCTGTAGTGAGTTCAGCTTGAATAAAAGATCAAGGGCTGTCCTTTTTCAATTCTGCCTGAGCCATTCTCCCAAAATGCTGTGTGTGTACAGGTGCCCTTTAACCGTGTATAAGCACGTGGACGGGGATGGCTTCTGGGCGGGGGGTACCCGGGCAGGGTGGGGAGGGGTCGGGAAGGGCACGTCCACAGCTGGTGCTGCCCTGTTTTTAAGATTCTGAACCACAAAAGTGAATTGATTTATTACTTGCAAATGTTAAGCAATAAGAGAATCACAAGGAGGGTCTTTTCACGTATCATGATTTGCTACGTGAGATCATTTCCATTCCCGCACTAGGGAGGGAAGTTAAACTCCACGAAGTGAGAGCAAACGAGTTTCCGTTTCCAGGGCACCGCGGTTGTCACAGGAGGACCCACCGCTAGGCTCGGGCCCCGAGAACACCCCCGTGACGCAGCCGACTCCTTCCCGTGTCTGCCACCTCGTTCTCCACCGGAACAAAGCTCCACACGGTGGGGACCACACCGAGCCGTCCCCGGAACAGGGCAGGGCTGGGGACTTACCGTTGAATAAAAGGATGTTTTCTGAGGTCATTGCTTGATGTAAGACCCTTTGCTCAGAAAAGTATAAGAGGACCCAGGCCAGGGGAGAATGGGCACACAGTGACTTGTTTCTGTACCAGCACCTCATTACTTCCCATGGCTGAGTAATGGTCCATTGTGTGGAGGGACTCATTCCGTTGACGGACCTGTGTATCATTTCCCCTCTAGGGCTGTTGTCTTTTTAAACTTTTCTTTTCTCTTTATTTTTTATTTTATTTATTCAAAAAATTATTTTTTACATTTATTTATTTTTTGAGAGACATAGAGAGGCAGAGCACAAGTTGGGGAGGGGCAGAGAGAGAAGGAGACACAGAATCTGAAGCAGGCTCCAGGCTCTGAGCTGACAGAACAGAGCCCGACGTGAGGCTGGAACCCACGAACCGTGAGATCATGACCTGAGCTGAAGTCAGACGCTCAACCGACCGAGCCACCCAGGCGCCTCAGGATTCCAAGTGTTTTTAAATACTCTGGGTTCTAGTCCCTTATCAGATATGTGATTGGCAAATATTGTCTCCTATCCTGCGGGTTGGTTGTCTTTCCACTTTCTTGATAGTTTCCTTTGAAGCATGAACGCTTTTAATTTTTATGAAGTCCAAATTATCTACTTTTTCTTTGGTTGCTTGTGCTTTCCATGTCATAATGAAGAAATCACGACGTGATCCAAGGTCATGAGGATCGATGCCTGCCTTCTAAGAGTTTGAAGTTGTACCTCTTCCATTTAGGTCTTTGGTCCATTTTGAGTTAATTTTTATAAACGGTGTGAGGTCAGGGTCCAGTTTAATTCTTTTGCGCATAGATATCCAGTGGTCCCAACACCATTTGTTTAAAACAAAAACAAAACCAAAAAAATACTCTTTTCCTCCGCTGAAGGAGGAAATCGCTTTGACCCTTGTTGGAAATCAGTTGACCGTCACTGTATGCGTTCCATTTCCGGACTCTCCATTTGAGTCCATTAATCGATATGTCTGTCCGTATGGCAGCACCACATAGTCTTGACAAGCGTAGCTTTGTGGTAGCTTTTTTTTTTAATGTTTTTTTATTTATTTTCGAGACAGAGAGAGACACAGCGTGAGCAGGGGAGGGGCAGAGAGAGAGGGAGACACAGAATCCGAAGCGGGCTCCAGGCTGTGAGTAGTAAGGTTTTAAACTGGGACATGCGAGCCCTCCCTCCAGCTCTTTCCCTCTTCCCCAGTATTGTTTTGGCTGTTAGGACCATGTTAGGATCAGCTTGTGGACAGCCGCAAAAAGGCAAGTAGGATTTCAGTAGGGACTGGGTTGAATCTATGGATCAATCTGGAGAATATTGCCTTCTTAACCGTACTCGGCCTTCTGGCCCGTGAATGCAGGATCACTTTCCGTTTAATTTGTTTCAACAACGTTTTTGTAGTTTTTAGGGGACAAGGCTTGTACTTCTTGTACATGTGTGTTGTAAAAGGGATTGTTTTCTCAATTGCACCTTAGACTGTTGATTGCTGTTGCATAGAAATGCAATTAATTGGGGCACCTGGGTGGCTCAGTCTGTTGAGTGTCCCGCTCTTGATCTCGGCTCGGGTCACGATCTCACGGGTTGTGAGATCGAGCCCCGCGTCGGGCTCCGTGCCGACAGCATGGTATTCTCTCTCTCCCTCTCTCTCTGCCCCTACCCCCATTGCTCGCTGTCATTCTCTCTCTCTGTCTCAAAATAAACGAACATTTAAAAAAGAAATACAATTACTATTTGCTTATTGATCTTGTATCCTGCAACTTTGTCGAATTCATGCATTCGTTCTAGTAGGTTTTGCTGGGGGGGGCGGGGGTTAAATTCCTACAGAGAGTGTACGTGCAAGATCGTGTCATCTGTGAAGAGAGTTTTACTCCTTTCCTTCCAATCTGGATGCCTTTTATCTTTCTTGCCTAATTGCCCTGAGTCGAACCTCTACTGCAACGTTGAATAGACGCGAAGAGAGCGGACATCCTGTCTTGTTTCTGATCTTAGGGGAAAGCTTTCAGTCTTTCATCGTTGAGTATAATGTTGCCTGTGGGTTTTTCATAGATGCCCTTTATCAGTTTGAGGAAGTTCCCTTCTATTTTTAGTTTGTTAAGTGTTTTCATCATGAAAAGGTGTTGGATTTCTGTCAAATGTTTTTTCTGCAGCTAGTGAGATCATGTGGGTTTTGTCCTTTATTCTGTTAATCTGCGTGTTGCACTGTTTGCCGTTCATAGGTCGAACCACCTTCGCATTCCTGGCATAAATCCCACTTGGTCATGGTGTATAATCCTTTTTGTATGTTGTTGGATTTGGCTTGCTAGTATTTTGTTGAGGAGATTGTGTCTGTATTCATGAGGGGTGTTCATAAGAGCCCAGAATTTTATGTTCTTGGGATGTCTTTGTCTGGTTTGATCGTGAGCATGTGACTTTGTGCAAAGTCAAAGACAAAACACGCAAAAGAGAATGCTAAACTTCTGAGGATTTCCCAAGAAATAAAGGAAAGTCAGCATATATTGCCTACCTGCCTCACGTCCGACACTCTCCTTGGTGGCTTCTCCGAAGATCAGGAGGAAGCGGCTCGGAAAAAATGGTACCTAAGCTGGGCCTTGGAGAGTGAAAAGAGCAGACACGGAGAGGTACAGCAGACAGCCCTGAGGGAGGGGCCCGAGAGAGCAAACGGCCGGAGAGGAGATCTTCCGGAGTGGAGAGGAAGGGTTGTGCAGTGTGCCTAAAACACAACGGGGGCCTGCGAAGGGCTACACGGGGCTGAATAATGCCCCCGAATTCATGTACTCCGGGAACCTCAGAATGTGTTCTCTTTGGACATCAGGTCTTTGCAGATGGACTTTGTTAAGATGAGGTCCTTCTGGATTCGGGTGGGCCCTAATCCAATGGCCGGTGTCCTTATGAGAATAGACGACAGAGACACAGAGAGCACCATATGGAGGAGGAAGGCCATGCGATGGTGACGGCAGGGATTGGGGTGCGAGGGAGCCGGGCCCTGCTGCCCTTGATCTCAGACTCCGGGCCTCCAGAGCTGTGAGGGACAAACTGCTGTGGCTCTAAGCCTTGCAAGTGTGGTGACTTCTGGTAGCAGCCGTAGGAGACCCATGCCAGATGATGCGATGTCACACGCCAGGCTAAGGACCGGGGCTTTCCTGCCAGGCAGAACCTGCCGGGCTGACCGCTCCGGGCCAGGAGCCTGGGGCAGGGGGGACGGGTAGACCACGTTTAGGGGCATCTTTAACGGCTATTTTTAAAAACAGACTTTTACTTTCCTCTGTAGCTTCCTCTTTGTTCTTTTAAACTGTCGCAACTCCTGTTGGAGTCACAAGCCGTAGGCGTGGGAAGCTTGAGATTTGGTTGCGTCAGCCACACCGGCCATCCGTCTCCACCCTGCCGTGTACCGTCTGTGCAATGTGGGGACGTCATTCATGGCCTCAGTCTCCTTAGCTATAAAATGGGGTTAATAGTATCTCCCTCGGGGCGTCTGTGGGGGTGCAGTCAGTTAAGCGTCCAACTCTTGATTTCTGCTCAGGTCCCCATCTCACGGTTCATGGGGTCAAGCCCCGTGTCAGGTTCTGTGCTGATGGTGTGAAGCCTGCTTGGGATTCTCTCCCTCTCTCTCTCTCTCTCTCTCTCTCTCTCTCTCTCTGTCCTTCCCCCACTCTCTCTCTCTTTCTCTCTCTCTCTCAAAATAAATAAATAAACATTAAAAAAAAGAACATCTCCCTCAATAAGCAGAGCTCCTGGCACACAGGAAGCCACAGATAGATGGTAACCATGATGATGCTGAGTTGTTTATACCTGACCTTCTTTCATTTTTTTTTTTTTTTAATTTTTGAAATTACCCTTCTTGGTTTTCTGTATAAAAACCATTATAGGCTTCTTGTTAAAAAGAAAAGATATGCATATACAAGTTTAGCTTATTGTTTTTGATTATCAAAATGATTCATTATTACTTTTAGAAAATTTATAAAATTAAAAACAAGATGAAAAACCTATAATCCTGCCATCTGGACAGGATCATTCTTATAATTTGGGGGCTGTTTTCTACTTCTATGATATATTTATACAGCTATAAGGTATCTATAAATATACATTATATGTAAAGCCATATCGATATCATATCCTACTTTCTTCATTTCACATAACAGTGTGAGCATTTTTTTGTTCTTGAAATACTTTTATAAAATGTTTTATAATAGCTTCATGGCATTGTATCATATAAATGGGCCATGATATATTAAAATATTCTCCTGTTAGAAATTCAGTAACAGGGGCGCCTGGGTGGCTCAGTCGGTTAAGCGTCCGACTTGGGCTCAGGTCATGATCTCACAATTCATGAGTTCGAGCCCCGCATCGGGCTCTGCGCTGACCGCTCGGAGCCTGGAGCCTGCTTCGGATTCTGTGCCTCCCTCTCTCTCTGCCCCTCCCCCACTCACACTCTGTCTCCTCTCTCTCTCAAGAATAAATAAACATAAAAGAATTTTTTTAAATATTGGTGGATTTTTTTTTACTTTATTGAGGTCTAATATGTGTATGTTAAATTGCATATATTTGAAGTGTATAGTTGCTGAATTTTGACACACACACACACACACACACACACACACCAGTAAGGCGATCACCACAATCATGTTAATGAGCATATCCATCACCTCCAAATTTCCTTTGTGTCCCTTTGTAATCCACCCCTTCCTCCAGCCCCTGCCCCCTAAATGACTTTTCTGCTCTCTGTCACTATAGATTAGTTTGCATCTCCTAGAATTTTCTATAAATGGAACCATGCAGTATGTACTGTTTCTTCTGTCCAGCTTCTTTCACTCAGCATGACGATTTCACGATGTACCCAGACTTCTGTGTGAATGAGTCAAGAGTTCATTCATTTCTGTTGCCGAGTCCTGCTCCATTGTGTGCATAAACCACCACGATGTGTTTATCCCTTCACCTGCTTATTATCCCCTCACCCGCTGGGTTGTTTTCCGTTCTCGGCTGCTCTCCACCTTTATGCAGAACTCTTGCGTGTGGACGTAGGTTTTTACGTCTTTTGATAAACACTTGGGAGTGGGATGGCCGGGTCATATGGTGAGTGGGTGCTTAACTTTTTAAGCAACTGCCAGACTGTTTTCCAAAGTGGTTGCCCCGTGTTGCACTCCCACCAGCTGTGTGTGTGAGAGTTCCGGGTGCTTGCTGTCCTCATCAGCACTTGGTAGGGTCACGGTCAGGCTTTTCAATTCTAACGTGTGTGGGGGAGTATCTCATGGTGGTTTTAATTTACATCTCCCTGATTACTATTGTCGCTGGGTATCTTTTCATATAACCTTTTGAGTCCCGTTTCTTCCCCTTGATACGTTTGTGATTCACCCATGTTGTTATGTGTATCGCGGTTTGTTCCTCTTTATCGCCGAGTGGTACTCCATTGTCCATTCATTGGACATACTTCTTTATCCACTGACCAGTTGAAAGACCCAGCTGCTGGCTCTTGGTTTTGTGGTTATGAATAAAAATGCTGTCAGCAGGCACACACGGATTTTTATGCGAGCATTTTTCATTTCCCTCGGGTAAGTACCGAGCAGTGGGATTGCTGGGTCATGTGGTAAGTGCGTGTTCCCAAAGTGGATTCTCATTTTGCATTCCCGCCAAGCCACATGTGAGTCTGGCTGCTGTGGTCCCCGCCGGCAGTCCAGACTGTCAGTTTATACTTGTGTTGTAGTGTTCCTCATAAGTGTGTACTGTGCCGTTGTATCGCTTTGTGGTTTCCGTTTCTGTTTCTCTCCCGACCAACCATGTCGAGCACCTTTTCATATGCGTACTTGCCCCCTTTTTGTGGTGAAGCGCCTTTTCAGATCTTTTGCCTGTTTTTAAATTGCGATTGTTTTCTCATTACTGACTTTGAAGTTTCTGTATACGTTCTGGGTATAGATCCTTTATCAGAGATGTGTTCTACATGTATCTTTTCTCAGTCTGTGGCTTGTCTCTTTAATTTTCTTAGCAGTGTCTTTCAAAGAGCAGAAATTTGTCATTTTAATAAAGTCCTCTGTATCAATTTTTTTCATTTATGGATCGTGCCTCGGTGTCATAGCTAAGAAATCTATGTCTGACAGTACTATTGAGTTTCAAGAATGTCTCCTACAGGGAGGGGCACCTGGGTGGCTCAGTTGGTTGAGCCTCCCACTCTTGCTTTCGGCTTAAGTCACGATCTCGTGGTTTGTGGGTTCAAGTCCCGCATCAGGCTCTGCGCTGACAGCACGGAGCCTGCTTGGGATTCTCTGTCTCCCACATTCTGTCTTCTTCTCCCGCACACATGGTCTCTGTCTCGAAATGAATAAACTTAAAAAAAAAAAAGAGTGTCTCATACATATTCTGAGTAATCTTTTATTGGATATAAGTGTTGTGAATATTTTCTCCAGGCTGTGGCTTGCATGTCTTTGTTATTTAACAGTGAATTTTGAAAAGAGTTTTTAATTTTCCAGTTTATTAATTATTTCTGTGATTATGCATTTTGTATTCTAAGAAATCTTGGCCTATTCTGAGGTGGCTAAGACTTCTTTTACAGATTCTTCTAGTAGTTGTATAATTTTAGGCATCACATCTATATCTGTGACCCATTTTGAGTTAATTTTTGTATACTGCATGAAAAAAGAAGTGACGTTAATTTTTTTTCATATGGATATCCAGTTGATCTAACACCATTTGTGGAAGAGCACTCCTTTCTCCATGGAACTGTCCTTGCGTCTTTGTCAATAATCAATTGATCATATTTCTCTACTTCTGGACTCTCCATTCCGTACCATTGATATGAAAGTCTATGTTTTCACCCTTGCCAGACTGCCTTGATTACTATGGGTTTATAATGAGTCTCAAAACAGATAAGTCCTTCAACTCTCTACTTTTTTTTGTAATTGCTTTGGTTCTTCTAGGCGTTTTGCATTTCCATATGAATTTTAGAGTCAGCCTGACAATTCCTACCCCCCGAAAAGGTCCTACTGGAATACTGATTGCGACTGTGTTGAATTTATAGATCATTTTGGTAGGATTACCATCTAACAATATCGACTGTTTCAGTCTATGGACATGGTGTATCTCTCCATTTATTTACATTTCCTTTAATTTCTTTCAGCAAGGTTTTGTGTTTTTCAGTATGGAGGTCTTGAATGTCATTGGTTTAATTTATTTCTAAATATTTTGTGTAGAGATCTTTTTGAAGGGGGTCCTATAAATGGAATTTTTAATTTATTATATTTGTCAGTTGTCTGTTGTTAGTCTTTAAGAATACAATTAATTTCTTTTGTCTACATTAACCTCTTATCCTGTAATCTTGCTAAGCTCACTTATTAGTTCTATTAGTTGTTTTGTAAGTTTCATGCGATTTTTTTTGTGTAAATAACTGTATCATCTGCACACAGGGACAGTTTCACTTCTTCTTTTCTGATCTTTATGCATTTTGTTTCTTTTCTCATCTTATGGAGAGGCTAGAGCCTCCAGTGCTGTACTGAACAGAAGTGATGAAAACAGGCATACTAACCTTATCCTGATCATGGGGGAAACAATTCAGTCTCTATCACTGAGTACAACACTAAGTGTAGAATGTTTCTAGATGACCTTTAGCAACTTAAGGAAGTTCCCTTCTATTCCTATATTGCTGATGGCCTTTATCATGAATGAGTGTTGTATTTTTGTCAAATATTTTTTCTTTTTTTTATGTTTATTTTTGAGAGAGACACAGCATGAGTGGGGGAGGGGGAAAGAGAGGGAGACACAGAATTCCAAGCAGGCTCCAGGCTCCGAGCTGTCAGCACAGAGCCCAACGTGGGGCTCAAACCCACAAACCGTGCGATTATGACCTGAGTCGAAGTTGGACACTGAACCGACTGAGCCACCCAGGCACCCCTGTCAAACACTTTTTCTGTATCTATTTATGTATGTGTTTTTTTGCAGCCATCGATCTTAGGATCGATATTTAAAAATGAAAATAAAGGGTCAAAATGTATAAACACTTTTAAGCTGTTTGCATCTTATTTCCACATTGCCAGAAAGAAAAGTTTGACCAGGATACAGTCCCACCCTGTGGCTGTGCAAGGGTGTCCATTTTCCCAAACCCTTACCTACACTACATTTTATAGCTTTTTGCTTATTGCCAATTTCATGGACCTAGACCTCTCCCCAGAGTACCTTGTTTCATTTCCATTTATTTCATTCTCTGGACACAGAAATGTCATTGTTTATTTGTATTTATTCTCTAGCGAATTGTTTTTTCTTGTTTTAACAGATGTTATTTTTTAGAGCAATTTTAGGTTCATTAAAAAAGTCAAGAGGAAGGCAAAGAGATTTCCCCTTACCTCTTGCTCTCACTCATGCATATCCTCCCTCATTATCAGCATCCCACACCAGAGGGTATGTTTGTTACAACTGATGAACCTCTATTGACACATCATTATCACTCCAAGTCCATAGTTTACATTAGAGCTCACTCTTGGTGTTGTACATCTGACGTGTTTTAACAAATGCATAATGACATATATCTAACTTTATAGCATCATACAGAGGACAGTTGACCCTTGAGCAATGTGGGGGTGAGGGGTGCCGACCCCCCCCCCCCACGCTCAAAATCCACACATAACTTTTGAGTCTCCAAAGACCCAATTACTAATAGCCTACTGCTGATCAGAAGCCTTATCAACGTCATAAGAAGTTGACTAACACATACTTCGGATGTTATATGTAGTATACACTGTATTCTTACAAGAAAGTAAACTGGAGAAGAGAAGATGCGATTAAGAAAATCATAGGAAATGGCACCCAGATGGCTTAGTTGGTTAAGCATCTGACTCTTGATCTCGGCTCAGGTCACGATCTCACGGTTCATGAGAGCGAGCTCCGCATCGCGCTCTGTGCTGACCCCGTGGAGCCTGCTTGGGATTCTCTCTCGCTCCCTCTCTCTCTGCCCCTCCCCTGCTAGCACTCCCTCAAAATAGATAAATAAACTTCAAAATTACACACAAAAAAAGAAAATCATAAGGAAGAGAAAGTGTAGTTACAGTACCACACAGTATTTATGGGGAAAAATCCAGACAAAGCGGACCCTGCGGTTCAAACCCGCGTTGCTCAA
The DNA here is from genome assembly GCF_018350215.1 of Panthera leo. Lineage (NCBI taxonomy): Eukaryota > Metazoa > Chordata > Mammalia > Carnivora > Felidae > Panthera > Panthera leo. Next base: position 58,782,010 of record NC_056692.1, on the reverse strand, counting down.
GGGGCATATGTAGTTTTACTGACCTAAAGATCGCCCGTGCTCTGCCTATTTATCCCTTCCCCCTCCCCTCAACCCCTGACAACCCTGATCCTTGAACTGTGGCCATAGTTGTGACTTTTCCAGAACGTCATATCGTTAGCATCACACAGTCTGTGGCATTTCCAGACCAGCCTCTTTCACTTAGCAATGTGCATTTAAGGTTCCTCTGTGTCTCTTCATGGCTTGATGGCTCATTTCTTTTTAGAGCTGAATAATATTCCCTTGTCTGGATGGACTGAAGTTCGTTCATTCATCTACTGAAGGACATTGTGCTTCATTGTGTTGCTTCCAGGTCTTGGAAATTATGAGGGGCCACCAAAGGGAGGCATTATTTCCAGCCCCCTCCCCACCCCACCCCCACCACTCCACATGCACACACAGGGCCACAGACCCACACCCCCTTCCCAGCGCTGCCGCGGCCTGCTCACGCCGTGGGGCAGGCCGAGGCTTCCAGAAAACAGATCCAGGATGGAGACTCACTCGGGCAGAGTCATGGGTGGAAGATTCTCTGGCCACTGCTGTGGCCAGGAGATCTGATTCCCTGCAGGGGAAGGAGCCTGATTCCCTGCAGGGGAAGGAGCCCATTTCAAACCAGGAGACAGCCCCAGACAGAGGGTCGGCCTCGTACCTTCCAGGGGCAGCTGGCCCCAAGGCAGAAGGCTGCTCGTGCCCTTTCGCGGCTCCTGAGGGGGACATTATTTGCATTTATTAACTGATTAATTGATTAACTCCAGACACTGTGCTTGGGACTATGGCTGGGGTTCCAAGGGTTCAAACTAGAGCAAAGTTGATGGACGGCTTGGGTCCCCATGGCATAGGGCCTGTGATAGCAGATGACTGGATGGTCACCTCAGCCACCTAGTGTGACATCTGTCTCCCCATCAAGACCGGCTGCCACAGGGTGATGACCATATCTTGGTGACTTCTGCTTCGCCAGCTGCCAGCACATCCTGGCACAGAACATGAGGTCACTTAACACTCATGCCTGGGGGGTCACCTGGGGGGGGGGGCTCAGTCGGTTGAGCATCTGACTTTTGGTTTCGGCTCAGGTCATGATCTCACAGTTTGTCGGATCGAGTCCCACGTCGGGCTCTGTGCTGACATCGTGGAACCTCTTGGGATTCTCTCTCTCTCTCTCTCTCTCTCTCTCTCTCTCTCTCTCCCTCGATTTCTGCCCCTGCCCCAATTGCTCTGTCTCTCTGTCTTTCAAAAGAAATAAACACTAAAAACACAAAAAAAAACCAATTCTCATGCCTGGGATGAATCTGTAGGATGTCTGCGAACTTTGAAGCCGTGAGAAAAACAACGGTGAGGAAGTAAGATGTGGGGGAGATTGAAATAGGCCTGGTTTTTAGTTTTTATCTCTGTGTGTGGAGAGCAGCTCGGTTCCAAGAGTATTCCAATGTGCTCTGTGTAATGTGCTCATACGATTGTTATGTGGGGTGTGTTGAAATTAAACAGACGGTTTATTTGGGCAATCCCTCCCCCAAATAGTACGAGTTAGAAATGTGTGATAGAAAGCCAGAAGACGCCAAGTAGCATCACCTCTGTGGACAAATAAAAAGGGGGTGTTTGCAAGTTGCTAAGTTTTGGGGCCATTCGTCACACGGCAGCAGATAACCGATATTTATAGGAAGGGTCTCTTTTCAGAAAAAGTCTAAGTGGGGAAGAGAAAACCTCCATTATGACTGAGTTGTGGTTCTCAAAGTCAAAGAGGCATTGGGGCCAGATTTTAACATTTTTACAATATCCAAACTTCTCTCATCCATCCATCTATCGATCTATCATCTATTATTTATAGAAAGAGAGAGCACAAGCAGGAAAGGGGCAGAGAGAGAGGGAGAGAGTGAGAATCCCAAGCAGGCACTGCACCGTCGGCCCGGAGCCCGACATGGGGCTCCAACCCACGAATGGCGAGACCATGACCTGAGCCAAAGTCAAGAGCTGGACACTCAACCAACCGAGCCATCCGGGTGCCCCTAAAATATCTAAATTTTCTCTTGCTTTTCTTCATCCTGAGCTTTTTGAGTCAGCCGAAACAATAGGTTGATAGAACCCCAGTGGTAGGTCCCAAGCATAGTGTCTGGAGTTCATCGATTAATCAATTAATAAGTGCAAATAATGTCCCCCTCAGGAGCCGCGGAAGGGTTAGGCGCGAGCAGCCTTCTGCCCGGAGGCCAGCTGCGCCTGGAAGGTACGAGGCCGACCCTCTGTCTGGGGCTGTCTCCTCGTTTGAAATGGGCTCCTTCCCCTGCAGGAAATCAGGCTCCTTCCCCTCCAGGGAATCGGGTTCCTTCCCCTGCAGGGAATCAGGCTCCTTCCCCTGCAGGGAATCAGGCTCCTTCCCCTCCAGGGAATCAGGCTCCTTCCCCTGCAGGGAATCAGGCTCCTTCCCCTCCAGGGAATCGGGTTCCTTCCCCTGCAAGGAATCAGGCTCCTTCCCCTGCAGGGAATCAGGCTCCTTCCCCTACAGGGAATCAGGCTCCTTCCCCTGCAGGGAATCGGGCTCCTTCCCCTACAGGGAATCAGGCTCCTTCCCCTACAGGGAATCAGGCTCCTTCCCCTACAGGAAATCGGGTTCCTTCCCCTGCAGGGAATCAGGCTCCTTCCCCTCCAGGGAATCAGGCTCCTTCCCCTCCAGGGAATCGGGTTCCTTCCCCTGCAGGGAATCGGGCTCCTTCCCTGCAGGGAATCGGGCTCCTTCCCCTACAGGGAATCGGGCTCCTTCCCCTACAGGGAATCGGGCTCCTTCCCCTGCAGGGAATCAGGCTCCTTCCCCTGCAGGGAATCAGGTCTCCTGGCCACGGCACTGGCCGGAGAATCTTCCACCCATGACTCTGCTCGAGTGAGTCTCCATCCTGGATCTGTTTTCTGGAAGCCTCGGCCTGCCCCACGGCATGCGGCAGCGCTGGGAAGGGGGTGTGGGTTTGTGGCGCCGTGTGTGCATGTGGAGCGGTGGTGGGGGGGTGGGGAGGGGGCTGGAAATAATGCCACCCTCTGGTGGCCCCTCTCCAGCCGGGTTTGGAGGCGAGCCTGGGAAGCACGTGGAGCCCGTGATCTCCCAGCCGCGGGGGCCTCGTTGTTCAGTAAGCAGATTACGAGATGCTGCATCAGGTGCGTGGTGGGGGGCTGTCTTCAGACCCGCCACTTGCCTTGTTTCGCAAACAATGATCGTATAGTGCAGCCCGGTCAGGGTCCACTCTGGAAGGCGGCGACTCCCTCAGCCTTTTTGGGTCTGCCGCGTGGCCACGGAGGTTCGGCTCGCCTACCCACCTTCCCAGCCAGCTACTGATTTGTATCTGAATCTGTCCCCTGGGAGTGCCCCGGTGCCCCACAGAAATGGCGGGACCTGGCTCAGCCCAGCGTCCTCAGACAGGGAGGGCAGAAAAGCCGCCGTCTCCCGCACACCGGGCCGACTGATGTTCTAGAAGCAGCAAAGGTTCTAAAAGGCCGGTCTTTTCTCTTTGAGGATGCCCCAAGTTCTGAGGGATTGTGCGTGAACCACCCCTTGTGGCTTCGTGCAGAGAACTGGTGCCTTTTTGAGGAAGGGGCACCTCGGGATTAAGCGCCTCTGACACTTTTATGCTCTGGGCTGAACCGGGGAAGCTGGAGAAGGCCATTGCTGTCGCCTCTCTGTAGGATGCCGGGGTGGGGGCCCAGAACTGCTGCTTGCTTTTACTCTGGTTACATTTTCGTGGGCTTTTGCTGGATGCTACTGTTAAATCTCCACAGATGGCACTTAGCCTGTGGTGTGGCCGAATCCACGTAATAAAATGCTTTGCAACTGGGGTTTTAAACAAATTCATGAACTTAAAAAAAAAACCGTAATAAATGGGGTTGTGTTGCTGAACTTGGAGCTTAGAGGCCAGCAAGTATGGTCGTAAGGACCTGGCTCTCCAAGCTTGGGTCCAAAAACCAACTCTACTGCCTGCCAGCTGTGTGACCTTGGGCAAGCCCCTTAACCTCTCTGGGCCTCAGTTCCTCTTCTGTACAATGGGGGTGAATGGCACCGCTCCTTTCCAAGGATTATTGCGAGGATTATATGTGATACGTGCCCACGCGAGGTGGTTACTACAGGACCAGGCCCATACTGAGTGTTTAATAAATGTGCATTATTTGTGTTATTGGTATTGATAATTTCCTTACTGAACCATAAACAGAACCAGTGTTTTATTTTTCCAGGAAAATGGCGAACCGGTAGAAACTCAAACAGAAGCCCCACCCCGTCCAAAGGGATCACGAGGCAGCGCAGGGGGCCCAGCACCCAGCCCTCTGCAGCCCTTGATCATATGCACAAAGGCCTGTTATTATCCTGACTTTGCAAATGTCCACACAAAGGCTCCAAGGGGCTTGGTGACCCGCCCAAGGTCACACAGGGAAGGCTTGTGGGGGGGGGGGGGGGCTCATCTGTCATTAGGGCCACTCACTGCCTCTGTCCGTGTGGGATGCAATTTGATCAAAACACGCCTTCCCTTCCACATGAAATGTAATTTCACGTGTGACTGTAATGGGACCCGTTCGTTCATTCGTTCGTTTGTTCGCTCGCTCGCTCGCTGGCTCGCTCACGGGTGTCTGTGTGCGTGTCTGAGCTGGGCCCGTGTGTAAGTGTGTCCCCCACGCCCTCCCTGCCCTGTCCCCGGGACGGCGGGGACACAGAGCCGCGTGGCCCTCACATGACCCGCTCCCCCAGCTCCCCCTGCGGCGCCGACACCCCCCTGCGGTTCCCCGACGGCCACGGCCTCCTGCAGACCCCGCGCTGGGACGAGCCCCAGAGGGCCTGCGCGCTGGAGCAGATCTGCGGCGTGTTCCGCGTGGACCTGGGGCACATGCGCTCCCTCCGTCTCTTCTTCAGGTGAGAGCCTGTCTCCGCGGCTTCCCGGAAGTTGGCGGGGGTTGCAGGGGGCCCAGCGGGCGGGGGCTTCGGGTCCAGTCGGGGCTCGCTTCCCGACATCGCTGAGCCTGTGGGCAGGGGTGCCCGCTACGGTTGCCCCCAGGAACCGGGTCCGGGCGGCTTCCAGACTCTTCCATGCGCCCTCAGGGTCCCACCCCCTCCATCCCCCCAAGAGGCTTTGCAGCTCCGCCTGTGTGTGCAGGAAGGGGGCGTGGCTTTCTGGAGGAGGCGCCCCGTTTTCATGGTGGGCGGACCGTCCCTATTAGCGTCCTGTCTAGCAGCCACGTCCAGTCGCTCCCGAAAGGCAGGGTGGCCCAGCCCCACGCTGGCCCCGGCCGAAGACCTGTGCTCCAAGCACACGTGTCGCTGGAGGGGTCCCAGACCCAGAGCCACAGTCTGGCCTCTCAAGGAAGGGCAGCCGGGGTTGGGCCGAACACCCAGTTGGACGTGCAGTGAGTTTTCCCGGAGGATTCTCCCAGGGTGCCCTCCAGGCCGTCCCACCTGGGCTCAAAATCTGATTCCACCTAATGGCATCCACCCCTAGATCTCCTGGAGAGGGGGCACCAGAGAGGAGGGGACACCGGAGAGGGGGGACGCCAGAGAGCGGGGACGCCAGAGGGGGGGGTGTCACTGCTTGGGGCCGGGGACCCAAGGCCGCTCCGGCAGCCCTCCAGGGAGCGAGGACAGTCCTACTTCCCGGCCCCCCCAGGAGGGGCTGGCTGGCGCTCCTCACCCCAGGGGGCGATGGCTCGCGTGTGGGTGTAACTGTCCCCTGTGGCCCGCAGCCAGACTCGGCGGGGCCTTCCTGTTTCCTGCCCCGGGGGTCAGTGATAGGGGCCTCTGATTATACTTGGAAATAAAACCCGGCGTTTACATATTCATTGCTCCCTTCTGCCTCCCCCTGCGACGGCCGCGCAGCGACGAGGCCTGCACCAGCGGCCAGCTGGTCATCGCCAGCCGGGAGAGCCAGTACAAAGTGTTCCACTTCCACCACGGCGGCCTGGACAAGCTGTGCGACGTGTTTCAGCAGTGGAAATACTGCACCGAGACGCACCTCAAGGACCAGGTAGCCCAGAGGGCGACCGGAGGGCCCCGCCGTGGGAGTCGCCCGGCTGCCGAGACTCCCTCCCCTCCTCTTCCCTCCCACGGCGGGGAGGGTCTGGGACTTCCCCGCGCGGAGGCCTCGGAGGGGTGTGACCCGAGCCTGTCCGCGGTCGCTGGGCGGCTGATAGGGCAGCAACTTTGGATTTGAAGCCTGTGCCCAGGGCTTCTTGTAAAGTCAGTGCTGTGCACTTGAAAAATCATGTTTTGACAAGGCTTCCTGCCATATTTTGCTCAATCTACATACAAATGTAATAAGAGCTCTTTAATTATCTGTTCAAGATACTGTATGTGCTTATTAGAAAGGGGCTGACTTTCAGATTCCCTTCCTTCCCACCGAGCCTCCTGCTGGCTTCCCTCATTACACTAGCATGGCTTTTTTTTCCCCCTACATTGAACAACCTTTGATTTTTGAATTAAATGTCAGCTGCAGTTTTGCCCCGGATTCGTGACTGCCCGTGGAGACAACCTGACAGGCGGGCTCCCTGCTCGCGGAACAGCGGCCCCTTTGTCTGTGGCCAATCACATGTAATTTATTGCAGGCCCTCCCGGCAGAGGGAAGTTGGGCCATACGAGGCATTAATTCCGTTTTTGCGGCCGGGGTCGCCGAGAGAGTGGGGGCGGTGGCGAGGGGGCCGCGGTCTCGGTCGGTCGGTGGGAGTGGGCCGGGGAGCCTGGGCGGCCCCGCGGGGGGGGGGGGGGGACGAGGGGGAGGGGAGGGATCGATGTTAAGACGAAGGTATTTTCATTTTAATTGCGGCTAATTACGCTCGCCGATGAGGGGTCTGCGTGCAGGGGAGAGCGCCCCCCCTCCCTTCAGCAGAGAGGGGGGTAGGGGTGGGGGGGTATTTGGCGCCCTGGGGAGGGCGGGCACCGGTGAGGTGCACATCGCCCCGAGGTGTCTTCCCGGCCAGCAGGTCGCCGACGAAAAGACGTGCATACAGTTCTCCATCCGCCGCCCCAAGCTGCCCTCCTCGGAGACGCACCCCGAGGAGGGCGTGTACAAGAGGCTGGACGTGGCGGCCTGGCTGCACCACCTGAACGAGCTGGGCCAGGTGGAGGAGGAGTACAAACTGCGCAAGGTGAGCCGGCCCGCGGGGAGGGGGGAGGCGGGCGGCACCGCCGGGCCGCCTCCCCGGGGGGGGGGGGGGGGGGGGGCCGAGGCGCGGCGCGAGCGGCTGTGTGAACGCGCCCGTGTAGCAATCAAAGGGGCTGCGCTGAAAAGGAAACCCTCCGGAGCGGGTTTGGGGGACCCCGCGTCAGCCTGTATAGAAGAGCTCGCGGCGCAATGCGGCGCTTCCAAAACCAGGATTAGGCCGCGACGTGAGAACGATACGTTCGTCGGAGCGCCACACCAGGGTGGGCATTGACATTGAAATGAGCCTGGTTGTCTCCTGTATGGGAATGGAGGGCCTCCACTCTCCCCTCCAAACATGTGCAAATTGCAGCGATGTGAATCAAGGCATCAGCTGTCAGGAAGGCCCCGCAAAGCCACCACAACACAAATCTCCGGGGATTTGGGGGTGCTTTGAGCGGCCCTGTTTGGGCCCCTCCCCAACTTTTGCCGCTTCCTGCAGGCCATTTTCTTCGGCGGCATTGATGTGTCAATCCGGGGGGAGGTCTGGCCTTTCCTGCTGCGGTATTACAGCCACGAGTCCACGTCGCAGGAGAGGGAGGCGCTGCGGGCGCAGAAGCGAAAGGAATACGCCGAGATCCAGCAGAAGAGGTAAGGGCCACCCGCCCGCCCCGGCCGCCCAGGGGCATGTGGGCTGCAAAGGCAATTTGAGGCGCAATCCCGCATTGATAATACGTTCCGTGACCCAGAGTTTCTTTCGAAAATGGGTCCCAGGCACGGAGTGATAGGCTTGGATAAGTGCCGTCATTATCCGCAGCGCTGCTCTTTAGCTCTGTGTCAAGGTTTTAGAGTTCTTTTTCAACAGACTTAACTAGGCACTGACATCCCGCCGGGAACGCTGGGGTGGGAGGTGGGGGGGGGTGGGTTGGGGGAGGGCAGCCGGAGCCGGACTGGGGAGGTCTCTCTGGGTCTGGCTGACCCCAGGCTGTGTTGGGGACCCGTGGAAAGCCTCGGATATGCACACCCCCAAGTCAGTGGAGGGGGGGAGGGGGCTGGAGGGTTTGCCAGCCGCAGCAGCAACCAGCCCCATTGAGAGCACCCAGCCCCCATCGGGAGCACGCAGTGCCATTGAGAGCACCCAGCCCCCATCGGGAGCACACAGCCCCCATCGGGAGCACGCAGCCCCATTGAGAGCACCCAGCCCCCATCGGGAATACCCAGCCCCCATCGGGAGCACCCATCCCCATCGGGAGCACGCAGCCCCCATCGGGAGCACCCAGCCCCCATCAGAAATACCCACCCCCATTGGGAGCACGCAGCCCCTATCGAGATCACCCATCCCCCGTCGGGAGCACGCAGCCCCCATCAGGAGCACCCAGCCTCCATTGGAAAGACCCAGCCTGCATCAGAAACACCCATTCCCCCATCGGAAACACCCACCCCCATTGGGAGCACGCAGCCCCATCGGAAACACCCAGCCCCCATCAGGAGTACACAGCCCCCATCGGGAACACCAAGCCCCCATTGGGAGCATGCACTCCCCATCAGAAACACCCATCCCCCATCGGGAGCACCCAGCCCCTATCAGAAATACCCATCCCCCATCAGGAGCACACAGCCCCCATCAGGAGCACCCAGCCCCCATCAGAAACACCCAGCCCCCATCGGGAGCACCCAGCCCCTATCAGAAATACCCATCCCCCATCGGGAGCACCCAGCCCCCATCAGAAACACCCATCCCCCAGCAGGAGCACCCAGCCCCCATCGGGAGCACCCAGCCCCCATCAGAAACACCCAGCCCCCATCGGGAGCACCCAGCCCCCATCAGAAACACCCAGCCCCCATCAGAAACACCCAGCCCCCATCAGGAGCACACAGCCCCATCGGAAACACCCAGCCCCCATCGGGAGCACGCAGCCCCATCGGAAACACCCAGCCCCCATCGGGAGCACGCAGCCCCATCGGAAACACCCAGCCCCCATCGGGAGCACTCATCCCCCGTCGGGAGCACGCAGCCCCCATCGGAAACACCCAGTCCCCATCGGGAGCACCCATCCCCCATCGGGAGCACGCAGCCCCCATCAGGAGCACCCATCCCCCATCGGGAGCACCCAGCCTCCATTGGAAGCACCCAGCCTGCATCAGAAACACCCATTCCCCCATCGGAAATACCCACCCCCATTGGGAACACCCAGCCCCCATCGGGAGCACGCAGCCCCATCGGAAACACCTAGCCCCATCAGGAGTACACAGCCCCCATCAGGAACACCAATCCCCCATCGGGAACACCAAGCCCCCATCGGGAGCACCCAGCCCCCATTGGGAGCATGCACTCCCCATCAGAAACACCCATCCCCCATCGGGAGCACCCAGCCCCTATCAGAAATACCCATCCCCCATCGGGAGCACCCAGCCCCCATCAGAAACACCCAGCCTCCAGCAGGAGCACCCAGCCCCCATCAGGAGCACCCAGCCCCCATCAGAAACACCCAGCCCCCATCAGGAGCACCCAGCCCCCATCAGAAACATCCAGCCCCCATCGGGAGCACCCAGCCCCCATCAGAAATACCCATCCCCCATCAGGAGCACACAGCCCCCATCAGAAACACCCAGCCCCCATCGGGAGCACCCAGCCCCCATCAGAAACACCCATCCCCCATCAGGAGCACCCAGCCCCCATCAGGAGCACCCAGCCCCCATTGGGAGCACCCAGCCCCCATCAGAAACACCCATCCCCCATCAGGAGCACACAGCCCCCATCAGAAACACCCAGCCCCCATTGGGAGCACCCAGCCCCCATCAGAAACACCCATCCCCCATCAGGAGCACACAGCCCCCATCGGGAGCACCCAGCCCCCATTGGGAGCACCCAGCCCCCATCAGAAACACCCAGCCCCCGTCGAGAGCAGGGGTTGGGAGGGGCAGGCCCTGCCAGGAGTGTGTGCAGCTCCTCAGCCCCGGGCGGGTGCCCTGCTCTGTGCCAGGCTCTCCATGACCCCTGAAGAGCACAGAGCGTTCTGGCGCAATGTGCAGTTCACCGTGGACAAGGATGTGGTCCGGACAGATCGGAGCAACCAGTTCTTCCGGGGGGAGGACAACCCGAACGTGGAGAGCATGAGGTGCGTGCCTTCCCCGGCCAATGTGGCTCCTTCCCGAGGGGAGGAGAGCCCCTCCCCACTTCACCGCCTCGTCTGCCTCTCTGGGAGTGTCACCTTACCCCACGGGGCCTCCTCGGCCATCGGCCGTCCGTCCGTCCGGGAAGTCAAGGAACGGCAGCAGTAGCGTGTAGCCTCTGCTCGGCTTGGGGGCTTCCTCCCAGGTTCGTACAATCAACACCCCAAGAGCAGAGGGACATTAGCCACTGTAGGCTGCGTCAGTCAACATCGCGTGGCCACGGCGTCCCCGGGAAGCCCTGTAGGCCCCTCCCCGGGTACCAGCAAGGCCGCCCACTCCCCGGGGCATCCACCAAGCCTGCCTTTGCGTGGTTCACACTAAGCCCGGGGGGAGCCTTCCCCTGGCGGTCCTCCAGCCCATAAAGCCACACAGAGCCCGAGGCTGGCATCTTTGACCTTACGCTGCTGCCTGGCAAATAACTGCACAAAATTAGCAGCCCATAAAAGTGTCCCCGCCAGCCCACCCTTTGTCACAGGCAGGCACTGGGAAGAACATCGGACCCACACTCCTCCCCTGGGGGTCTGGCCTGTAGGCCACTCCGTTGCCTTAGAGTCTGAAGACAGTCCCCAGAGCGGCCTTCCTCGCCCTGCGATCGAAGCGAAGGGGGGGATCCTTGGCAGCCCCGGCTCCTTCCACCCTGGGTGACATGCCACCGAGGGTGCGGCAAGGGCGGGCTGCACTGACCGCTCTGCACTGTGTCGCCAGGAGGATCCTGCTGAACTACGCGGTCTACAACCCCGCCATCGGCTACTCCCAGGGCATGTCAGACCTGGTGGCGCCCATCCTGGCCGAGGTCCTGGATGAGTCAGACACCTTCTGGTGCTTTGTGGGTTTGATGCAGAACACGATCTTCGTCAGCTCTCCTCGGGATGAGGATATGGAGAAACAGCTGGTGAGGCTTGGGGCCGAGGGTCACAGTGTGCCGGGAGAGAGCACACCTCCCGCCGGGTCTCCGTGGCCACGCGTGGCGTGGCTGCTGTGGGTCAGGAAGCAGAAAAGCCAGGGTGGGCATTGCCTACGGGGCCTGGGGGCTTAGCCCCGGCCGGCTCCCTGGGAGGAACACACGCTATGCCGGAGTCCCGCGATGCTGGCTGCCACCCCCACCCCATGCCCCCTGCAGGCTGGGCTGTGCATCGAGGCCCCTCCCTGGTGGCCTCCCGCCTCCCTGCAGGTGGCATCCCAGCCCAGGCTCCCTGGTGGAGTGAGGAAAGGGAGGCCCATCACACCTGGCCCTGTGCTTCACAGAATGGGTCCTCGGGTGCATCCGGGCTGCTCCCTACACAGTCCGAAGCCGGCAGGACGCCTGAGTGGGCAGGAATGGGAGGCTCCTGAGGCCCCCTGGGCAGTCGCCACACCCCATCCGAGGCCGCAGGCCTACCCTGCGGCACCCAGCCAGCTCGCCCCCTCCTCCTGCCCCCCCCCCTCACCCTGCACAGACCAGGCAGCTGTGTGTTCCAGTCACCCGCCGAGTGCCGGGTGGAGGGCACCGGGATGTGGTCTCAGCTCCCCTGTCCCAGAGACAGCCCCGGCCTAGGAGCTGGCGGAGATGGGAAGTGATGCAGGCAGATCAGGCCGACCCTGCAGCACTCGGGACCTGCCCAGACTCGGCTGAGCACAGGTTCGGGCACTGACACCGTGCGGCCGGTCTTGTGGGACCGGATGTGTCCCGTACAATGAGGGAGGAGCTGAGTGGATCGGCTGGAATGCCAGGGCCAAGGACTGACTGAATGGGAGCAGGGCACAGCTGGGGACCCGCAGACGGGTGGGGGGAGGGGGACCAGGATCCGGGAGGCAGGGCTGGGAGGGTGAGGGGTGCCTGGGTGGGGGGGTGGGGACGTCCGGCTGGGAGGGGCAGGCCGCATTGTCGGTCTTGACCCTGTGGCGAGCCGGAGCGTGCAGAAACTGGCCGGTCAGCAGCAGCCCCTACGAGGGCCAGGACCACCCCAGCGGCCGTCTTGAGTGGGAGGGTGGGCTGCTGGCATGGGAGGGGCCTGTGAGCCACGGAGCCCTGCCCCAGGTCCCCCTGCCCCCGCTGCCCTCTCTCTTCATCGGCTCTGTGATGTCAGTTTCCACGGCACCTGGGGAGACAATTACGGGGTCTGACACGATTCGCCCCAGACGGGCTCACGCAGCACATGGCCCCGTGACTCATTATCTGCCGGAGATGATTTTCTAATGGCGCTGGAGTCAGCCTCCATGTTGTCCCACGTCACCGGGTGGTGACCTCAAGCGCAGGAATCGAGTGCCCTGGGGTTCAGAAACGCCCCCTCCCTGCTCCAAGTCAGCTCTGGAAGATGATGGGTCTCGGAGGGGGAGGTGGTTGGGCTGGCGCGGGGCGGGGCCCACACATCATCTGCTCGCCTTCCCGGGAGGAGGGGTGTCAGAAACAGCCCCGTGTGGCAGCTGTGGCCCGGCGGAGCCTGCCACCGCAGCCGGGCACCTTGCTCTGCCTGGCCCTGCCAGGGCCACGCCCCCAAGTGATCGGAAGTCTGGGCTAAACTAGCCGATTCCAGCAGCAGATTAAAGTGAGCGGGTGCAGGCACGGGCCGCCGTCGGAAGCCCGGCGCTCGGCGTGCGCGCCGCTTGGGTGGGGGGGGTTGGGGGCCGGAGGAAGGGCCCCCGTGGGAGCGGGCGCCTCGCGTGGAGCCCGCGGCCTCACCGGTCCCGGCCCCGCCCCCAGCTCTACCTGCGGGAGCTGCTGCGACTGACCCACCTGCGCTTCTACCAGCACCTGGTGTCGCTGGGCGAGGACGGCCTACAGATGCTCTTTTGCCACCGCTGGCTGCTGCTGTGTTTCAAGCGCGAGTTCCCCGAGGCCGAGGCCCTGCGGATCTGGGAGGCCTGCTGGGCCCACTATCAGGTAAGCCAGCGCGGGCGCCGGTCAGCGTCCGCACCCCGCAAAGAGGGCGGGGGCCCGCGCGCCTGCTGGAGGGCCCCCTCCTCTGCGGCCCCCGCCCCCGGAACCCACACGTCAGCCCCGCGCTCGCAGCTGCCGGCTGGCCCCGCGGGGCTGGCTTCAGACCTGCAGCTCGCCTCCCCAAACCGAGATAGACGCGGCTGCCCGCTCCCTGGGCCCATTGCCACCTTCTGGGGCCGAGCTCCCTGCTGCCACAGCCACTCAGTGTGAAGGACGGCATCACAGGGTGAGCAGGCCGCCTGCGGCCCAGGACGCCTGTGCCCACCTGCCAGGCCCCCCGGGCCCGCCCCGCCCTCCTTCCTCGCTCAGGACGGCTCCGGGAGAGAGCCGAGACCCTGCGTCCCCAGCAGCCCCTCTGGAGGCCCCACCGTCCCTCTGCACATTTTCACTGTTATCAGCACCTCTTCTGCAAAGCCCCCGAGAGCCTGTGGCCCTGTCACAGGGCGTTAACGCCCAAATTAGCAACAAGCCGGCGACGTTAAAGGATGTGCAAGTCTCTTGGAATCCATCAGTCTTTAAAAAAAAAATAGTATTGACGCTTCCGGGAGGTGGCCGGGATCCCTTCTGCAGGAACCGGCTCTGTTCTCACTGGCAGCCCGGCCGCTCCTGTCACACAGGCCTTGCAGGTATGTGGGAGCCCCACCGGCCCGCAGACACGTGCCCCAGCGTGCCCCGGCCTTCCTGATGTTGCTGGAGGAGCATGTCTGGGGGCAGCGAGTCCAGAGAGACACGGCTGGTGCCCCAGGCCGTCCATGTACTCGCCCACCCGTGCCCTCCGCCCGCTCTCGCGCCCCCGCCCCGGTCTGACTGCTGCCCGCCTGGAGCGGCGTGCTTGGCGGGTACGTTCGGGGCGAACTCTCTGCGTTCATCAAGGGAACCACTGGCACGGAGGGTCCAAGACGTTGGATCACGTCGTTTTTGTAAACCGTGTCCGCTTCGCAAGGCTTCATCGTGTGCTTTCCCAGCAGCGAATTGGCCGCCCTCGTGACGTCACGTTTAGGCTGACGTCACGAGTGAACTCGAGCGTCGCCCTACAGCCACAGCCACTTCGCAGGGTGATTTTCATCGCTGTGCTCTAGCTACACCCCGAGTTGCACAAAATCTCGTGAAAACCACGGGAGAAGCCCACGTGGACATCTCTGGTGGCTGCCACCTTGCCTGAAGTTCACTAAACAAGTTTACGTCCGCGTTGGCCTAGTGTCTTGATGACATTGGCCCCGGGGGCGTGGAGGTGGTCCCATAATGGTAGTGGGGGTATGCTTGTCAAGAGTGAGCGCCACGGTGGGGGGAGGCTCCTTTGAAGCGACCCCTGAGAGAGAAAGGCTTTATTCTATCCATTTTCTATTAGCGTGGGGCAAGGGGGCTAGGCTGCCCCAGGCCTTGTCCTGAGAATGAACTTAGCTCTGTCCTGCTGCCCGGCCCTATTTAAGACATGCCTCGCCTCGTCCTCCCGACCTTTCCTTCTCAGAGGAGCTGGACACCCCCTTCCTGGAACTCCGCTGTCTCCCACCCCAGCCGGAGCTCACATAGCTGCAGAAGGAACGTTCTGAGACCAAGCGAGTCCATTTCGGATTAGTTCAAAGGCAGGGGCCAGGCAGCCTGGGGACGGTCTGTCCGGAGCAGGCCGGGCGCTGGCTGTTAGCTCTGCCGGAATTGTGGGCTCCGCCCGGCCCAGTCTAGCTGTTCCGTCTGGCTGGCGGGTCGACGCTGGGAGACTAAACACGGGCTTCCTGCTGCTGCTTCCTCTTCCTCTGCCCTTGGGATCGAGGTGGAGTCAGAGGCGGGGCGCTCTCAAAGCGTCCGGGGGGGGAGAGCACACAGAATGCACCCCGGTCAAGTGCCTGCCCCCCGGGTGCCGGCTTCCTGCCGCGTGCCTGGCGTTGCCGGGCAGTGGTGGGAGGCGGTCTCCAAGGAGGACAGCAGGATCCTTGGAGGAGTCCTTGCAGAGTCCACGAAAGACAGCAGGATCATCGTAGCACTCCCTGGGGGCCGTCAGGAAGCTGTGGTGCTCCTCTCCGTGAGGATCTTCTCGATTTCTTAGCAGGAAACTTAGGGGTCATCTCTGGGGCAGAAGTTGGGATGTTCAGCCTGGAGGCAGGAAGACACTGACCAGTGGGTGGCCGCCAGAAAATTCTCTCTTGCTGGCGTGCCCCACTGCCCACCGGAGCGTATTCTGACGCAGCCTGAGACACGCACCTTTGTGAATAGACCGGAATGAGCCCAGGCCAGACTTCAGAGGGAGCGCGTTCTTTGCCTCCTGTGACCGAGTGCGTCCAGAGGGCTCCCCACAAACACAGCAGCAGCCTGTGGGGAGCACGCGCCCCCATCCCCTTGTCCCGTCACTGCAGCCCTTGGGTGTGGTGCTGACACTGGCCCATGTGCAGGTGGGGAAACTGAGGACAAAAGAGGCTTGCGGCTTGCCCCGGGCCACGTGAACCCAGACAGCCTCACGCCACACCTCTGCACTCAGCCTCCACCTGGGGCCTTGGCTGAACCCTACTCTCCTCCCCCTCAGACGGATTACTTCCACCTTTTCATCTGCGTGGCCATCGTGGCCATTTACGGGGATGACGTCATTGAGCAGCAGCTGGCCACCGACCAGATGCTCCTGCACTTTGGAAACCTGGCCATGCACATGAACGGGGAGCTGGTTCTCAGGAAGGTGAGCGTGTGCTTGCCCCCCCACGTGGCCCCACCCAGCAGGCTTGCGAAGCCCCGCCCATGCACCAAGCCCCGACTCTCACTCAGCATCCCCCCAACACAGGCCAGGACTGCACGCAAAGGCCCCGCCCCCACGTGCAGAGCCCCGCCCCCCCACAAGCTCCACCCCCCTCGAATTCAGCCCTAACCGCACACGCTCCCGTATGGGGGTCCCCGGGGGCTCTCCCCGCCAGGGCCCCGCCCACCCGTCAACCCTGAACCCCACTCAGCCCCCCCTGGAATACAGACCCCGCTCCTACGTGCTCCCTGGGGCTCTCACTGCCAAGGCCCCGCCCCCCCAATGAAGGCCCTGCCCCGAAGCGCTGGTTGGAGCGTGGTGCTCCCTGCCAAGGCCCCGCCCCCATAGGCAGAGCCCCGCCCCCCACGCCGACTCCCTCCACTCAGCCCCCACCCCGAACGAACGAAGGCCCCGCCCCCACGCGCTGGTGGTGGAGCACTCCCTGCCAAGGCCCCGCCCCCCATGCAGGAACGAAGGGGGAAGACGGTGAGCTTTGCCACCCCCCACTTCCCAGCTCCTGCTGGCGATGCTGGTTGTGTGAGCTTGGCAGCGGCCCTCAAAAGCAGCAAGGAGGGACCCGGGGGTCGGCGCCGCAGCCACAGGGGAGACAGACCCTGCCGAGGCTGCACGGGGCAGCCGTGGGGCAGACGGGGCCCCCGGGCACCACGGTTGGGGGCTGAGTCAGAGGGGTCGCCCTGTCCCCGCTCCCCCTTCAGGTGAAGGCCCCCCTCCCCCCCCCCCCCAGCCTCCTTGCCCGGGGCGGCAGCCCCGCCCACTGCGTGTGTCGTGTCCTCTCTCCGCAGGCCAGGAGTCTGCTGCACCAGTTCCGCCTCCTGCCCCGCATCCCCTGCAGCCTGCACGACCTGTGTAAGACGTGCGGGACCGGCATGTGGGACAGCGGCTACATACCCGCCGTGGAGTGCACGGGCCACCACCCCGGCTGGGAGAGCTGCCCCTATGGGGGCACGGTGGAGACGCCTTCGCCCAGGCCCCCCAGAGAAGGCAAGAAGGGCCCCAAGATGCCTCGGGACGGCTTCGGTTTCCGCAGATAGGTCGGACTGCCCGCTCCCGCGGGTCCTGAGCATGTGGGAGGGGGTGGGGATGGGCCGGTGGAAACACGAGGAAGAAGAGACTTGTGGCAACAGGAAGGGGACCTTTTCGTGTTAATGACATCAGCAGAGCCTCGAAGTGACAGAAGTTAAGCCCCGCCTGCTGCCCAGAGAAGAGTCACCTCCCGAAGCAGTGGGACCAGAGCACACGGTGGTTCCCCCGCCGATGCAGGCGGGCTGGGTCTCCGTCTGCCCCAGAGGCTCCCCCGGCACCATCAGTGACCAGCGACAGTGCCGGGCGATGAGGAAGGACCAGAAGGCCTGTTCAGCCAGCAGCACAGGGGATGCAGAACAGAATGGGGGCCCGGCCCGGCCCGAGACATCCCTGCACGCTGGACACACGTCGTCATCGGGCCCCATTTTCTGAGCAGGCCAGTGTTGCTTTGCACAGCTTCACGGCTTATAGGAAGATGTCTGCAAAAACGAAACAAAACAAAAAACGAAAGCCCGGTGATTTCAGAGTAGAGAGATGTGGGAGCGGTGGAGGGTGTGAGAAGCTCGGGGCTTTGTGTCCGTGTAAATGTTTTATACTCCCGGTATGCCTCGGAAACAGCCCGAGCCTCGAGCTGTCGGGAGCTGTCAGACTCGCCTCCCGTAGTGGAGGCGGCTCTACGTGAGCATCATTGACATTGGCTAAGGTCCACCTCACCGAACACAGCGAGCAGCCGGGGGCCGTGTGTGCAGGCAGGATGGACAACGTCTGAGGGGAGTGGTGGTGCGTTAAGTAACCAACCGAGACAAAGGCACCCGAAAGAACTAGAAAGATTCCCGCGTGCCCCCGGGCCTGCCCACAGCCTGGGCCTTCCGTAGGTCAGCTTCGCAGGTGGTCGGGCGCAGCAGTGACCGCAGCAATGTAGCCGGCACTCAGGACACCGTCGCCCCTGCCGGGATCTAGCGGTGGACGGGGGAGGGTATGGCAGAGTTCCCAGCCAGCCGAAGAGCATCCAGCCAGCCGTTGGCACAAGGAGGCCGCTTCTTGAACCGTTGGGATCGTGGAGGCGGGAACCCTCCCGCACACCCTCGAAGGGGTCATCATGGAGACACGGCCCCAACTAAGGCTTCCTCCCGCTCTCAGCTCTCCTCCCTGGAGAGCAAACAGTGCTGCTGGGGCCACGTGAAAAAGATGTGTATCCACAGAAGAGAGGAAGTTGCCGGCCCCCTCCCTCCAAACTTCTCAGTCCCCCGTGAGCCCAAGTCCTCTCGCAGGCAAGGCGGCCAACACTGGCATCTCCAAGTTCCCAGGGCTCCTGTCCCAGAGCCTTCTGGGGAGACCCTCCTGGAACCCCCACCCCGGCCCGCAGATCCTGGGGTGCTGGCTGTTTTCAGCCCAGCAGCAGGGTCCAGGCTGGATGGGGGCGGACTTCTCACCTGCTCTGCCTCTGGGAAGAGGGGGGTGCCTTTCTGTGCCGGCCCCCGGTCTGCTTTGGAAAAGGCTTCAGCTAAGCAGGCGCTGTGCCGATCCTGCCGTAGAAACCACATCCACACAAACAGGAGCATCCGTTATCCGTCGCCACGGCGGTGCTGCGTAACAAATGAGCCCCAAGCCTGGCGGTCTCGCATGCGGCCTGAGGGTCAGCGGTTTAGGCTGGGCGCTTCTGGTCTTGGCTGGGTGTGCTCGGGATGGTGACACCCAGGTGGACAGGTCACACCTGGCACTGCGCCGTGTCTCTCGAATCCCCCACCGCCCCCTGCGAGCTAGCCCCGCTCAAGGCAGAAGTGCAGAAGCGGAAATGCACGGGCGCCTTCCCCAGCCTTGGGGGAGGCCACACCTGCTGTCATCCCATTGCCGGAGCAAGTCACATGGCCGGAGTCAGCACCCAGGGGTGGGGAGCCGGACCCTCCCCTTTAGCGAGAGGAGCCGCGCAGGGACGGCAAGGGGCTGGGAATTCAGAGGGTGACAAACCATACAGTCTGCCACCACCTGCAGGAAGTCTTGGTCCAAATGACCCTGTTTGGGAGCCCTCCTGTCAGGGGCATGGCTTCCCCTGTAAAGGCAGGAGATGCCCAAGGGGAAAGAGCGTGCTTCTAGGCTCACCGTCTAGCAGGATAGCATCCGTGCATTTTACTGAGACACCTTGTGCCTTTGGGCTGCTGTGTATGTGTGTGCGTGTGTGCGTGTGTGTGTGTGTGTGTGTGTGTGTGGTGGGGGGGTGTCCAGGGAATCCCTCACTTTGGAGGGTCCTGGCTGCAAAGCATTCATGCTGCATCTCCCGGCTCCCGCAGCTCCCCAAGACCCCTTCCAAGTGCCGCCCACCCTCGCCGCCCCCGCCTCACACCCCTGTGCGCCGCGCGGGGCCCCGGTGAGACCTTCGCCTCTCAGAGCAGCCGGTCTCGGAAGCCGGAGACCTGGATGTGCGGGCTCCTGGAGGGCAGGCTGCGCTGGAGGGCTGGGAAGGGCCTCGCAGGGCTCCCTTAATCTGGATGCAATTAGAGGAAACCAGCCAAAAAACCCCGCGGCAGCTGTTGCCCCGGGATTATTCCCAGCCAGCAAAAGGCATTAGGGTGATAATTCCGTCATTAGACTTGTAGCCTTCCCACCTCCAAAACGTGCAAATATGGGATAATCAGCCCGGCACGGCCATCCTCCGTGATGCCGCTTATTTAACCCATTTTTTTAAATGACACTTAATGTTATTGGCTGGTGTGCGTGCGCGCGCATACTTAATTTCCCCACCGCTAACGGCTGTGCTGACGCGACACGACGTTGTCGGGGCCCCTGGGAAGAGAGGGAGCCTCTGATGCGCGTGTGCTGGCATGGAAGGCATGGACGGGGCAGCAAGGCAGGGGCTCGCCAGCCGCGGGGAAGAAGGGACGGCGGGGGGGTGGGGACGGGGGACGCCCAGGCTGGTGCGGTTGGGGCCTGGTTCTGCTGTTCCAGAAGGTTCCGACCCAAGTCCCAGCCAGGAAGACTCGAACTCACGAGTTCTGGGAATTGGTGTCCCTGAGCCGGTCGGTGTGGGGGGAACAGACGCATGAGGAGGGGCCCCCCCGACCACCTGCTCAGGGGAGGGGGCCGTGCGGTCCAGAAGGGGCGGCCCGGCTCCATGGGCGGCCTCGGTCTGGGTGCCATCAGCAGCACGGTGTCCTGATGGGCCGCGTGTCAGGCAGCACGGAGGTTTTCAAGTCCAGGACCTAAAGCGCGTGTCCTTCCGAGTCTGTCCACGAGAGCCCTTCCGGAAGCCCCATGTGGGGTGGGCGGTCAGACGGGAGGAAGCTTCTGGTCCTGAAACGGACGCTTCTCCCGGGCTAAGTGGCGGTGGCTGGCAGATACTGGGGACCGTCGTGGTGGAGGTGATGCTCTGTGGGTTTTGCCTCGTTTTCTGTGAGGTGCCTCTGAGCTCTCTTGGCCCTTCCTTGTTTGGGAGAAGTCGCTTGGAGCGTGGCTGTCCTCAAGGTGATGGGAATCTGCTCGTGGCACTGCCCTGCCCCTGCGGAAGCCTCGATCCTCTGCCTGGCCTCTCCTCCCCTGCAGAGAGGCTGCGGGGTGTCAGGGACCCCTGGGTTCACCCGGCAAAGAGAAGGAAGCCTCTTCCAGTCTGTGTGCCCTGAGTGGGAGGAAGGGAAAGGCGTTCGCCCAGGAAGAACCACTCGTGCAGGGGCACGGACTGGGCCAGAGGAGGTGGCCTACGGCCCAGGGAGGGACCCCTCAAGCTGGACCTGCCACATCCCCAGAGACTCGAGGGAACCAGGCAGCCCAGGATCCGATTAGCCCTGTGTGTCTAAACCAGGCGACGAGGCTGTCCCTCGGAGTGAGAACATTGTGTCGGGACATTCCTAGCTCAGAGGGACTTGCCAGTTCACTTCCTCCAAAGTCGTGAAGCCTGAGGCCAGGGCTCCCCGTAGGGGGTGAGCGGTGTTGCCTCTCTGAGCCTCAGTTTCCCCATCTGTAGAATAGGGATGATGGCACCCACCCAACCCGCCTCGCCGCTGGCCTCGGGGCCTCTCCATGTAAAAGCTATGCTAAGGGTGATCTGCCAAGCCCCAGGGGCCTCACCCGCTACTCAGGGAAGAGACCACTGACCCTGGCCTTCAGCAGCCTTGCCCAAGAGCCACAACCCATCCCCCACTCCAGAGCTCTGCCTGCTTTGGGAGTCAGCAAACCCCAAACCTCTCATATGCCCACCTTGCTGCGTGTACCCGGCCGACGGGAAACCTCTCTGTGCCTCTTCTGTAAAATTCACCCCATGCCACCCCACTCCTGCCCCCAAGAAAAATCAGCCATGAACCATAACCTCAGCGACCCTGCGAGAAGCCTATCTGCGTGGGCGTGCAAGGCTCTTCAGCAGGGATGTGGTACGTGGACGTGAGGTCTCACCCCCTCCGCTGGGAACCCCCCCTAGCTGGGACTCTGGCCTCCCAGGTCAGGGCTGCGGGACCAGGGGAGGGGCATCCCTGGGCCTCCAGGGAGCAGGGCAGAGGGACACACAGCCGGTGGGCATCTGGCCCTCTAGACACATCTCGCTGAGTCTCTAGGAGGGAACATAACGTTTCAGACGCAAAGAGAGATCAAGCCACCTGGCCGTCTTCTCTCCAGCATCTCTCGTTGGCGGGCAGGGGTCTGCTGTTTAAGGGAAAACCTAATGAAATATCCATCCTTTCCAACAGATTACTCTTGTCCACGGTGAGCAATTCTTTGTGTTTTGTTTTGTTCTGTCTTGTTTGTAAATACGATCGCCTGCCAGCCCAGCCCTGCCCCAGGCGCGGGACTGGTCACCGTGACCCCCGGGGTCGCCATGGCCCCAACCGTGCTTCCGGCTCTCATGGATTCCCCTGCAAAGTAAATAAAATCATACTGACGACAAACGTAGGCCGTTTGGCACCTCCGGAAGGTCCGCTGGGGTTCGCCGGGCAGAATCGTGGCAGGTTCTGGTGCTGGGCAAAGAGGGCCTGCACGGAACAGCAAGGAAGGCCAGCAGATGCTTCTGGGCCATTCCGTGATGGGGGAGGGGAAGGGACGAACAGAGGGGAGTGGGGGCAGGAGGGCGGGGGGCAAGGGCGGTCCCGCCTCCGTCTTGGAGGGGTCCGTGGGAGCTGACGGAAGGAAAGGCCGGGGAAGGCCTGGGAACCCCCACAGCCGGGTGCCCCGAGACCGGCCCCAGTGCCTCGAAGCACACACGGTGTTTTATTGACACTCAGCTGCCAGGGCTCCAATTTCAGGAAAAGCTGGAGTCTTCATCTGAGAACTTTTTAAAGGAGGCCAACAAGGTGAATTTGACCTTGTTGTGGAGGGCAGGGGGGGGGGCGGGGGGGGGGCGTTGAAAGGAGAATTCAGGCATCAGCTTCTCCCACCTCCAGCCCCGCCGAGCCCCTCGGAGCCCCACTGCATGCAGGGCGAGGCCCCAGGGGCCGCGGGAGGGGGGCTGGGGGCTGTTCCTGGCTCTCCTGGAGCACGGTGGTGGGGCGATGGGCTCCCCGGCCCCGGCGGCAGTGCCTCTGCATTTCGAGCTGGTTTTCCGCTGTTTTGTGTGTGTGCCTACCAGGGGCGCAGGGAGGGCGAGAGTAAAGCTCCTGACTGTCTACGCCGCTGGGCGTCTCGTGTGTGCAGGGTCCGTGTCACCCTCCACCACCTGGCCTCGGCTGAGACCTCTAACAGCCTCCTGAGCCCTTCTCTGCATGCCAGGGGGTGCCCCTGCCTGAGGCTGGCTTGAGGCTGGCAGGTGCCACAGGCCCAGGAGGGGCAGAGACACAGGTGGTGGCGCTCATGGCGGGTGGCTCCGCTTCGAGAAACCTTTGTCCCCTCGGCAGATGGGGGTGCTGCTTCCCCAGCCCCAGCCCGGGATCTGAAGCCCGGGGATGGCCAAGTGCAGGCAGAGATGGGGCCGGGAGCCCAGGGGCAGCTCGTCCTCAGGGAGGGATGGTCCCGCCCCTGCAGCTCAGCCCTGCAGGGGATGCGGCCCACTCCGAACCCCCACCTTGGGGCGAGGACTGTCCCCGGCCCCACCCGGAAGGACCAGCTGGGCGGCTGGCTCCCTGGGTCTGGGCCAACCAGGATGCACACAGCAGGATGTTTGTGCTGCTCTCGTCCTCCCCTGAATGACAGCCTTGTAGTCATGGCCACAGGGACGGCCACAGGGACATGCCAACCAGGTGAGCCCAATTCTTCAGGGGGCGGCCCCGGAAGGGCCCAGCCCTCAGCCTTCCTGCCGTCCTGGGGGCCCCGTCTGCTGCCGAACGGACAGGCCGTCTGCGCCCCTCAGTGTTTCCACCTCTGCTGGCGACGAGAGGGGTGACGCAAGGGGCCTTGTTCACTTCAAAGCAAGGGAGCGTCCTGTCGGGAGGCCCAGTGTCCTTGCCCTGTGGACCTGCTCCAGGGCTGGGGTTTCTGGGACAGGCATGCATTTACCCCCCAAGGCCTCCGGTGAGCCGAGCTGGGCCCCTCACAGGTGCACGCCCCTGGGGCCCACCGGGCAGACCTGAAACGCCCTGAGTCTGAGCGGCCTCCCTGCCCCCCACGCCGCCCCCCTCCCCGGCTGTGACACTCCAGAGCCGAGTCCCTTTCCTCCGTCAGGTTGAATCCCGCCAGGAGCCCCGTGGACCCAGTTCAAGTTCAGTTGTTACTGGTGTCTCTCCTTCCCCGCCCACCCACCTGAGGACGTTTGGAGAGGAGGGATGGGAGGGGTCTCGTGCCGGATAAGCAGGGGGCTTTCTACTCCTGGCCCTTGGCCGACACTGCGTCGCCCTGTGTCCGAGCCTGTGAGGCCTGGCTCCTCTCTGCGGCCGAGGAACCGGAGCCGGCACCCTGGCGCCTCTGCCCCCATCCCGTCCCAGGGAGGGGAAGCCTCCAGACCGGTGTCCCCTCCACACACGGAGCGGGAGACCCCCCCCCTCCCCCCGCCAGCCTCACCTCTGGGAGCACTGGCCTTCAGGACGGACGCCCCCCAGGCTGGCCACAGGCCTTTCCCACCGCCCAGCATAAATCTGGCGGTGAAGGGGCCCCAGGCTTGTGAGGAGAAGTGCAGGGAGGACAGAGCACAGTTGTCCTTATGCGTCATCGACCGCACGAGTGACCTCGCCACTGAAGGGCGTGCATGTGAGCCTCGCCTGTGGGCACATGTCCCCAAGCCTGTCCACCTCCTCACGGCCCCGTAGGGGGGCCTAGGCCTGCCCGGCCAGGCTCATACCCTCTGCAGACGCGAGGACACCCCCCGGTGGCCTCGGGGGCCACACTCATGTTTGGGACAGCCCGGAAACCCACTCTTCGTCCGCTCCCTCCCCCACCCTCCCCCCTGCGTCACAGGAGAGAGCCCAGATCTCTGGGCTCCGGGGGCGTGTTCTGTAATTTAGACAGAGTGGCTTGAAAATAGGCCAGTCTCCGTGCATGATGATACATCTGCTGTGACGGGTCAGATGCCGCCCGGCTCTTTCATCAGCGATTTGACACTGAACAAAAGAGGGCACTTTATATCTTGAATCGTTGCAGAGAATGTCTTAATGATTTTCTAAGTCGATATTTGGATGCTGGACTTAGGACGCTGCAGCAGAGGTAGAGGGCCGTGGTCTGGGGACAGCAGCCCCTCAGGGGGCAGAAGCAGGTTCCACACCCCCCCCCCCCCAAGTAATATGAGCAAAAAAGTGGAACCCTTCACCAAGGACCAGACATGAAGTTTACTGTTGGAGTTCGTGGATTCCTCGCTGTGACAAAGCACAACAGAAAAAGACACTGAGGGTCCTAGTGGCTACAAGTTGATGAGTGAGCAATGGTCTGGCAGCTTTAAATCCAACAGCAGGGGCGCCTGAGTGGTTCAGTCGGTTAAGCGTCTGACTCTCGGTTTCTGCTCGGGTCACGATCTCATGGTTCGTGGGTTCAAGCCCCGAGTCCAGGCTCTGTGCTGACAGTGTGGAGCCTGCTTGGGATTCTGTCTCTCCTCCTGTCTCTCTGCCCCTTTCCTGCTCGTGTTCTCTGTCTCAAAATAAATAAACTTAAAAAAATAATAATTAAAATCTAACAGCAAAGCACAGCAGTGAGCACGGGCCGGGAAATCCTGGGGCGGGAGGTCAGAGCTTTGGACCAGGCTCACTGGAGAACGGTGGTCAGTGTCTGGGCACCAGCTACAGGGAGACAGGTAGAAAATCCTGAGAGGGATACCCCAAGTGACCTCTCCAGACCTCAAAAGGTCGAAGGAGAGCGCTCTGTTCAAAGTAAAGGCTGCAGGATAATAGATGTTCTCACGGGTGTACGAATTAGTGAAGTGAATGCCTGTTAGCTCTTCTGCACTTTTCCGGGCAAAGGCGTTAGGGGTCACGAGAGGTGCTACCAGGGGGCCGGGCATCAGGAGAGCCACTCTGGAGTGGCTGCCCCCTTGGTGCCCCTTCCCCCCCATGCAGGAGAAGAGATTGCGGGGCGGGTGAGAGATGGGGTTACCTGCGATGACACCCCTCCGCCCCCCCCCGCCCCCCACGGTGGGGCAGTTTCCAGGCATCTGACCCACCTCTGTTCTGCCCACCTAGGAAAACAGGTGCCAGTGACCCCAGGCCTCTGGGCAGGTGCCCCCTGGGAGAATCCCACCCACCTACCCGAATAGCAGGGTGGGTTACACTTTCAGAGCCCGTGCATCCCCTCAATTTTCTGATAAATCCCCAGGTTCTGTGAGATGATTAACTAATTAATTTATACATATATATTTAATCTTTTTAATGTTTCTTTATTTTTGAGAGAGAGAGAGAGAGGGTACGAGCAGGGGACGGACAGAGAGAGAGGGAGACACAGAATCGGAAGCAGGCTCCAGGCTCCAAGCTGTCAGCACAGAGCCTGACGAGGGACTCGAACCCATGAACTGTGACATCATGACCTGAGCTGAAGTCAGCCTCTTAACTGACTGAGCCACCCAGACACCCCTATTTTTTATTTTAGAGAGAGAGAGAGAAAGAGAGCATGTGAGTGAGCAGGGGAAGGGGGCAGAGAGAGAGAGAGAGGGAGAGAAAAAATCTGAAGCAGGCTCCACACTCAGCACGGAGACCCAAGGCTTGATCCCACATCCCTGAGATCATGACCTGAGCAGAAATCAAGTGTCGTGCACTCAGGTGACTGAGCCACCCAGGTGCCCCTGAAACGATTAACTTAGATGGAACATTCCCCCTACTTCTTGGTCTGACGGCTCAGCTGGGTCGCGTGACCACCTGACCCAGGCAGATATACAGGAGTGAACCTGAAGGTCACAGAGCTGGCCAGCCTGGAGCAGGGTGGCGGGGAGGGGGTGGGAGGTGTCCCGGCCGGAGGTATGTCCGGGGGAGGCACACTTTGCGTTGCAAGGGGTTGAGACCGAGAAATGAGCTCCTTCTGCGTTTGGCCCGGGACGCGCACGTCGCTGCTACAGACGGGGCTGGGACCTTTCAGGGGTGAGACCCACAGACCGGCCTCAGGTTAGTGCAGGTAGAAAGAGGCCCTCCCCCCGGGGGGTTTCTTCAGGTGCCTGCGGGCAGGACGGCTCAGCGAGGCTGGACTGGGTCCCCCTCACTTCTTGGTGGCAGCTTCCCTCTCCCCTCCCCGAGCCCCGAGCCTCCCCCATGAGGGATTCTGCAGATTGAAGAACCTCACCAGTAGGATCACTGGGCCAGACTGCAGCCCCCAGGACAGCCCCAAAGAGGTCCCAGGGCCCCAGAAACGGTGGGGGGGTTTCTAGTCTGAAACTCAGTCATTGGTTCCCTGCACAGGCCCCCACCCACATCGCGTGCCTGAAACCCACTTGGGACACCAAGATCTACTTATAAGAGTGGCTCCTGGGCCCCCACGATCTACTTGATGACGGTGTCCGTTAGAAGGGACACCCCTCCAGAAAGAGTCCCACAGACCCCCGTGGCTTCCATAGCCCCAGCCACGGACGGGCACCTTAGAGACCGCGGGGGGGCCAGACAGGACTGGGACGCCGACAGGGTGTTCGCTTTTCTAGAAAGCAGGTTCCAAAGCCCCTCCCACCCCCGGCCAGCTCTGAATGGGGCCCCTCGGCTGTCCTGATGAATCCAGGCCCAGACCTGGCTGTGGGATTCAGCAACACGGTCGCATCTCTGCAAAGCCAGGTACTGCCCTCGTGGGAGGGAGGAGGGCGGGCGGACGGGCCCTCACATCCCTGCCTCGGCCCACCGGCCTCCGGGAGCCCTGCACCCACTCCAGGCCTCGAGAGCCGGGGTCCCCGCGCTGCAAACCCCACCGGGGCCCAGGGCAGAGGAGGCACGTGTGGGCACAGTGGGGCCGCTCGGCCTCAAAAATAATCCACTAATACCCATTCCACCGGGAAGAGGGCCGAACCATCCAGCTCCGTCACATTTTCCGCAGAAGGGGCTTTGTTGCTGTTTCTTTTGATTTCACACCCAGCGGGCCTTTTCTCTGCGTGGGGATCCCCGCCTACGCCAGCCGGGCCTGCACGCGGATGCAGTGGGGCAGGGAGGGGCGCCGAGGGAGGGGGCCCACGGGACAGGAGCTGGGGAGCCCCCGGAGGGAGGGGACTCAGGGAGCGGAGGGGACGCGAGGGACGGGGGATGGGAAGAGGCAGGAGGGGAAGGGGGGAAGGAGAGGCGGCCCCCATCCCCCCCCACCCCCCCAGGCCCACTGATCTAATCATATCAGGTGTGCTCCAGATAAATATTAATAACCCGGTGACAGAGGGAACTTGGGAGAATCTAATTAAAAGGACACTGTGCAAGCTGGCCGCCTCGCCAAAGAATCGCTCGCAGTGAAACCCAGGGGCCCGGAGAAGAAAACACGCTGAGCCCCCCGGAGGGGGTGGGCCTGGAAAGGAAGAAGCGGGATGCCCGTCGTCAGTGCCACACGCGCTGGAGAGTTCTGCCCGCTGACCGGCCCCCAGCCCACGCGCCAAGGGCAGGAGAGCACAGGGCAGACCCGGCCTCTGGCAGGGCGGGTGCCTGGCCCCGGTGCCCTCTGAGCACCCCCGCCCGGGGTTCGGCCCCGGCATCCCTCCCGGGCACCACCCCTGGGAACCAGGCTGAGGCTAGGGCACCTCGTTCCCCAGGGTCCTGGCGCCTGAATCTCAGCCTGCTCGGCCCGTGCCCCTTGATCTCTGTCTGTGCCCAGCTGACGCTCTCTTTGCAAAACCCAAACATACACACCATGCCCCCCGCCCCCCGCCCTCCTCTAGAGGCAGAGAAGAGGGAACCTCAGGCCTGAGAGGAGCTCCCTGGTGTCCAGAGTTCTCTGAGGGCCCGGGTGGGGCCTCTCAGGAATGCCACAGGCCTGACCTCCTCTGCAGCCCAGAGCTGCCCACGCTCACCTCGGAAAGTCCTATCCCAGTCCAGAGCCGGGCCCCAGCCGTGGCCCCAGAGCCTGGCCCACTCGGCCGTAACCCTTGTCACCGGGACTCACGGCTCCCGGGCCCCTTTTCTCTTGAAGTCAAGATTTTGGGGCGTCCCTCACGTGAGCTGATGGTGCTCTTTGGCCTTGGTCGACCCGGCTCGGTCCTGCCGGAGCGGGAGGAGCGGGGCGCAGGGCAGCCGTGGACCCTCCTGGGCGCCTCCCTCCAGCCGCCCGGCCCTACCCTCACTCGGGCCCCGGCCCCCGGCCCTCTACAGGCGGGCACCTCGGCTCCTGGCCCCAGACAACAGCCCCTTTCTTCTGTGTCTGGAGCAAATAGGCCTCTCCGTCCGGTCCCCACGGCCCCGGACACTGTCTGCAAGAGAACCACCTGCGAGGGTGGGGCGCTGCTGACCTCTCCACTGGCCGTGAGGAGCCTTCCTTGGGGAGGCCGGGACGAGAGGGTGGGTAGTTCCTCTAGCCCCGCTCCGGCCACATCCTGTCGTCTGGAATACTCCCCATGATGGGGAACTCGCCACCTGCCGGCAGAATCTTTTGGGCGGGGCACACAGAACCCAGAGGGCCCGGGGGGTGGGCTGGTGAATACCAGGACCCCCGCCATTCGCACCTTTCCATCCATCATGGCACTCAGTACTCACAGCAGCCAGATGGGGGCGGTGCTGGTTTCATCGATTTCATAGAGGGAGGAACAGAGAGGTTAAGTAATTGGCCCAAAGTCACCCAGCCGGTAGGTAACAGAGCCAGGACCAGTGTGCGGGTATTTACGATTCTTCTTTCCCTATGCTTGGACAAGGGCCACGAGCTTTGGCCTGTCCTTCCCCAAGGGAGGGGACACCTTGAGAGCCGTCCAGATAGTATCTCGAGCCTCAGTTTAGCTAACTCCGAACCGAGCCGCCCATTCTCGCCCTGGATCCTCCCTCGTGCCCACCCAGGGAGCGAGCGACAGGCCACGGGCACAGTGGTGTCGTGAGGTCTCCCTGTCTGCAGCCCTTTGTCTGTGACAGTGTGGGGCACTTCTGTCACACACACAGAAGTGTGCTCCCCAGCCGGAGGACCGAAGCCGCCCTCCCCCGCCGCCCCCTGGCTCTGCTTCCTCCGCAGGGACCCCAGCTCCAGGCAGGGAGGAGCCAGGGACCACCCTCCGGACCACCCAGACGGAGGATGGCGGCAGCTGCCCCGGAAGCCAGCCCCCAGAGCTCCGTGCCCAGCGGGCTGGCGGGAAACCACAGACTCTCCTGCACGTGGACTTGGAGTGTGGGGGACAGAGGGACACAGCCAGAAGTGGATGCATCACTGGGCTGCATCCTGGGCGGGGGAGGAGGCAGGGGCCTGGCCCCAAGGGGCAGCTCTGGGGTGCAAGGAGGTGACGTCAACGTCAGAGTCCCCCTTGGGGAAGGGAGGGGGGCCCACTGGGAGCCCGGCGGGCCCAGGGGACAGAGCTTTCCCGAGGAAGAGGGTCACGGGTTTGGAGCCAGCAGGGCAGGCGGTTTGCGGCCCCCGGGCCCCACACCCCACACTTCACCGTCCCTACACAGGGCCAACCCCCGGAGCCCCCGGGCCCCCGCCCTCTCAGGACACGGTCGAGTCCGCTGCGGCACTGCGTGGGGCCGGGACAGGGGAGACACGGGCTGCCTGACGGGTGTTCGCCACAAGAATCACCCCGGAAATACACAGGAAGCTTGACTAGCTCTGCGGGCGGCAGGGAGGGCTCAGCTTCTGGTCCTGATCCTGCATCCTGGGGGCGGCGGGGGCTGGCTGCCAGGATCACCTGTCCCCACCGTCAGAAGCGAGGCCGGCGCCCCTGCCTTAAAGGGGTCCCACATCCCAGGTACTGGGAGCCCAGTTCAGGGCTGCACACAGGAAGGGTGGGAACGCCCGTGGATGGGTCACGTGGCTCTGCGGGGTTCTGACCGGAAAGCCGGAGACCTTTTACAAACTGGGATTGGGGCACCTGGGTGGCTCAGTCGGTTAAGCATTCAACTTTGATTTCGGCTCAGATCATGACCTCACGGTCTTGGGATGGAGCCCCAGGTCGGGCTCTGAGATGACAGCGCAGAGACTGCTTGGGATTCTGTGTGTCCTCTCTCCCTGCCCCTCACCCGCTTCCTCTCTCTCTCTCTCTCAAAATGAATAAATAAACCTCACAAGCTAAAAACTCATAAAACTGGGGGCGTCTGCAAAGGGAACAGTCAATGCTATTGCAATAACGTCGTACGGTGACAGATGGGGACGCTCACGGCCAGCACAGCATGACATACAGACTTATCACATCACTGCGTCCTACACCTGAAACTCATGTAACATTGTGTGTCAGCCACGCTTCAATTTTGAAAAAGGGGGGCAACCCGGGGTGCCTGGCCCCCTACCAGATATGCAGGGAGATGGGGTGGGGCCTGTTCGTCTGAAGCTCCCTGGAGCCTCAGAGTAGACACCCAGCCCCCTCCTCCCTTGGTGCACCTGCTGAAGCCCGGTGCACCCTCCCTGCCCCTTCCTCCTGGTCTCCCACCCCACCCTCGGGCCGACCTCCAAGGCCGTAGAGGTACCTGGGGAAGGCCTTTCAGCACCCAGCACTGGGGTGTTCAGGGGGACACAGGGAGGTACCCGCCCTCCTCCCTGGGGAGGCCCTGGCAGGAGCGTTGGGCACTTGGGGGCCCCATGGGGCCCTTCCCCTCACCTCCCCCCACCTTGCTTTCATATCCTGGAAACCGCAGAAGTAGAACCTAACGGCATCTGCAAGCTTAGAAACCTAGCCGATACACGGACCTGCTGCTTTTCTAAGGTGCTGAGCTGGTGTGGCCAGAATGCCTCACACCTCTTACAACAGAAGAGCCAGTCCTGGAGAGTCCCCAGCAGCCCCCAGGCCAGACCTGTCAGACCTGCCCTGCCCGCCCCACCCCTTCCGCCCTGCCATGCCGGGCTCCCTCCCGGATCAGAGCTGGACGAGGGGGGCGAAGCCAGGGGGCCCTGAGAGGCCCTCACCTGCGCTCAGCAGAAGCCAGCCGGGCCTGAAGGCCCGGCCCAGCTGTCACTGCACACCCCCAACGGGAATGGTCCCCTCCTCTTCTCCTCTGTGACCCCACACCCCGCCCTGCGGCTCCAGCCAGGTTTCTGCGAACGGTGCAGAGAAAGACGGGGGGCACCGGCACCGAGGCCATACCCCATGGGGTTCTCGGAGCAGGCTCATCTTGAGGCAGCACGGGACTCCCCTAATGCGGACTCTGATCGGGGATGTGCCCACAGCTTGGCTGGCATCTGAGTCCTGAATTCCTACATTCTTCAGCTGTGGGCACGTGTCCACGTCACGGGGTCTCTCGGAACCCGCGTGCGGCCACTAGGCCTCCGTCCGGCTCTGCCTCCCAGAGCCGGCTGCTCGGCCCACGCCCACCTCACCCCGGCCCTCCGCCGGGACCGGCCACGGCCACGGCCACGGCCCCTGGCCCCACGCCCAGGGCCGAGCCTGGCCCGCCACAGCGTCATGGTGTTTGCTGGAGAGTAAATTAACAAACAAGGGCCCCTCCCTGGCGGTCAGCAAACGTTGTCGGAATGAAAGACGTCACTGGCCGCTCGGACGCACGTCAGAGTACACAGACCATAAAAGAGGCTACGACCAGGGCCGATGGGGCTGATAAGATGAGCTCCCAGAGCCCCTCGCCCGGCTCTGCGGGTCACCGCCAGGTGCACGGCGCAGACGGGAGGTTTTCTGCTCCGGGAGGGGTGGGAGGACACTGTCCCTGCTCTCTGCCCTCTGAGCACCGTGGCCCGTTCTGCTCCCGTCCAGGCCTCCCCCTCGCTGTGTGACCTTGGCCGAGTCACTGGGCCTCTCTGAGCCTCACTGCGCTCACCTGAACAACGCAGATACAGTACCCACCTCCAACGCTCGCTTCGGGAATTAAATGAACAGCATGAAGTAACACAGAAGGCGTGTCCCATGTGTCTGGCCCGTTGGAGGTCCCGAGACTGCGGCCACGTCATGCTGTCGGCCTCCCACGGCGTGCAGGGAGGCTCGCCCTGCCCTAGCCGGCCCCCCGCGGAGCGGCGCCCACAAGCTCCCCGTGGCACACGGCCCAGTCTCTGGGCCTTGCCCACGGTTGTAGGGTGGGGAGGTCCGGGCCTGCCCCACAGCGGGGACAGGGGACCACAAAGGTGGCCCGTTCCCTGTCCCACGCTTGTCCAGCCCTCGCTGCGCCCTGCAGGCAGGCCGGCCCTGGACCATTTCGTGGATGAGCAAACAGAGGCAGCGAGCGTGTGCAGCATGCTGAAGTCGCTCAGCCTGGCTGTGGCCACAGCGCCGTGACTGTGGCAGTTTGGTCTCAGTTTGGTGGCAGGAGGCCGGTGGCAGGGGAAGGTGGCGTCCCTGGAGCCCCACGGAGGGGTTTGGAATAAAGGAGCCCTGGGTTTCTGGGCCGCGGTGGTTTGTACGGCGAGGGGCTTGGAGTACAGTGAATGCTTCCTGGGCCCTAAACGTGGTGGGGACCCCGCCGTCCACTGGCGGTGACTCCTCCCGGTGCCGCATAGGGGAAGGCTGTTATTGTCCCCATTTTCTAGATTAGGAAACGGAGGCACGGCGAGGTTACGGGACCTCCCTGAGGGTCGCTCTGACCAGGACCCAGTCACCACAGTCCCCCCCATCCTTCCTTCTGCCCCCCGGGTCACCAGTGCCAACTCAAGGACGCCAGCTCAGGGGTGGGTGTCCTGGGAAAGACGGGCCCAACTTGGGTCCCGGCGGGGGGAGGCGCGGGGGCGCTGAGCCAGGCCCCCCTTCCTAGGTGCCCTGCGACAGTGGACACGAGGGACGAGGGACACTGCCAAGGGGCTGGCCAGCCCTGACGCCCGGCGGAGGCCCGGGGGCGCCTGAAGGGCTGCTCCCTGAGCGCTGTGCCTGGCTATCTCCCGACCTTGAACTTTCCATTCTGTTCGGCAATCAGTTCAGAAAGCGGCATTTCTAGACTCCCTTCTTATCACCGGGAAACTTCTAACACAACAATAGCTGATTGTACTGCACTCCTGGGCGGGGCTAAACTCCTGGACCCCCACACACACCTCTTTTTTTTTTTTGGTAGCCTTGGAACTATAATGATCTCATTGTGATTGGTCTGTTCAGGTGACAGTGTGACCCTTGAGTTTCGAAGCACGGAAGCGTGCTGGGGGGTGGGGAGAAGGGGGCAGGGGAGGAGGGAAGGGGGCTCAGAGGCAGCCTGCGAGACCCCCCGGGGAAGCTTCCAGCAACCCAAGGGCGTGATTTTGCATCAGTCACCTGCAGTGGTTAGATCTAAAAATATGTAGTTATTTGTCAAAACACTAAGGGTTGCTTGGTTTTGTTTTCAGCTGTGGAGAAATGAAATAGGTTTATAATTTTCACCTCCTCCCCGCGGCCAGCCAGCCAGACTCAACTGCCAGGTAGGGTTGATGTGGGCTAATCTGAACGCGAAGTAACACAGGGTCCCAGGCTGTCTGCAAGCTGCCGTGGGGAGTGGGCCCGAGACAGCGGGCAGGACGGGCCCAGCCCCCTGGCCGGTGCAGCCCTGCGACCCTGGGCACTCCAGCTCCCCAGAGCTCAAGGTCTGTAAATAGGGCAAGGGAGGAGCCCTGCCGGCCGGGGGAGCC
The DNA here is from genome assembly GCF_018350215.1 of Panthera leo. Taxonomy (NCBI): domain Eukaryota; kingdom Metazoa; phylum Chordata; class Mammalia; order Carnivora; family Felidae; genus Panthera; species Panthera leo. The sequence goes on along the minus strand of NC_056692.1, from coordinate 58,748,118 downwards.
CTCGGTCCACGTGTGGGTGCCGGCCACCGGCCTGAGTCCCTGGACTGGGCCTCCGGCTCCTGCCTCCGGTTCACCGGCCTGGGCCCCCCGAGAGAAGGCCCCGCCCAGAGCTCTGGATGCCACCTGCCACCAATGTCCCCTTAGCCCAGGGGACTTCCTGCCTCGCCCGGGCTCCCGAGAAAACCCCAGGAGGCTTTTCTTAGAATGTTCAGCAGTCACTGCACATTTAGGACTTGGCGGGGGCCCCAGTGGCCGGAACAGGGAAGGAGATCAGGTTCCGAGGCCTGGAAGCCTGGTGTGCTGGCAGGGAGACTGGCGGGGCCGGCACCTGTCATTTGGGGAGGACCTGGGGCAGGCCTCCTGCCAGGCTGCTCCTCGGGGCCTCTGTCTGCAGAGCGGCCCCTCCCAGCCTGAAGCCCTTCCTTTGCCTGCCAGTCTGGGTAAATGGGGACACAGTTAATTCACATTTGACACCGTGCCCTGGACGGAGTGGAGGCTCACCAGTGGTTGTCATCACCATTATTAAAAAAAAAAACAAACAAATACACTTAAAGTCATTGGTATTTGCCCTCTTCTGGGCGTTTCCCCAGCTTCCCCCAGCTCAGCCTTCCCTACGCGATCCTCCACTGGGGAGATGGGAGGCACGTGCAGTGCCCTATTTACAGACCTCGGGCTCTGGGCAGCCCGTGTGCTCAGGGTCACAGGGTCCAGCCGTCTGGTGGGGTCCAGGGCTGCGTGGCACAGGGACGCACTGGTCCCCAACTTTGTTTCTGCTCTGAGACGCCTTCTCACTTTGGGACAGAGGCTCCCAAGGCTCATGGGACAAAACTTGGATATCAGAACATGGCCCAGTGTCATTGTCCTGAGTGGCAGGGTGGCCCTGCCCAGCAGGGACCTCAGAGAGTTTAGACTCCTGGTGGACGTGGCCTTGGAGGGCAACAAAGCGGCCAGGCTGGGAGGGGCCCATGACAGGGACATTCAGAGACCGCTGGGGTGGGGGCTGGGAGCCGTCTGCCCATGCGTGCTGATCTGTCCTGGAGAGGGGGACGCGGCTTGCCCTTCTATGGGTAGGTGGGGCAGTTCAACCCAAGAAAGAACTTTCCAGTTAAAGCCGTTCTGTGGGGAAGCCGTGAGCTCTGTCATTGTGTAGAGCAAAGCAGCCCGGAGGGGGTGCTGGTTAGCATGTTTGGGGGCCTCTGCGGCCTTGAGGAAAACCCAAAGGTCCCAGAAGTCAGACCTGGGGGGGGGGGGGATGGGGAAGAGGGAGGGAAGAGATTCAGGCCAAGGGGTGGCCAGGGCCCCAGGAGAAGCTAGAAATGCGTGTGTGTGGGTCCTCCCCCAGCACAGCAGAGGCAGGCCACCTTTGCGGGACGCAGAGAGCTGACAGGTCACCCAGCCTCTTGCTAAATAAGTGGCGGAAAAATCCAGGCCATTTTTTAAAAAATAATTTATTGGAGTGAAGTTCACATAACACAATACCAACCATGTTTTACACTGTACCGCTCAGGGGCATTTAGCACATCCACAACGTTGTGCAACCAACCCCTCTGCCTGGTTCCAGAACGTTCTCGGGCCCTCAGAAGGAAAGCTCATGGCCATTACGCAGTCTCTCCCCACCCCCCTCCCCACGGTCCCCGGCCACCACCAGTCTGTCTTCGGCATCTGTGGATTTGGCCTTTTCCTCATAGTTCATATCCTCAGCCAGTCTTTAAAAAGCAAAACGCAGAGAGTTGGGCCCCAGCCCCTGTTCCCAGCCGTGTGGAACTGGGGTCCGCTGCTCGGTCTCCCTGTGTGGGCTTCCTCATCTGAAAAGTGGGCGTAAGAGTGGCTAACGACAGTGCTGTCCCTCCCGGAGCCAGAGGCATCACCTACCAAGTGCGCGAAGGGCGGGGTCTGCCCGGAAGCCTCGGTGCATTTTAGCCGCTGTTGTTGGTGTGGGCACCTGATGGCAGGGTGACAGGGGACGAGGACAGCCGGGGCCACGGACAAGCAAAGCCTAGAACCGCAGACCTGTTCGCCACCGGGCACCTGCTCGTGCATGCGACCCAATCTGCATCTAGCCCCTTCCTACTTCTGTGACACCGGGCCTCAGTTTCTCCCTCTGGAATGGGAGTGCAGACCCCACAGTGTCGGAAGGGACGGGCCTTGGCCTCATTCTGAGGGCAGGGGATGCTCCGGAAGGAATATTCTGCCCGTGAGCAGGGATGCAGCGGGCACCAGGGGGAACGCAAGAGGAAAAGGCCTGGAAGGGATGGCAGGGGGCAGGTGGCCAAGGTCACAGTGAAGGGGGGCGGGGTGAGGGAAAGCGGGCCAGGCCTGAGAGCAGGCAGGCAGGGCCCTGGCTCCTCGGGCCTGCCGAGCCTTTGAACAAGTGGCTGGATGCTTCCTGTCCTGGCTCCCCTTGCGGGCGATCCATCAGTTCGGCTGTTACGGGCCAGAGTCGGCGAGTGGCCATAAATGCGCCCGGCCCCCCCTCTGCAAGCGGCCCGGGTTTTATGTTGTAAGAACACTGTGGGGCGTCTCCAACACCCCGCTAATGACAGCCATCACGAAGCAATAAAAGTGATGGGGCTGGCGGGAGGGGGCCGGCGGGAAGGGCGGGGGCCACCGGTCCCCAGCTCCCCCGGCGGTGGCGGCAGGAGCTCTCCGAGAATTGATTAGTCTTGGACGTGCTGACCTTTTTGTTCTTGAAAAATTGCTTCTGAGCAGCTGAGGCAATAAAAGTAAATTGATTCGGAGAGAACGGGGGATGAAATTTGCGTTAGGCGGGGAGGGGCGGATAAACGTCCTGTGACGTCAGCACTCGTCCCCACCCCCCACCCTCGGCCCCTGGGCAACAGGAGGGCAGGACCCGCGCGCAGCGGGGCCTCGCCAAATGTTCAAGCAGAGAAACGAAACTGATAGCGGAGAAGAGGGGGACGGAGATGAGATAAAACGATGAGGGGTGGGGGAAGGGGGAGGAAATGAGGAAAACGGCGCGGGGGGGGGGGGGCGGGTACTGGGGACACACCAGAAGGCAATGAGGGCCAAAGAGAGGCTGGGAAAGGAGGGAGGGGCTGAGCCTGGCATCCGGCACCGCCCTACCACCCCACAAAGTTTTGCTTTTGTCCCCATTTCATAGACTGAGGAAACTGAGGCCCAGGGAGGTCAGGCCACCTGCTCAGGGTCAGCCAGCGGGGAAGTGGTAAGGCCCAGCTGATCCCCTCTGAAGCCAGGCAGTGGACCAGTTAGTGAGTCACTGTCAGCCCCCACCTCGCCCGTGGGGGTAGACTCCATGTCCTTCGGTCTTGGCCTGGGCTCCCCGTCCTGAGGCTGCAGCCGGAACCTTGGGACAACGACAGGCACCCAGGCTGTGCTGCTGACCTGGGCTGGGCACTGGCGGGGAGAGGTGCCACGGTATCTCATCCCTGAAGCGGCCAAAGTCCCCTCCGCCAGATCCCACTCCAGAGGCTCTCCAAGTTCATGGGTCACACTCGCTGATCTGGATTTCGATTGGTGGGGGTGGGGGAGTGGGTTGAGATGTTGGAACCCGGTGACTTTGGGGTTGGAGCGTGTGACGTGGGGTGGTGAGGAAGCACGGAATCAGGCCAGCGCAGGCAGTGGTCGATGCTGCCCTAAATGCAGGCACCCCAAGGGGAGAGAAACCCAAACCCTGCCGGAGCTCTGGGGCCTCAGGAGACGGGTCCCCCACGCTGCCCTCTGCCCGTAAAGGCCCCAGATGGGCCAGTCCTGAGCTGGACATCACCTGGATCCCACACCCTGACGCGGGCACTGCGCCCGGCTGGCCCCCGAGGGATCTCCTGCCGACTGGCAACTCACCAGGCGCCCAGACTGCGCCCCCTTTGCCCCTCACCCCCGCCTCAGGAGAAGGCGGAGAAGCTCCCCTGTCTCTGTTCCCCAGAGAAGGAAAGGACTTGCCGGGATTCAGCAAGGTCTGGGTGTCCTGCCTCCCTCCGTGCGGGTGCCGGCACAGGGCGGCCCAGGTGGCCCAACCCCATGAGCAGCTCCAGCCGGGGGCTGCCGCGGGTCCCCCCTGCCATCTGCACCCCCCTCCCCCCAGGGGCTCCCCGGGGCGCGGCGGGCCTGGGGCGCGCGGGTTGCCCAGCGACGGCGCCGTTGCCACTGGAGACGCTCACGCACACGCCCCCCGGGGCGCTGGAGCGGGAGGCGCGGGGACCCCGGGTGCCTGCGCGGGCTGGGGCTGCGAGGACGGTGGCCCGGGGCTCCTCCAGCCCTCTGGGGCCCGGGGCGCCTCTCGCACCCTGCCCACAGTCAAGGTCGGGAACTCGGGAGCCCCGGGGCGCCTCCCCGCCTGGGCGCAGACCCCTCCCTCCCCCACCGAGGAGGAGCGAGCGCAGGAGAGCGGAAGGCAGTTGTGACTTCGCGCTTCCCAGGCTTCCCAGCCGGGCTGCCGTGCTCCCTGGCAGTTTGCCTGCAAGGGTCCCGGGAGGATGGAAAGGGGTATTTTTCTCGGAGATGGGTTGTTTCCTTACAGGGAAACTGAGGCTCCGTGTGGCTGGGTAACTTACCCGAGGTTTTGTTTGCCGAGAGCTGTAGGCCCCGGTGGGACTGGAACCGGGCCGCTTGGCGCCCAGTTTCGGCCTGCCCACTCGTTCCCCGGCTGGTGGGTGACCCCGGGCAGGCCCCTCGCCCTCCCTGGCTGCCCTCTGGCACCCGTGCAAGGCTGGATTGGAGCGCGGCGCCCAGGGCGCAGGCCCCGGCCTGGCGCAGGGCCGCGAAGCGCTGCTCGGCCCCGCCTCCCTCCCGGAGCGTCCTGGCACCGGGGCGCATGAATCAGGCCTGGCTGGGCGCCTGGGCGGGTGTGCAGAGGTCAGCCGACGGGGCCGTGCAGGCCGCGTTCTCGGGATTTGCTGCCAGGGACAGGCGGGCGGTTCCGCTTCCTCTGGAGCAGGGGGGCAGCCAGGCCTGGCGGACATGTGTCCCTAGACGCCGGGATGGTGAGCCCTCGGAACAGGGGACCCAGTCAGCCACATCCCCAAGCCGAGGGCAGGGAGTTTATGGAGGTCAAGCTTGAACCCCTAGCTCCCCTCCCCTGAGGACCCACCTAGGGGACCTCGCAGCGGCTGCTGGCGGAGGTCCCCTCCCCTGTCTTGACTGGTGGTCCCAGCCCGTAGTGCCCAGCCCTAGGGCCACAGCAAGACCCTTGCCTGGAGAGCATCTGCCAGACTCCAGGAATCCTGTGCCCACACACACTGGGGAAGGCCTGCCAAGTACCCAGTCTGTGAACATTCATTCACCAAAGGTTCATTCAGGAATTTTCCGTCTCAATGCTGCCGTGATAAAAATGCAAATTGTGAAAGTGTCCTGGAGGCCAGAAGAGGTCCTGCTATATTCAGACACTGAAAGTGGTACAGCCCGCCCCCCCCCCCCCCTCCACCAGCAGGTTTGTGACTATGGATGGCAGGGACCCCTTCTGGGACAAGCAGGCCACCCCGACCTAGACAGCGTACCCACCACCGCCCACATTGGTCTCTCTCCCCAGCACCCCAGGCTGGTGGAAAAGGAGAGCCTTCTCTGCAGGCTCACCCCCGTGGCAGCCCACAAGTCGTCCACTCACCGCGTGGCCTGGCTGGGCTGCACCGTGACATGTGGGGCGTGGAAGGGAGGTGCTCAGCGCGGACCAGCTGCACCCCCGGGGGAAGAAAGGGGACGCGAGCCGCCCCGTGGGCACAGGCAAGGGAGGGTGGGCACCCAGGAGCGTTTTGACCCCACCTCTCCTGGGCCGCTCAGGATGCGGCCGGGACCGGCAGGCATTGCTTTGAACCCGGTCTTGGGCTCCGCAGGGGAGTGTGCCGCGGGCTCCTGGCTTCGCCCGCCTCACCCCTGCCCACCGCCCACCGCCTCCAACACACAGAGACACAAGCCAGACCACTGCCCCTGCCTGGAGGTAGGGAGGCAAACACACGTCACCACCAGCTTGGGCAAAACCCAGTAAGCACGCGAAGGCGCAGCCCAAAGGAAACTGTGAAACGCCACGGGGTTGTAGCAAGCCTTCCCAGAAGACAAAAGGCACCACGGATGAGGATTCGTGTCGTCGTGTGTTTGTCCGTCCGCTGCCCGCAGGCAGGCCCTCGACATACGGTGTGAGTGCCTACATATAGGGTGTGCACAGACACACGCACGCACACACACGTGCACGCACATGCACACACAAGGAACATCCAGGCAAATGCCTTTCCACGACCAGTCGGTGATAGCACGGATCCCCGAAGGCCCCGGCCTCGCTTCCCACAGACCCCCTGGTGCACATTCTCCCCCCAGAACTGGCATTGGGGGCGGGGGGTGGGGTGGGGACACGCAGTGGTCTGCCATAGCTGAGGGCATTATGGGAACCACCTTTGGGAGTCAGTGGACAAGTCACATGAAAACCCCACCCCCGTTACTTTGCGGCCTTACTCAGGCTTTGTCTGTGTTTGGGTTTCGATTGTGCAGGAAATCCTCCTTCCAAGCTGGACCGCTCACTTTTTCCACCCGATCTCGGTGTCTCTTTCCAATGATCGTCCCTATTAGCAACACGGGAGGGATTCCTGCCTGAAAGGCCATGGCAGGAGCATTTGCTAGAACCCCAGCTCCGTCCCGAGCGTGGGCAACATGTGACCCCACGCAGGCAAGGGGAAGCCGGCCCCGATCTGTGTGTTACCAGCCAACGTTTGCCGAGTGCCTCTACGAGCGGACGGTGACAGCACCGGGGGAACCTGCATGAGCGGAGGAGGGGCCCTAGTCTCTGGAGGAGTGATAACCCACTCTTCCAACGGGGTGCTGGGAACAAAGACAGGGCGGGCGCCCCACTTTCCACTCATCTTTTATGATCCCACCTCCGGATCTTCCAGTGGGGGCGAGGTGGGTGGTCCTCCCAAAGCAGACGAACGTGCAAGTTAACCAAAATATCCAACAAGGGAATGTTCAGAGCCCCGAGCACCCATTTAACGTGGGGTTTCAAAAAATATTAAGATCCCAAAGAACTTTGTGGGATTCCATTTGTACGAAACGTCCAGAATAGGGAAATCTGTAGAGACAGAAAGAGTATTGGTGGTTGTCCAGCACTGGAGGGAGGCAGGGAGGTGGGGGTGGCTGCTCATGGGTGCAGGGTTATTGTGGGGCAACAGAAGTGTTCTGGAATTCGGTTACGATGATAGTTGCACAACTGTGAATTTACGGAAACCACTGAATTGTATACTCTCACTGGGAGAATTTGTGGGATATTAATTATATCTCAATAAAGCTGTGAAAGATTTTAAGTCTCACAGGAAAATGTTCCTGATGGCATTAGCCAGTATGTCCATCTGATTTCACCCGTATAAAAAATACACACACTAATTTAGAATAACAGAAAGCAGACCAGGGATTCCCTGAGCACAAGGGTGGAGACAGTGTGGCCAGGGGCAGGAGGGAAACATCTTAATTGGGCGCAAAGAAACTTTTGGGGATGATGGATGTGTTCATTACTTTGTGGTTGATTATGTCATGGTTGCATACACATGTCAAAGATGACCAAATCGCACTTTAAATATGTGCAGCATAGGGGCACCTGGGTGACGCACTGAGTTAAGCATCCGCCTTCGGCTGGGGTCATGATCTCACGGTTCGTGGGTTCAAGCCCGCGTCGGGCTCTGTGCTGACAGCTCAGAGTCTGGAGCCTGTTTCAGATTCTGTCTCCCTCTCTCTCTGCCCCTTCCCTGCTCACGCTCTGTCTCTGTCTCTCTTAAAAATAAATAAACATTTAAAAAATTAAAAAAAATAAATACGTGCAGCATATTGTATCTGCATTACAACTATATCTCAATAAAGCTTTTCCTTCTGTGATATGCACACAGGTGTATGTTGTGGGAAGGCCAGGAGGAAATACACCACGAACAGCAGCTTCGTCTGGGGGAAGGGATCACAAACAGCAGGGCAGGACCCGTCTAGAGTTAGGGTGAGGCTGAGGCCCCACGGCCAAGCCCCTGGACCAGCCCCTTCCCTGCCCTGGGTGGACCCCGTGAGTCACCAGCAAAGGCACCAGGCACCAGGCATCAGGCAGCCAAGGGTCAGCTCCTCCTCGGGGACGGAATGCTGCAGGGCCGGCAGGGCGGGCAGGTGACTCGGGCAAAGCAGGCGCGGTGAGCAGGCTGGCCCGTGAGGCCCACTCTGGCTGGAGCTTTGACTGGTTCCCCTCAAGGCAAACGGGCAGGAGAGCTCAGGTAAGAGACCGGCAGTAATTACCCACCAAGCGGGCGGGCGTGGCACCCCTCCTTCATTGCCGAGGAGAGGTCACCCCTGGCACGTGGGCCTGCCCCCGTAGCATTGCTCAGCAGGAGAGCCGGTGGGGCTGCTCGTGACCCTGCAGGATGGGTCAGCAGTGAGGCTGGTCCGGGAGGGAATCCATCGGGGCCCACCCTGGCCTAATCCTCGCACCAGATCCCCAGCAACCCCGCAGCCTCCTGAGTTTCTGTTTTGAGCAGCTGGATCCCAGTGGGATCTGCAAAAGAGCTGGCTCATTAAGTCATGGCGGATGGGTGGGCGGGTGTGTGGATGGACGGATGGACGGGTGGACAGATGGACAGACGGATGGACGGATGGATGGATGGGTGGGTGAGTGGGTGGATGGACGGACGGGTGGGTGGGTGGACGGATGGACAGATGCACGGACAGACGGATGGACAGATGGGTGGATGGGTGGGTGGGTGGATGGATGGACAGATGGATAGATGGACGGATGGATGGATGGACGGATGGATGGGTGGTTAGACGGATGGGTAGATGGGTGGGTGGATGGATGGGTGGATGGACGGATGGACAGACAGATGGACAGACGGACGGATGGGTGGGTGGGTGGGTGGATGGACAGATGGATGGACAGACACAGATGGATGGACGGATGGATGGACGGATGGACAGATACATGGATGGGTGGATGGGTGGGCGGATGGATGGATGGATGGATGGATGGATGGATGGATGGACAGATGGATGGACAGGCAGACGGATGGATGGATGGACAGATGGGTGGATGAATGGATAGACGAGTGGATGGATGGACAGATGGACAGATGGGTGGGTGGATGGATGGATGGACAGATGGGTAGGTGGGTGGGTGGGTGGGAGGATGGATGGACAGACGGATAGACGGACGGATGGATGGATGGATGGACGGATGGATGGATGGACAGGCAGATGGATGGGTGGGTGGATGGACGGATGGATGGACAGACAGATGGGTGAATGAGTGGATAGATGGATGGATGGATGGATGGACAGACAGACAGATGGACAGATGGATGGGTGGATAGATGGAGTGAGACAGTGGTCCTGCACGTCACCCCTGGGCTAGCAGGAGGCCTGCATGGCCTTGTAAGGAAAATTCCCTGGGAGCAGGGTCAGCACTGCGGGCACCGCCTGAGTCACTTGGTTATTCCTGGCCACAGAGGACATCCAAGGCGGGAGTAGGGCTGAACGAGGGGCCACCTGGCTGCCGGGAGCTTGGCGAGGCCCATGGTGGGGAAGCTCAGCCCTGGAGTGAGTGGGGCAAGAATGTCTGGGGCCCGGGAAGGTTCAGAAAGCAGCTGGGGCAGGCCGGGGGTCCGTGTCCAAAGCGGGGCCTGAGTTCCATTAACAGGAATGCAAAAGCCGACCGACATCTCGGTCTGCTTGGAGCCGTGCAGCTGGCTGGCCAGCCCTTCTTCAGGCCCCGCCCGACTCAGGGGACAGAGATGTGACCATGAATAAGGAGCCACAATTAGCCCTCCCTGTCGCAGGCCTGGCTGGTGCATGGTGAGGAAGGGCAGCCGGTGGCCCCCCACTGCCTCCAGAGTCCAGAGGAGCCCAGGGGACCGCAGGTGCGGCCCGCTGTGGGCGGAAAGCTCACAGCCGCAGGGACCGGCCACAGGCTCACCTTAGCACAGAGAGGCTACTGGAGGTAGTGAGGGGGGCCAGAAACCCACATCCATATGCCAGCTCTGCCTCTTTCTAGCTGTGTGGCCTCAGGCAGCTTACCTCACCTCTCTGAGCCTTGGTCTCCTCCACTGTGAAATGAGGTGAAAAACACAGGGTCCAAGGGTCCACGCAAGGCTTGGTGCGATAAAAAAAAATATGTAAAGCACCTGGTGTGTAGTTTGTGCTCAACGAGCGATGGTTGCCGTTACCCTATTATTCTAGTATTAATAGAACGAGAGCTAGTAGCCTCATCTTATGACAGCCCAGTCTTCACAGCTCTGACCCCAAGACCAGATGTGTCCCCAGGGCCCACCCTCCGCTGTCAGACTCCTCCCAGCTCCAGGCACCTAACCCTGGTGACTGAGGAAATCACAAGCTACTGCTTATGGATCTAAAAGGTTTTGCTCCTAGTTCTTTTCGGACTTTGCAAAATACTCCCGGTGCCCTCCCGGCCTCAGCCTTCAACTTATCCATTTGCTTTGTGGCCACAGCTGCCCCTTCCCCAGCTTTGGTGGCCTCCAGAGGGGTCCTTGCGAACACTTGGGGGCTGGTGCTTTCCCCGGTTGGAAGGGGGCAGGGGGAGGGGGCTCGGGAAAGGCCGAAGAAGGAGGAGTCTCGGCCTCTGAGATCCACCCGCCTGTTTTAATATCCCTTCCAAAAGGAGCTGGGACAGCAGCCCCAGCGCGCCTGTGATCCCCAGGGGATCCGGCGTCTTTGGGAAACTGGATCCAGGCTGGGGACGCTCAGAGGTCCTCAGTCCCCAGGGAGGGCCTGAGCTGGGGGAGATCCTGGCCTCTGGGGTCAGACAATCCGGCCTGACCCAAGAATGGGGCAAGGGGCTTGCCCTCCGCGAAACAGGATATCTCCGGGCCTATTGAGGGCCAGACCCGAAAGGCGGTCAAGAGGGTTTCTGGGCTGGGATGCGGCAGATAGCCGGCTGCTCGGGCCTGCGGACCGCAGGCATTCTGGAAAGGGCTGGCCCTGGGGAAGGCTCTACCTCTGGGGAGGCCCGCCACCTCCCGGGGTGGGCCTCCAGTGAGCAGTGAAGCAGGGGTGCAAGGGCCCGGCCCCCTCCAGCCAGCTCCAGCAGTCCTGAGGCTCGCTCCATCTACAGAGCTCGCCCCGGGCCCGCTGAGCCTTCCTGAGGTGGGATCCCAAAACCAGTGTGCCTCGTGGCCTCATGCGTCCCCCCGAGGACCAGCTTCCCGGGAGCCCACCCTGCCCACGAGAGACCCAGCCTCATAGAGGAGGCTCCACCCCCAGTCCCGAGAACTGAGGCAGACCCCTGCCTCAGTTTCCCCAATAACATAACCCACCTCCAGGACATTTGCAATGGGTTAAATAGTGTCCCCCCCAAATTCACGTCCATGCACAACCTCAGAAGAAGTCCTCGTGCATGTGACTCATCAGGGATCTTGGGGTGAGAGCCTCCTGGAGTCCGGATAGGCCCTAAGTCTAAGGATGGGCTCTTTCCATGAAGAGGAGAGGACACAGAGATGCACAGAGAAGGCCGGGTGAAGGCAGAGGCCCAGCGGGGGGGGCCCCCAGCCCCTGGAAGCTGGGAGTCTCTCTCAGAGCCTGCAAAGCATTGGCACTGTTTTATCGACACCTTGATTTCGGGCTTGCAGCGTTCAGCGCCGGGAACAAATCTGTTTCTGTTGTTTCAAGCCACCTGGTTTACGGTGGTTTGCCACAGCAAGCACAGGAAACAAACCCAATTTCAAAGGCACGATGACCTAAAGGCACGAGGATTTGCTGAGTGTCCTGGGCAAGCCGCCCCTCCCCCAGAGCTCGTGCCTGGCCACAAGGTGGTTTTATTTGGGGGCACCTCCGAGTCTTCGGCAGGACAGAAACGGGGTGGAATTTAACCAGTAGAAGCGACTTCCTGGCAGCCGTCACGTAGCATTTGCTGGAGCAGGAGAGGGGACACAGTGCAGGGTGGCCCCCCCGCCCCATCTTAGCGCTGAAGGTCCACGGTGCCCGCAGCCCTCGGTCCCGGGCAAGACGGCCCCGTCGGTCGGCCTGGCGGCCCGGAGGCCCTCACAGCCCGGCTGGCAAGACGGGGGCTTGGAATGGGGGGAGAAGGTGGGCGTCAAGAAGGGAAACAGAGAGACTGGAGCTAGTTTTGCACGGCACCTCCGTCCCTCTGGCGAAGGCGGTGACTTAGCTGCGAAACACGAATTGTGTTACTTCGGGGATTCTGCGTAGGAGTTAAATGCTCTAATACCCACACTTAAAAGTGTCATTGCACCTTATCGAAGAAAATGGTAAAATTTATGCTATTTATTGTGAGCGAGTAGAGAGCGCAGGGGAGGGGCAGAGAGAGAGAGAGAATCCCAAGAAGGCTCCACACTGTCAGCACAGAGCCCGATCCCGGGTTGAGACTCACGAACCGTGAGATCAAGACCTGAGCCGAAACCAGGAGTCGGATGCTCAACCGACTGAGCCACCCAGGCGCCCCTGAGACCTATGCTAACAGTTTAAATTCTTAGTGTCTCTTGACCTCGAGTGGCATAAAATAGCAAAAGAAAACAGCATGACAAGGAGAGAGAGAGACCGCGGAAGGGAGGAAGGAGAAAGTTGCACGTTTAAGCGCCTTTCCCCTTTGGAGGGAGAAGCAATCCCCACCCGTCTACACCTGCAAAGCAGGAAATCCAGCCCTGCCTCCACAGACTGCAGAAGAAGGACCAAAGCTGAGAGGCGTGGCCAGGCTGGAGCAGGTGTCCCAGAGCAGGCTGGGGGGCGGGGGGTGGGGGGGTACCAACCACGTGCTATGGGAGACCCTGGGGGGCATGCCGGTCGCCAGAACAATGATGGTGCCAGTGGAGAAGACTCCTCTGCAGGACGGGCCGGCGGCTATTGGTACTTGGGGGACCCAAAGTGTCACCACGGCCCCCCTGTCAGAAGGCGAGCAAAGGAGGACCAAGTAATGAATAGCGTCCTAGTCGCGGCTCATAGTGGGCTCACCGGGCCCACCCCGTGTCGTTTCCTGGCCCCGGCACGTATCACCTGCTTGCACACACCTTGTGGGTAACACGAGCCCCACATCGGTCCATGAGTCCAAGAAGTAAGAGCTGTTGTAACAAGGAACGCAAGTAAAAGCCTCTGAAAGCACACCCCTTCCTGTGCTAATCAGAATAACAGAAAAGTCCACACCCTAATCCCCAGAAGCTCTGAACACGGTCAGGTTACGTGGCAAAGGAGAAACAGGGTTGTAGATGGACTTAAGCTTTCTAATCAGCTGCCTTGGAGATGGGGAGATTATTCTGGATCATCTGACTGGGTCCGATGTCATCCCAAGGGTCCTCAGAGGTAGGGAGGGACACAGGACAGGGACAGGGAAAGAAGACACGAGCACGGAAAGAAGTCGGGGCGATGCCACGTGAGCGGGACAAGGGGAAGAGGCCACGAGCCGAGGAGTGGGGGAAGCCTCCAGAAGGCGGAGAAGGCGAGAAAAAGATCGTCCCACAGAGCCTCCAGGAAGGGTCACAGCCTGCCTGACACCTTCACGAAGCAATCCACGGATGCACGGATCCCCGTATCCTGGGGAAATAGCGGAGATCGGCCCCACCCTCCAAGACCCCGAGCCCGCAGCGCTGCTGGTCCCCATCGTGCCCTCAGGGGCACAGACACAACCCAGGAGGCAGAGACCACGGCCCCCGTTGCCACTGACGTTATCCTGTTCATCAGAACTAACGGGCCAGAAGCTGCCAGTGGTTTGGAGGCCTCGGTAAGACGTGTGCATCCCAGAGGATGCGGGGTAAACCCTAGGCGGTGCGTGGAGGCCTGGAAGCCTGAGGCATGCTGGGACATTAGAGGACAAATCACCGCATCTCGTACCTGCTCCCCCCGGGGAAGGACGCCTGGCAGACCCCTTCTGTCCCGGAGGCGGCGCGTTCCACGCTTGAGGATGCACGGAAGGCTGCCAGCTTGGCGAGGACGCAGCAGGGAGGCCCCCCTCCTAGGAAAAAAGATGCCAGCGCCTCGGGAGGGCGAGCCCCGGTGCGGAATCACGGTGCAGACCCCCGGGGTCCTGGCGCAAAGCCCACACCTGCTGCGGCGGCGAAGCGCGCGTGGTTTGGAAGCCACTCCTCCTGGGCCCTCGGCCGCTGCTGGCGAGGGAGTGGCGGGCCGGCAAACGTCCAGCACACTGCCAGGTGAGCTGGGTCACGCCAGGCCCACGGAGAAGGTCCGGTGCGCCCGGCAGAGGCCCATCATGAGGCGGAAGTGGAACACCAGGCGCGCGCACCGGCAGCCGGCGCGCGCGCCACCCGCAGCGGGCGCGCGCGCCACCCGCGGGCACGAGCGAGCCGCCTTGAAGCCTCGCGTTGTGAGGCAGGAAGCAACGTGCCTCCCTTGGGCCAAGGGACCCATTTATGGCAAAGGGGGTGCGGCAGTGGCCCACGACCCTGAGGTCCACTGACGCTGTCACACTGCGCCCCATGGAAGCTGCTGGCCTGATACGACAGGGCGGCCTTTGCTAGGTGGAGCTGGGAGGCCAGTTTGGAACTGTGATGTCAACCTCCAGGTTGCAAGGCTGCAGAGCGCACCCCAAATCTACAACTGGCGGGGAGTGGGGGGGGGGGGCGGCTGTGTCATCGGCAGGTGGAACGCATCGGTCCGGGAGCCAGCTGGGGGAAAGCAAGAGTGTCCCCGTTTCCCACCACTCCCCGTGACAGCTTTGGGGGGTGTTAGCCTTCCCTCCCAAGGGAGTCTAGAAGACGTGATTTCCGGAAGAAGAATCCGCCAGGGCTCGCATCAAGCTCTAGCCCCCCGTTAGTCACGGGGCTCCTGTGCCAAGAGGCCAGCAAGCGAGAGAAGGTGTCAGGGTTGGGTCATGACCCTGCTCCATGGGGGACATACGGCTGCGGTTCGGTTCGCAAGGGGGCAGCAAAGAACAGAAGTGGCACCCAGGAAGCTCTGGGTGTGACCTTATTTGCATAAAGGGTCTTTGCAGATGTAACTAAGTTAAGGATGGAGAGGAGATCATCCTGGACTGCCTGGCGGGATCCTAAATCTGGTGACCGGTGTCCTTACAAGAGACAGGGGAGAGGCACAGACACAGAGGAGAGGATCGTGAGAACACAGAGGCAGAGACTAGACGGACGGATGGACGGACGGACGGACGGACGGGCCACGAGCCAAGGACCGCCTGGGGCCGTCAGAAGCTGGAAGAGGCAGGAGGGACCCTCCCCGGAAGCCATCAGGGAGGCAGCTTGTGCCTGCAACACGGTGATCTGAGACTTCCGGCCTCCAGAACTACAGAGAAGAACTTTGTTGTGTGAAACTCCCCTGGTGTGTGCTAATTTGCTGCAGCCCCAGCAAAGTCCCCTAGGGACCAAGCAGAGTCCTAGAAAAAGTGTCCCCAGTGGGTGACCTTGCTCTATGAAAGTAGAGCACTTGTCCCCCACCTGCCCTTAGCTCAGCCCCTCCCCAGGCACTGTCCTTGAGGGGACTGCCTCCTTAAGGTTTCGGGACTGGTTGATGGGAGGGTTCGGGGCCGGGTTCAGGGGTCCCTGCAGGGCCCCCACAGCTCCAGAGTCCCCATGGGTGTGGCCCAGCCTCGCCCTCTGTCCAGTCCTGCCCTGCGCGAGAATGCTCCCCCATAAAGCCCCTGCCCCCCGTTCTCAGCCTCCCATGACAGGGGTTATTTCAACCCAAGGAGCAGAGGATGCATTGTTTAATAAATGGTGTTGGAATGACCGGGCGCCAGCTGGAACAAAAGCTGCATCTGAACCTCAGGCCGGAACTCCGAAGAAATCCCAGGTTTCAAAGATTCAAAAAAAACCCGAAGGGCTCTCTCTACCCGAAAGCACTTAAAAATAATCTTTCGAAATTTCGCTCCAAAATCAGAAGCCATAAAGGAAAATAATGATACTTTTCTATTCCAATTCTTATTTTTAAATCTTCAGAGCAAAGCCCACCATCACCCAAGTCAGAAACAAATTAAAGACTGAGAGGAATATTTTCAATTTGGAAAGAATAACGCGGAATCTGACGAGGCTCCTCCTCCTCCCCCCCCCCCCCCCCTTCAGAGGCATTGGAGAGACTATCTTTGTTGGCGGGTGGGAGGAACCAGTGGGTGACAGGCA
The DNA here is from genome assembly GCF_018350215.1 of Panthera leo. Lineage (NCBI taxonomy): Eukaryota > Metazoa > Chordata > Mammalia > Carnivora > Felidae > Panthera > Panthera leo. Next base: position 58,732,093 of record NC_056692.1, on the reverse strand, counting down.
GGCAATGCCACCGAAAGGGAGGGCAGTTGCAGACCCACGGAAAAACACCGTGGCTCCGGAGGTGGGGTGGGACAGAGTTCCACGGGCCACAGGGGAGCTCGAAGCAGCGGTCTCGTCCACCGGAAGGGGAGGGCTGGGACTGGATTAAATCCTCAACCATCCCAGCAGGCGGACCATAGACAGTATCTCCGCGCGCGCGGGGATTGCAGAGATAAGACACCGCAGCCACTTCCCCCAGTCTGTGGCTTTAAATAGCATCTTTGCGCCTCACCTGCTAGGTGCGTACCTCCCACAGCTGCAGGCCACCACATCCGCCTACAGACTTGACGTTGCCACTAGGCGCTGACCTCCCCCACACCCGCTCCGCACGCGGGCCGCTCAGTCCTGGCTTGGGCAACACCGGCCTCGGGGGGCTCGGGCTCCAGAACGCTGGGGGTGTCGGGGACTCCCGCCCTCCTCCGCTCCCCACCTCCAGCCCACCAACATATCCCGCTGGCTTTGCCTTTGGTGTTGACCCCGAGCCCCCTCCCCACCCCCCCCCATGCCCCGGGGCCACCGTCACCTCTCGCCAGGGGTGCAGCGCTGGTCTCCTCGCCCACCCCAGAGCCAGTCCTCAATGAACAGGCCTCGCCTACCCCTGAAACTCAGGTCAGTCCGTGCCACTCTGCTCAGAACCCAGAAAGAGTTCCTTCTTCTACTCAGGGGGAAAAAGCTGAAGTCCTTACAGTTGCCTGCAAGGCCTAAGTGCTGGGGTGACACCCCCCCCCCCATCCTCCCTCTGCCCTCCTCTCTGACTCCCCTCCAGTCCCCATGCCAGCCTGCCTGCCTCCTCGCTGACCCCTGAGCTCACCGCTCACACTCTCGCCTCAGGGCCTTTGCACTGGCTGTTACCTCTGCCCGGGACACTGCCACCCACCCCTCCAGACAGCCACTCCTTCAGCCCTTTCAAACCTTTGCTCCTTCTCTACCCAGTGTCCCCTGACCAGTCTGTCTTCAACTGCACCCGCCTCCCCCTGGCACTCGCGATTCCCCCCTCTTCCCCTGCTCTGGTTTTCCCCGAAGCGCTTTCTGTATTTTCCGGTACCTCCAACTTACATGCTCATGAGGTTCACTGTTGTCTGTCTGTCCCGCTGGAATTCTGTCCGCTCCAGGATGAGTCTAGCCCCATTTCCCAGTCCTCGAAGGCAGGGATTGTCGTCTGGTTCACAAAGCTTCACAAGGGCCTAGAACAGTGCCTGGCACGCGGGAGGCCCCCAGTAAGTACTTGTCGAATGAGTGGGGTGCCTGGGTGGCTCAGTCTGTTAACTGTTAACTGTCTGATTTCGGCTCAGGCCATGATCTCACGGTTTGTGGGTTCGAGCCCCACGTCAGGCTCTGTGCCAACAGCTCAGAGCCTGGAGCCTGCTTCCGATTCTGTGTCTCCCTCTCTCTCTGCCCGTTCCCCACTCATGCTCTGTCTCTCTCTGTCTCAGAAATAAATAAACATTAAGAAAGAAAGAAAGAAAGAAAGAGATTTGTCGAATGAGTAATTGAGCATGTCACCTGGAGACAATGCCCAGCGTGGGCTCAGGACCCCTCACCGCGGCTGCCTCTGGAGACCGGGCTCAGGACAGGGAAGAGACAGGAGGAAGTTTCTGTTGTTGCTAGAAGCCCTCTGCGCCATTAAAACAATCTGTATGTAGGTATTACTTTGATTTTAAAGTTTATTTTAAAAACAAAGAAGCGAGCTCGTCCGGCCCTTTGCGTCCGCCCGGACGTGTCAGAACAGCGCGGAGAAAACACCCCACAGAATAACGCCGGGCTCCACAGGTAGGTTCTACCCGACACTGAAGGAGGAAACAACCCCAGCTGTACACATGCTTTTCCGGGAAACCAAGGCAGAGAGAACACTTAACCAGCTCATTCTACGAGGCCTGCGTTGCCCTGGTGCAAAAATCAGGCAAAGGTGTTGCAAGAAAAGGAAACTCCAGACCGATACCCCCTGTCCCTCATGACCACAGGTGCAAAAAGCCTCAACCAAATTTTAGCAAGTCAAATCCAATGATTTATTAAAAGCACGGCATGAAAAAAAAAATTAAATAAATAAATAAATAGACGGCATGTCGGGGGCCTGGGGGGGCCTCTGTCGGTTGAGCGTCCGACTTCGGCTCAGGTCATGATCTCACCGTCCGTGAGTTCGAGCCCCTCGTGGGGCTCTGGGCTGACAGCTCAGAGCCCGGAGCCTGCTTCCGATTCTGTGTCTCCCTCTCTCTCTGCCCCTCCCCTGCTCACGCTGTCTCTCTCAAAAATAAAAGAAACATTAAAAAAAAAAAAAAAAAAAGGACCAAATGCCATGACCTAATGGGCTTTGTCTCAGGAATAGAGTTTGGTTTAACGCTTGAAAATCAGTCGACGTAGTTCACCACTTTAACAAACCAAAAAGAAAAAACGTGGGATTTTCTCACAACAGAGGCAGGAAGAAAGCTTTCGATAAGATCCGACATCCATTCCTGACCAAGAACCTCTCCGCAAACTAGGAAAAGAAGGGGCCTTGCTCAGGCTGATAAAGGGCATCTGTGGAACCCACAGCTAAGCTCACCCTCAGCACTGGATACCTTCCTGCTTCCCCAGGGACCAGGCGCAGGACGGGGATGCGGCCACCTCCTTGTGCTAAAGCTTCCAGCCAGTGAAAGAAGGCAAACGGGAAAAGCGTTCCGATTGGAAAGGAGGAAACAGAACTGCCTTCATTTGGGCAGCATTTATCTATGCAGAGAATCTAGTGGAATCTACAAAAAAAAAAAAAACAAAAAACTGCTAGAACTTATGAGTTAGCAAGTTTGCGAGATAACCAGCAGTGTATAAAAATGAATTGTAGGGGCGCCTGGGTGGCTCAGTCGGTTGAGCATCTGACTTCGGCTTGGGCGATGATCTCGCGGTCTATGAGTTCGAGCCCCGCCTCGGGCTCCGTGCCGACAGCTCGGAGCCTGGAACCTGCTTCCGATGCTGTGTCTCCCTCTCTCTCTGCCCCTCCCCTGCTTGCACTCTGTCTCTCTCTGTCTCAAAAACAAATAAACATTAAAAAAAATTTTTTAAACAAAAAAAAAGCAACTGTATTCTCTATAATGGCAACACTCAGACGTCAAAAAATTTTCAATGTAATTTACGATAGCACCAAAAACACGAAACAGTTAAGGATGAATCTGACAAAAGGTGTCCAAGAATTGTCCACGAAAAGCCACGAGTCGTTGCTGAGAGATTAAAGATCTAAGTAAGTGAAGAGGGGCACACTCCACTCGTCATTTGCAAGATTCAATGTCCAGTAAGATGTCCATTCCCTCCAAATTACATGTGGGGTCAGTGCAATCCCTAGCAGGCTCCCTTTGGTAGAGATCAAGAAACTGATTCGAAACTTCACGAGAATAGATAAGGACCCTACAACAACCGAAACAACTTTGAAAAAGAAGCAGGAGGCTGGGGGCACCAAAATCACCTAGCGTGGGGACATGGCATGGGCTGCCGCAGTCCGGACGGTGTGGTAATGGTGCAAAGACAGACGGAGAGATCGCAGGGACGGAAACCGACTTGCACGCACCCCAACAAATGACTTTTTACCAAAGGGACGAGAGCAATTCGGGGGAGGGAATGTTTCAACAAATGCAACATTTGGACATCCATATGCAAAGAAGAGAGCTTCGATTCATGCCACCCACCATCTACAAAAATGAACTCAAAATGGATCAGTGACCTAAATGTAAAACCTAAAACCGGGAGACTTCTGGGGGGCAAAAAATGAGAAAAAAAAAAATGTTGCGACCTCGGGTTAGGCGAGGCGATCTCAGATCCCAGAGCGAAAGTGCGATGGGTCATCACAGTAAAAATCTTTTATGAGTAGGTGCCTGGAGCTGGGGGAGGGGGTGACAGTAACGAAAATATTCTAAATGTTCTAAAACCAACTGCGATGCTGTTTGCACATATCTGGGAACACAGTAAGAGTCTTCGAGGTTTTCATTTAGGCGGGCGAGTGTATGGTGGGTGAATATATCACAATGAAGCCATTATACATTTAAAAAGAAAAAATAGGGGCGTCTGGGTGGCTCAGTCGGTGAAGCGTCCGACTTTGGCTCAGATCATGATCTCACCGCTCGTGAGTTCGAGCCCCGCGTCGGGCTCTGTGCTGACAGCTCAGAGCCTGGAATCTGCTTCACATTCTGGGTCTCCCTCTTTCTCTGCCCCTCCCCCACTCACAGTCTGTCTCTGTCTCTCAAAAATAAATAAATGTTAAAGAAAATTTTTTTAAAGAAAAAAGAAAACTCTTTTTTTTAAGCTTATTTATTAATTTTGAGAGAGAGAGAGCACAGGAGGGGCAGAGGGAGAGGGAGAGAGAATCTTAAGCAGGTTCCACACTCCGTGCAGAGCCCCGCCCCGGGCTCGATCTCATGACCCCAGGATCATGACCCGAGCCAAAATGAAGAGTTGGAGGCTCAGCCAAATGAGCCGCCCAGGTGCCCGACACTTCTGCTCTTTGAAAGACGCCGTTAAGAGAATGGAAAAAACAAACTAGGAGAACATTCCTGCAAATCGTATGTCCCATGAGGATGTGTATAAAGAATATTTAAAAAAAAAACCCTCAAAATTCAATAAGAAAAGCCCTCCCCTCCCCACCTAGAAGACCTCCCTCCCCAGTAGGATTTAAACAGATGCTTCCTCCAAGAAGATACATGAATGGCAAGTAAGTGCGTGGAGAGAAGGTCACCATCATCAGAGAAATGCAAATCACAAGCGCGGTCAGACCCACGGCACACCAGCGAGGATGTGACCAGCACCGGGCCCGATGCCGGCGGGTGTCGGGCGAGGCCGCAGAGGAAGGAGAATTCCCACCGTCGTTTCCCGAGAAGCTGAAGCCACGCTGTGGCGTCGTCTGGGCCATTCTGTCCCCGGTTTTCGCTGGAAGCACAACTCTACACGACAGCTTACACACGGACAATGTGCAACAGCTGTCTGTGCAACAGCCTCACACGGGAAGGCAGCCGTCAACAGGTGGATGGATAAACGAACGAGTTATTCCCACGCAGCGAGCGCCATCCCGCACGAGCAGGGGGGACGTTGGCCACGTGACAGAAGCCAGGCCGGGAAGAAGACGCGCCGGGGAGGCCTCCGGCCACACGAAATGTACGAATGCTGACCGAGCTGCGGATCTGCGGTGACGGAAAGCAGGTCAGCGGCTGCCTGGGGAGGGCTGGGGGGCGAGGGGCAGGGCGGAGGGAAGGGAGAGGGGATGGGGGGCGGCGGATGCGGTCACCCTCTTGGCTGTGGTGACCGTTTGTGGGTTTGTGTGCCAGTTACGCATGCTGGACTTTCTTTCCTCTCTACCGAACATTTGACGAACATCTTCCACCTCGGCGAACACGGACGAACTCACTCCTTTGCGACACTGCCTGATGCGCGAGGGTGTGAGACTGCCGTGCGCGCGATCATCCCCCAAGATGTTCGCCTGGCTTCGGTTTCGTCTGGTTTTGCCCACCGTCGTGCCTCCCACACAGAGCCAAGCGTTGCACACACACGCACGTGCACACGCCTGCATCGCACGGCGACACGCACGCACACACATACGCACACTCACGTATGTACGTCCCTGCGTGTATCCCACACATGCGCGCCGTGCACACATATATGCATATACACCCTCACCACGCGTGTGTGAGCTCACACGCTCACACGCGTGCACCCTACACACATACACACACGCGCGCACGTCACACGGGCACACACAGGTCCGCTGGGCACGTGCAATGGACACACGTGTAAACACACGAGAGCGTGCATGTATGCACACACGCATCGTACCCGCATACACACACGCATAGGCATCCCGTGCACGCCGTGAGCAGAAGGGCCTTTTCCCAGGCACATTCCAGCAGGAGGATCCAGGACCTGGACAGGTTATGGGGGCAACCCGGAAGGCACCGGAAAGCAGAGGGCTGGCAGGTGGGCCGTGGGGGGACAGGCCAGGCAGCCCAGACCTTGGAAAGGGCTTTGTGGACCACCGGCCTGCTGTGACAGCCTCTTCCTCCTCCTGGCAGCCATGTGGTGAGGCCCCGGGGCTCCTGCACCGCACCCCCCAGCACCCCTGGCCGCCACACCTCACTTCCACCCTCCCCGCCCCCTGCGAACAGGATGGCTACGCCTCCAGCGGGGCTGGGCCCCGACGCCCCTCCCCTGCCGGCATCCCTCAAGGAGGTTTCATGTCAGCTCCTCTCTGCCCCACGTCTCTCTGGCGTGTTTGGGGTGAGCAGTGTTAACATGCCCACTGGGACCCTGCGTTTCTCCCTCCTGCTCATGAGACTCCACTCTTAAGACCTTAACTGCAGAAGGCTCCGGGGCCGGCGGGCCCTCCTCTCCGCCTGGCGGGATGTCAGCGCGTGGGCCTCTGGCGGAACCGAGCCGGGAGGAGCCTGGAGGACCCTGCGGCGCCCTCCTGCCACACAGCATCTCCTGGGGCGGGAGGGGCCGTGGGGGCACCGCAGGGAGCCGGGGCTCACCCCGTCATTTAACTCCAGTGTTCTCGGACCCCCGGCCCATCTAAAAATTGTGGCGAAGTCAGAAAGGTAAAGGGCCCTAAATGGGAGGGGTCCACACGTCAGTCAAGTGGTTGCGTGTCCACGCGGCAGGTAAGTGATCCATGCGTGTGGATCTGGGTAAGTGATCCCAGAGCAGCCGCAGGGAGAACCACAACCAGATCCACCCCAGATCTGTGGGAAGGAATCAGGACGGGAGCCGAACGCTCAAGCAACCGCAGAAGGCAGAGAAACAGAGGAAACAAATAGAAAATCAACTCTAGCACAGGGATAAGTTACCTTGCGCGTCAATCACTTGATTGGCGGGGCTCCTGGGGGCTCCGTGGGTTAAGTGTCCAACTTCGGCTCAGGTCATGATCTCATGGCTGACAGCTCGGAGCCCGAAGCCTGCTTCGGATTCTGCGTCTCCCTCTCTCCCTGCCCCTCCCCGCTCACACGGTCTCTGTCTCTCTCAAAAATAAATAAATCAACTTTAAAAAAATTTTGTTTAAGGTTAATTTACAAAACAAACAAAAAATAAATGAAACCAAACAGGATGGTCCTTCGGACTGGACTGAGCTTCAGGTGTGCCCTCCGTGAGCTCCTCCCCGACTCCCGCCCTCCCACCCCACCCCTGACTCCTGCCCTCCCACACCCCCACCCCCATCCCCACTCCCAGCTCCCACCCTCCCACCCCCTCACCCCCCCACCCCCGACTCCCACCCTCCCACACCCCTACCCCCCTACCCCCGACTCCTGCCCTCCCACCCCACCCCCACACCCGACTCCTGCCCTCCCACACCCCCACCCTCATCCCCACTCCCACCCTCCCACCCCCTCACCCCCCACTCCTGCCCTCCCACACCCCCCACCCCCCACCCCTGACTTCCGCCCTCCCACCCCCCACCCCCATTCCCATCCCCACCCCCGACTGCCGCCCTCCCACCCCACCCCATCCCACCCCCAACCCCAACTCAGACTCCCGCCCCCCACCCCCAACCCGGACTCCCGCCCCCCACCCCCAACCCGGACTCCCGCCCTCCCCCCCCACCCCCCCACACCCGACTCCCGCCCTCCCACCCCCCACCCCCATTCCCATCCCCACTCCCAGCTCCCGCCCTCCCACCCCCTCACCCCCCCACCCCCGACTCCCACCCTCCCACACCCCTACCCTCCTACCCCCGACTCCTGCCCTCCCACCCCACCCCCGACTCCTGCCCTCCCACCCCACCCCCAACTCCTGCCCTCCCACACCCCCACCCCCATCCCCACTCCAACCCTCCCACCCCCTCACCCCCCACTCCTGCCCTCCCACACCCCCCCACCCCTGACTTCCGCCCTCCCACCCCCCACCCCCCACCCCCATTCCCATCCCCACCCCCGACTGCCGCCCTCCCACCCCACCCCACCCCCAACCCCAACTCGGACTCCTGCCCCCACCCCCAACCCGGACTCCCGCCCTCCCACCCCACACCCCCACCCCCACCCCTGACTCTCCACCAGGAGCTCTTTCACTTCGCCCCTCCCTCCGGTGAGTCCTCTCCCCTTCCGTCCTCCTGTCCCTGAGGCTTCCACTCAGGGTCAAGCTCCAACCCACCACCTCTCTTTCCAGAGGCTCCAGCCCGCCGGCCGGGCAGGGGACGGGGCTGTGGCTCTCTCGAGGTGCGGGAAGAAGCGAGGCCTGGCCGAAGTCTCTGGAGAAGCCATCCTCCCTGGCATGGCAGGTTCAGACGCCCGGGAGGCCAGCAGGGGCCGGAGGAGGGGGTCCCTAACCTATGCCCAAGGCTGACAAGAGGGTGCACGGGATCGCGGGGCCCTGTCGAAGCTATGGCTGCGAGGCCGAGAGCTGCCCAGGTCACAGGTCACCGGGAGTGTCCACCCCCTCCAGGGAGGCAGCACAGCCATGCGGGGTCTGGGTCGCCAGCGGCGTCTGTGTCTACACTCGGTGAGGACCGAACTGTGTCTTCCACACTCCGTGTGCCCGCAGAGCGCAGCGTCCAGGCCGTGGGGGTGCTGGGAGGGTCTCCCCGAGCCAGGATGGGGGGATTGGGTGGGGGGAGTCCTGAGACCAAGGAGAAGGTATCAGCTGCACCCGAGCTCCAAATGGCTTCAAGGCAGAGGCCCCCAGCTTTCCGGAGGTGTCTTCTGCAGACCCAAGAACTGGGCCACCAAGAATCAGTGTTGTCCGGGGGGAGGTCACCGGGGGTCATTTAGACTGTCTCCTGCCTCCGGGGCCAGATGGGGAATCTGTTCCTCTCGCTCTCCGAACCCCTGTTCGCTGCCCTGTGTCACAACCGTGTGGGCAGTTTTGTACAGAAAAAAAACCAGATCCCGATGCAAACGGTCTGGGTGGGCATTATTTTACAGCTCCCGGGGCAGCCCAGGTGAGGACCGCGCCCCGGCCTCCAGGGCCCAGAGTGTGAGCCGCTCCAAGCGACTGGGCATCTCCAGGTTGGCAAACTGGGACCAGGGCGGGCGTCTGAGCTGCCGCAGGGACTCCACGACGAGTGCTCCTCGTCCCCACCCCTCTACCCCCCACCTCCCTCCCGTGCGGCCCTATGCTATGGCGGAGCTGGAACCAACGGCCCTGAGTTTGAATCCTGCCGCTGCCAGCTTTTACCAGCCCCCGCGATCGTGGGCGAAGATCAGAGGAGGCCCCAGACCTGGGCAGCTTTCAAACTCTGAGCTTCAGACCCGCTTCCCCTGCCCCGGACTCTTGATCCCCGCCATGGCTTGTGGGTGCAGTCGGTGTCTGTGGCCGCTCATGGCCCCACCCCTCCGACTATTCTCCTGGCCTCTGGCCTGCCTCCCCCACCAGCAGGCGGGCTGACTGCCGAGTTCGGAAGGGAAACAGCCTTGACTCGGTCTCCCCTTCCGGGGCCGGGTCTGACCGCTGCACCAGGAGCCCAGGAGCAGATGCACCCTGGCACGTGCCGCCCGGCCACCCCTCCAGCCCCGCGCACCTGTAGAACCAAGCCCCCCTTCATGCTGCGTTCCAGAGCCCTGCAGCCCTCGCTCCCGATTCGCTCAGCCTAAGCGGGGCCAAGGGGAGCTGTTTGTGGGCACACACGAGACCCCGAGGGTCTGCAGGGCGACCGGGCAAGGAGAAAACCCCTGCAGACACGTGGTCCAGGAGGCAAAGGCCCTCCCCTGAGCCCACCCACATCCTTCTGGCTTCAGCCAGCCCGCCCTCTCCGCTCACCCAGGTGGTGGGTGGGCTCTCCCAGGACCGCTGTCACACCGCTCAGTCCCGGGCTCGGATGTGAGCCCTCCGCCGGCCTCCCCGGCACAGAACGGCTCCCCCTTCACCCACAGCTCATGCCAAGAGCAGGGGCGCCATCATTCCAGATCCCCGCCCCCCCCCCCCCATCACCAAATCCTGCAGAAATAGCCCTCCCTGCCCTTCTCTTTGCCCCCACTGGGTCCCGGACGCCGTCCTCCCGTGCCGCGTGTTTGCAAACTTGACTTAACCACCTGCCTCGCTTCTAGAACACACTTTCCAACAGAGATGCCAACATGCCCTTGCTCCGAGCACTGCGCTGCCTGCAGGGGACAGACCCCAACTTCAGGACCTTGGTTAAAAAAGCCCCTGGCTGCCGCGGCTCCTCCCAGATGTGTGGGGGCCCCCCCACCCTGGGCTGACCCCCAGCCAGAACTTGGTTCTTGGTTTCCAGCTGGTTGAAGGTCCGTCCTGCCCTCTTCCTCCAGGCCAAGGCGCCCAGAGGGCCATGGCCTGTGCCAGAGGGGCGGGAGTGGGCAGGGAGGGGTGGGCTGAGTCAGCCCCCCACCTGCCCCCCACCCCACCATCTGCCTCTGTAGTTGTTGTGGGCAAAGGAGGAGGACCTTGTCTCCGGACGCTGCCAGCCCACGGCTCCCTTGTAAGGTGCCCACCCGGCCGGAGCTCCTCCCCAGAGACCCCCCCACCCCAGGCCTCTGGAGGGGATGGGCATCTCCCTAAAGGAGGGAGAAAGGGAGGGGGGAAGGAGGAGGATGGGCGGGTGAGGGAGGTATAGAGGTAACAGCCCTTCCTTCTTCGGTGCCCACCCAGGGTTGGTAGCTGTGGGGTCTCGGGAAGCAGGGCTTCAGGAGGGGTCTGGTCTGCCCAGGGACCTCCCAGAGCTTCAGATGCAGAATCCTGGGCCTTCCCACCCACGCTGTACCTGCCCCTTTGCTCGTGACCCACAGGGGCATCTGGGTTTCAGAGCCTTGCTAGGGACTAGAGAGAAAGGGGCAGGGAAACACGGCGGGTGGGGGGGGGGGGTCTGCCTGGTGGGGGGCAGGGTGAGGGGCCACAGCGGGCCCCAGAGAGCTGGGAGACAGGCCAGTGCCAGACCCCCGCCCGTTCCAGAAACCAGTCCTTAATCCTTCGTTCAGACGCTTAACCTCTTCCCACCAGGGGCTGCGCACTTTAACTCCATTTAAATAAGCTCTTGAGGGGCTTGGAAGAAATCTTAGCCAGCAATTCAAAAGCCCTGAACCCTGAGGGCAGTCGGTGGCTTTCGTCCAGCTGCCCCGGGTCCCAGGAGGTGGCTGGAGGCCTCCCCCTGGTGCAGAGGCCCCAGTCCGCCATCCCCATCCCAGGCATCCCACGGAGGAGCTCCCCAGGGAGGGTGGCATTCTCACCCCGAGGCCTGATCCAGGCCTCTCCGGCCCCCAGTCGCCGGCCACCTGGCTTAGCTACCTCTAATTCTCTTCAGCCCGGTCAGTCAGACCTGGACCCAAACCTTCTTCCGGGCTGAGAAACCACGGGCGGTTACTTAGCCCAATTACTTCCCTGGGCAGTTGCTTCCTGTTCAGCAAAATGGCCTCCGCAGCCCTTGTGAGGGGTTTATAAATGAACCTGACTTGAGACCCGGCAGGTTGTAGGGCACAAGGCCAAGGTAATGTACCACCTGGTATCAGGAATGATGTGAACCGACCGGTCCCCCAGGTGTGAGCAGACCAGTCCCTCCAGGAGGCCTGGACCCCCAGTGCCCAAAGCCACTCAGCACCCGGAAGGTAGGGCCACCAGACAAAATATAGGACACGGTTAACTTTGTTTTGTTTTGTTTTTAACGTTTATTTATTTTTGAGACAGAGAGAGACAGAGCATGAACGGGGGAGGGGCAGAGAGAGAGGGAGACACAGAATCGGAAGCAGGCTCCAGGCTCCGAGCCATCAGCCCAGAGCCCGACGCGGGGCTCGAACTCGCGGACCGCGAGATCGTGACCTGAGCTGAAGTCGGACGCTTAACCGACTGAGCCACCCAGGCGCCCCAGGACACGGTTAACTTTGAATGTCAGATACACAACAAATCGCTTTTTAATTCTAAGTATGTCCCAAATTTGCATGTCACGGTTTATCCGAAACTCAGATTTAACGGGGTGTTCCGTATCGTTATCTGCAAAAGCTGGTGATCTTAACTGAAGGATGTCCGGTAACAAGGGGTTTGGTTTGGGTCTCTTAACTCCCCTGATGGGAAGAGGCAGGATAAGAAACTTAAGAGAAAAGCAGGATAGAGATCTATAAATACACTGTCATCATGACTTGTTTTTAAATTTTAATGTACATTTGCGTGGAGAGAGACAGCGGCCCAGACGTGGGCACCGGGGAGACTGAGACAGGCCGAGGGGACCGGCAGCCCCTCAGGGGAGGGGAGGGGAGCTCCGAGGGGTCTGGACTGCGGGCTTAGAGGCAATTTTTATTTCTTGCTTTCACTTTCAGAAACGTTTCCAACATTTTCCAGCAAACCCGTATTACTTGATTTTAAAAATAGCTTTTTGAAACAATCACTCGTGTGGAAACTCTTTTTAAGTTGCTACTGCATCGTGAAGGGTGGTGAAGAAAAGAGAGAACATTCACGCGTCCTCTTTCCGTCCCGGTGCATCGCAAACATCCTTCTCAAGACGCAGGTGCGGCCCCAGCCGCAGGCAGCCGGCGGGCTCCGTGGCGTCCTCGGTGAGCCTGAGTCCTGGGCACCCACAGCCCATCAGGACAGACGGATGGAAGGACGGAGCCCCGCTGCTGGTGACCCGGGGGCGGAGGGTGTGAGGGTTCGCGCCGGGAGGGGTGGGGATGGGGGAGGGGGGGAGATCCCGGCTGAATGAACTTGAATAAAAGTCACAGGACGTGGGGCACCTGGGTGGCTCAGTCGATGAAGCGTCCGACTTCGGCTCGGGTCATGATCTCACGGTTCGTGACTTCCGGCCCCACGTCGGGCTCTGTGCTGACAGCTCGGGGCTGGAGCCTGTTTCAGATTCCGTGTCTCCCTCTCTCTCTGGCACGTCGGTCAGGATTCAGAGGGAGAGAACAGAAGCCGGGCCGGCTACTTTGGACAGAAAAGGAAACGAGGTGCTCACGACAGCCGTGCAAGGGCCGGAGAAGCAGGCTAGCCCGTGGCTTCCAGATGGTTCCCGGGACTCGACCACACTGGCCGGCACCTAGAAGGTGGGAGACCGGGAGCACAGCTGCGGAACTGGCTGGCCTCAAAACAGCCAACCGGCCCCGCGCACCCACCGCCAAGCATGCCGAGAGAAGAGTGTGGATCCGCGGCCTCTGTGTCCCTCCCCAACTCCAAGTCCCTGGGAATGCCCCTGACTGAGCCAGCCTGAGCGGCAGGGGGTGTGGGAAATGCCGGTTTTAGAGCTTCTGTGCCACAGCCGAAGGTGGCAGGATGGCCCCCGAGCGCCAGCCGACATGTGCCCCCAGCAGGGCCGGAACGGCGGCCCGGGTCAGGTCAGGAGAGAGACAGCATGGACCACCCACCAGCGTAGGGCACCTCCTTTTGGGGGGGCGGCCTGAGATACCACCGTAGACGAGTCTCGGTTTCCTCCTCAGTGTCACTTGCTCGGTCTACGGCTCCCGAGAGGCTTTGGGGAGATCCAGTGCTCTGAAAAGCCCGTGGCTGCCCCCGCAGTGCCTCCCGTGGGCGGTCAGCGCGGATGCCGATCTCGTCCACGACCTGACAGGTTCCAGAGGGCCGGGCGAGCCAGCGCAGAGTAGAGCCAGGCCGCAGGGACACAGCTCCCGCGGGTTCAGTTTTTAGGAAGCTGGCTAGAGCGGGCGAACTTGGTGCTGGCAGCTTCAAATGAGCCGTGGTGGGAATATCCTTGCTAAGGGATCGGGCGCACGATATAAATCACCGCCTGCTGTCCCCACCCCACCCCCCCCCCCCAGAGCCCATTACAAAACGTACACCAGCAAGTCATTGATTAAGGCACTGAGGATGGCCGAAGTTTCTGGAAGACTGTGAGCTCGGTGGCCCTCCACCCTGGCTGCACGTGAGGCTCCCCTGAGGCGCTCTGATCAAATCCCCGTGCCTGGATCCCACCCCAGACTAATCTGATTGAAACTGGAGGAAGCAGAGGAACCAGGGCAGTTAGCCAGAGGGGGTCTCGGGGTCACAGGAGGCGACCCCCCGGGCGTCTGCTTGTGGACGGAGGTGGGCTGCGACGCAGAAGGTAGAAGTGGCCAAGCGCAGAGTCCGCGGATGAACCCAAAGGAGTGAGAAGGCGGCCCCCTGGCAGGGGGAGGCAGGGCGAGGCAGGGCGAGGCGAGCTAGCGGCTTCCGCAGGGAGGATGCGCGCTCCCGCGCTGCCACGGGGACTTGTGTTTTCTCACGCAGGGGCGTTTTCACTGCCGTATTGTGTTTGGAAAAAAACAGCGCTCGGTGGTTTCCAACTAAATTTTAAAACTTGAAAGAGGAAAGGAGGAAAATAAACATCACTAGACCATCTCTCCTGGCACCTCTTTGTGCAAACGCACACACCTCTAGATGGTGCACGTGTGCAAACATGCACACTCATATAGACGGTGCACACGTGCAAATGCACACACACATAGCGAACGTGTGCAAACTCGCACACATACAGGTGGTGCCAGCTTGCTCAGCTCCAATCTCTGTCTGCAGCCTGGGACCCAAACAGGCCAGGAGAGGGGAGCGGGGGCAGGGCTACCTCCAGCCCTGGGGACACCCGGGCTCTCGGTCCCCTGTGCGGTGCAGGTCTTTCTGGGGACAACACTGATTCTGTACATTTCAGTTCTGCTCAGCTCCCCTGCCAGGCGGCCATTCTCCCCCTACCCTCCTGGCGACCTGAGCACAGCCCCTGTCCCCTCCAACCCCAAACACCCTGCCGATGACCTTGTCTCCAGCTTTTCTGAAAAGGCCCCAGTCAGAGTGGACACCCCGCCCGCACCCTGGCGTTCCCCAGCTCCTTGCCCATTGCTCTCCTGCCCCCCAGTCTCTGGACAGGCTCCGCTCCTCCTTTCCAAGGTGGACCCCATCCGAGCTCCCAGCACCTCCCACCCCTGTTCTGGAATTCCTCTATTTCAACCCCCGCACCTGCCCTCTCCTGCCATGAAATACCCACACACTCGCTTGACCCCTGCAGCCCCTCCCACCGCAGCCCTCCACTCAGCTTCTCTTTACTGACAGCCTGTCCCGACATGGTCACGGGTCCAGCCTGCTGCCTGTGCGCACGTGTGTGCGTGCACGTGCGTGTGCACCCCTGTCCCTCGTAACTGCCTATCTGCTGGCAGCTGCTGACATTGCTGTCTGCGAGGGCCCCCTCGACCCCCCCTGGGGCCCCCAAGCCTCCTCGTTCTCCTCACACCTGTCTGCCACCCTGGGCCCCGGGACTCAGCTCCCTCCCTGAACCACCTGCCCCTCCTGAGACATCCCCCCGGACAGCGGTATTTTGCTCCCCTTTCTGCTTTTTGCGCATGGACCCAGTCTACGGCGTCAGCATGTTCTGGAACTGGACAGTAGCAGACGGCAACAACACGCGCCTGTGTCACTGTCCCAGGGCCGTATCACGTCCACATCAGGAGCCCCCCCCACCCCACCCCCACCCCCAGGCAGGACAGAGCCAGGACTGCGACCCGGACGGCTCCCGAGCCCTCTGCCCCACAGCCTTCCCCATCGCCACCGCCCACCGCCCACGTTGCCCCCACTCTACCTGCAGGAGACCACGTGTCCTCCTGGTGACCTCCCTGCTCTGCCGGCCACACCCCATTCTACCAGCGCTGTTCCCAGAGCCCGTGACCCCTAACCACGCCGTCACCCGATTGGGGCAGTGACAGCCTCCGTCGGTCCGTCCTGGGGCAATGACCTGCTCTCGTCTGCCTGTTCTCGTCCACTGGCTTCTGCTGCCCCATCAATCTCCCCGAGCGCTGGCTGCCTTTCTTGTCAAGCGTGACGTGGCGGCTGGCTGTGCTCGGCATCCGGTGAGCTCAAAGAAATCCGTTGGAATCCTGAGGATCATTATCCCCTCAGATGTGTGTGAGCTGGGGGCTTCTGCAGACAGAGCCGGGGCCCCGGGGCGCCCGTTGAGGCTCAGGGGTGCCCCCGGCATGGGGTTTGCCCCCCATTGTTCTGGGGTCCAGCTGGGTCAAGGGGCCTGGATGAGTGTCCCGGGGCTGCAAGCTGGGCACGTAAGCAACAGAAACGGCTGCTCTCCCAGTTCTGGGGCCCGGAAGCCCGACGTCACCGTGCAGGCAGGGCCACGCTCCCTCCAGGGCAGGGTCCCCTCCCTGCCTTTGCCAGCATCTCGTGGTTGCTGGCAAGGTTTGGACCTTGGCCTCGAGGTGCATCACCCCAGAATCTGTCTCATGGGGCTTTGTCCCCTGTACCCTGTCTCTGCATCCAAATTTCTCTATCCTCATAAGGACGGCAGTCATTGTGGGCCAAGGGCCCCCAGGGCCCCCGTCTTAACTTGGTTACATCCACAGAGACCCGATGTCCAAACAAGGTCCCATCTTGAGATCCCGGATGGGCACGAATGGGGGTGGGCACCACTCAACCCAGTATTGGGACGAGGACGTGACGGGGCATGAGGGAGTAGCCTGAAGGAGTCCCAGCAAAGGGGGAGGAAGGTTGGGGGGAGGCTGGAGCTTGTGGGTGGAGGGCAGAGGGAGGATGAGAAAGGGGACAAAGCAAGAGGGACAGGATGTCCTGGGGGCAGAGCAGTGGGGGGGGGGGGAGGGAGTCGGTGCTGCGAGGACTGCCCACAGATGTCATCGTCCCACCGGCCCTGCGAGGGGGAAGCCGTCTCCTTCTCAGGTTTGGTGTTTCATCCCAGGCATCCGGACGCAGCGAGTGGAGCCCTGCCCGGTGTCCCAGGGCGTCACATCTCAGCGAGCAGCTGCTGGCATCGCACTGGGCTGCCCCGGCCGGGCCACCAGCCCCCCCGCCCCCCAGGAGACACATGCACAGACCTGACCTCACGGACGCAGCCCGGAATTACCCCCAGCTGCCTGCAAACAGCATCCACTTCAATGATAAGCAGTCGCTGGGAGGGGGGCGCCGGCCCCGCCCAGAGATGCTGCAGGAGGCATATCCCACAGACACCTCAGAGGTACGTCCACCCCGGTCCCCTGACATCAGCGGCTTCCCGCCTGTGACCAGCACGTGAGAGAAGCAGCCCCTGTCAGCCAGCCAGCCTCCTAGGTTGCTGGAAAACCACCGTGTCCTCGGAAGCCTTCCCAGGGAGCCCCCGTGTGCAGAGGACACATTAGCAATGTGACCTTCCAGATCCAGGAACCCAGTTGGACAGCCCCATGAGTGCCTGTGAAGGCCACCACCCATCCTGGCAGTGATCACGCTTTCTAGGGCAATCTGGGTGGGCCTCCCAAGGGCAGGCACTTGCTATGGCCCGGAGGAAGCCCTCTGGCCAAGCCTCATGCCGGTGCCGACCACACCAGGCACACAGAAGACCACACGACCACTGACGCTGGGTCCAGCCACTGTGCTGCCTTAGGCCTCCAGACCTGAAGCCAGAGAAATAGCCTCGAGGTCCAACAGGCCAGACTCCAGAGCGATCTGCTCATCGGGATTTGGAAGTTACGTCCCCAGGCCCCAGACCCGCCACCGCCCAGGGCGGGGCCACAGCCACAAGTGGCTTTTGCGAGCCAGTGGAGAGGGTGCGAAATCCACAGCAGATTTCCGAGACTGAGAACGAAACCACAAAAATAAAGTAGCGTGCCTCATGAGCAATTTTTGTACCGATCACGTGTTAGAATGGCGATACGTTAGATATCCTGGACTCGTAAACGACAGCATTCGAATTAAGTTTTACCTGTTTCTTTTCACTTTTTTCTTTCATTTTTTTCAACGTGTATTTATTTTTGAGACAGCGCGAGCTGGGGAGGGGAAGAGAGAGGGGGGCACAGAGGATCCGAAGCTGGTTCCACGCTGACGTTGGCGAGCCCGACGCGGGGCTCAAACTCACGAACCGCAAGACCATGACCTGAGCCAAAGCCGGACAGACTGAGCCACCCAGGAGCCCCCTGCTTTTCACTTTTCTCACATGGCGACCGGACAACTTGACATCCCAGAGGAGGCCCATGTGATGTTTCTATGGCACGGTGCAGCCTCGGACCCTCCCGATCACTAGAAAAGTCCCCCAAGCTCCCGACCCTCGAGAGCGGAGCAGCGTCTCTGGCTCCCACCTGCCCAGTGACCCTGAGCAGTTCCTGCGGCTTCTCTGAGCCTCGCCTTCGTCCTCGGTAAAATGAAGCAACCCCGGTCCTCCTGGGCCCGCTGGGGACAATGACAAACAGGACAGCCTCCCGACAAATGCGTTTGGGCCTACATCACACCCACCCCTCACGGCCAATGTCACTGTGTACTTCACATTTTATGCATTTCTTCGAAAAAAATTGCCACATGTGTGCCTACATGCCTGAGAGCCCTGACCTTTCACCTTATCCCCATTTCACAGATGAGAAAACCGAGGCTCAGGTGCTGACTACGAGGCCTCACACGGCGGCTGAGTGTCAGAGGCAGGATTGTAAACGCCTACCTCCCAGGTCTGAGCGGGCCGGGGCCGGAAACGGTGTGGTGGGCAGGCTTCCCAGCTGGGAAGGGGCTTCTCCAGGGGAGCAGGGTGACAGATGGGGCTGGAGAGGAAGGGCCAGATGGCAGGTGGGTGCCAGGAGGCCTTTGGTGCCCAGACGAGAGGAACTGGGAGGTTCGGGCACCAATGAAATGAGGGGCGCCTGGCTGGCTCAGGTGGTGGAACACGTGACTCCCCGTCTCAGGGTCATGAGTTCAAGCCCCACGTTGGGCGTGGAGGGTATGGAAAGAAAGGAGAGAGAGAGGAAGGAAGGGAGGAAGGAGGAAGGAAGGAAGGAAGGAAGGAAGGAAGGAAGGAAGAAGGGAGGGAGAAACAGTATTTGGGGCAGATTCAGAGAGGCCAGAGCTGTGACAGGTGCCCTAACCCAGGCATTTGGAGATGAGGGCGGGACCCAGGGCCAGAGGGAAGGGCCAAGAACAACTCCAAGAGGGACATCTCTCCAGATCTTTCTCTGGACATACGTGTTTAGGGGGGCCCTGCAGGGTTTTAAGGGCTGTGCCGTCACTTAATGACTTCCTCATCTTGCGCATTCAGGACAGACCCCTTCTGTGAGTCCCCACGAACTCAGGGCCAGGCCGGAGCCCCGTCACCCACAGACGGATAATAAGGGAGGGCTCACGGGCTGGGCGTTGAGTCCTGAACGGACCGTGAACCACGGCGCCTGGCCCGCAGCAGGTGCTCCGTGATCGGCGGCCCTTCTCTTTCTACCAATCAGAAAAGGCCTCGGACTCCCCGGCTGGGAGCCGGCTGGATGGTGGAGACAGGAGGCTTTGTGGCAGACACCCCCAGGGTCAAATCCCACTCCACCCCCAAACCCACTCCGCTCAGTCGCTCACAGAAGCCAGAGAGCAGAAGTCAGCAAAGGCATCGCCAGGGCCGTGCTCCCCATGACGGCTCTCGGGGAGCACCCTTCTTTGCCTCCTCCGTTTCTCAGGGCCACAGGCGTCCCTAGGCTGGTGGCCGCACGGTCCCAGTCTGCCTCTGTCCGCAGGAGCCTTCCGCTCCAGATGCAAGGAGAATGTCTGCGCGCGTCTTCTCCTCGTCTGTCTCCTAGGAGGACATTCGTCATCGGCTGTAGGGCCCCCCCGCCATCCAGGATGACCTCATCTCAGGATCCCCACCTTAATTACAGCTGTAAAGACCTGGTTTCCGAATAAGGTCACATTCTGAGGTTCCAGGCGGACGTGGGGGGACTATTATTCGACCCATCGGAGGCCGCCTTTGCTGCTCCCCCAAGTTCACATCCGTCTCCTGTGCAAGGTCATGAGCTGTGGCATAAGTGTTCAACTCCCTTTGCCTCGGTTTCCCCCACAGAGCCGAGGAGAATAACGACCTCCTCGCGCCGTGGGCTTCAGTCACAGAGCCCCGCCTTCTAAAACCATAAACTCCGTGACTATGGGGACTAGTGTCTGTTTAATTCACTCCAGACCACCCCACAAACCCCAGGCCTTCCCGAGGGCTGGCTGCAGGGGCGAAGGCCCAGAGAACGAAAGAAAGCCCCTCGGAGCATGCCGTCCGGCCGGAAGGTTCCGGGCTGCCCGCCTGAGGCTGGGTCCCAGCCCTGCCGCCACCTCGCAGAGTCAGGTCCTGACTGCCCGAACGCAATCCTGACGTCCTGCCATCCCAGCCACGTAACACAGTGGGCCCCGGGCCCTCCCACAGGCCTGGAGCCCGGTGACACCCTGGCCCACCTCCCGTGGACTCTTAGCCCCCCACCTTGCTCTCCCAGCCAGGGACGGGGTTGTGCACTGGCCCAGCCCTGCCCACCCAGCTACCCAGGCCACCCCACGTGTCCAAGGCTGGCACCAGGCTTGATGTTAAAAGAACGTCTTCACACACAGTGAGCTGAAGACACAAAGCCCGCAACACAGACGCCCCAATCCTTACCCTGCTCCTCAGGTACGGCCGTGTGCCTCCACTCCGACCCCTTCCAACAGGCCAGGTCTCCCGGTGCCCCCCGCCCGTGCCCCATGGCCACCCCATACCTGCTGTGCCCAGCGCTGCCTGGGCTAAGACAGGCTCGTTCTCGGGAACCGAGGACTTCCTGGGACCATACAGACCCTGTAGAGAGTGAGCCAAACGGGATAAAAAGCCTTCTGCCTGCACCAGGGGTCGCCCATCAAGGCCAGCAGAGCAGCGGGACCCCAGGGACTCCAAGGGCTCCATGGGCCCCAGACGTGAGGCGCCTGAAGGTCTGGAGCTTTCCACTGGACCTTGAACGACATCTGCTTCTGCAGAGAGCAGCAGTTCTGGCCTCGACAGCCTCCAGGGAGGCGTGATCGGCTTCCACGACCCCGGGAACCCTCATCCTGGGCAGGGGTCCCGACCTGGGCTTGGCTGCCCGGATGCCCCCTCGTCCTGACAGCGATCATAAAAACAATACAGGTAAGAGTAATAATAACGACCGTGAGTTGTGCCTCGCTCCTGACAGGCACTGAGCAAGGTGCTCCGACCCAGTTAACCTCTGTGACTGCCACCCGTTTCATCATCAGCCTCCTTTCCGGGACGGGGACACTGAGGCACAGGGCAAGGAGTCAGGTGCTCGAGGTCACAAGGCAAGTAAAGGGCCCGGCGGGGATGCGCGCCCGCGCAGTCCGGCCCCCGGAGTCTGTGTTCTTTACCTCCACTCTCTGTTTTTGGTCTTTGAATCCTCACGTCCGTGCCCTTGGGGGGGAGACGGACTGCTGAGGTTCTTCTCAGAAGAAACCAAGTAGAGAGAGGGCCTCCAGGAGCCCTAGGCGTGTCTCCTCAAGTCCAGAGCCTTGTCCCCTGTCCAGGCCTGACCCTGTTATCTGGCTGGCACGTAATCATGTCCCCACTGCTCTGCTTAAAAACCTCTAAAGGCCTTCCTAGTCACAGCCACCCGGGGAAACCGCCTTTGTCCCTTCTAATCTGCCCCCCACCCCCGACACCGTACTCACTCGGCTCACGCTGTTCGCACCCCTGCCTTCACTCTGGTCCTTGAACACACTCGGTCTGTGCCTGCCTCAGGGCCTTTGCACCTGCTGTCCCCTCCCTAGAACAGCCCCCCAGCCCCCATCCTTACCTGCCTGGCTCATTCTCGATATGCAGGTCATAATTCCCATGGGATTTGCCCAGTGAGGCCCTCTCTGACCCCCCAATGGGAAGCATCTTTTATGCAAACACACTTAAAGAACCAAACAACACAATAGAATTCTTTCCTACCGCAAGAAGGTCAGGGCTGGGCTTGGACCAGCCCCTTGTTGGGTTTAGCAGATACAGAGGCGGGAAGAGTAGACGTGATCAGTGCTGGGAGACAAGGCCCTCTGGCGAGCTGGGAGGACACAGAGAGAGAGCAGCACAGGGCAGCCCCCATGACAACAAGGCCTTTGTCCAGGGTCCTGGAGCGGTTTGCCCTCAGGACGATGCCCTAGGAGTCTGGCACCCTGGGGATTTGTGTAGCCTACCTGTCCGGGAGGGGAGGCTGCAGGGTGCTCCCCATCCACAGGCCTGCGTGCTCCCCCCCACTACGGCCCCTCCCAACAGGCCGGATCTCCCAGCACCTCCTCGTGCCCCACGGCCGCCCCGTGCCCACTCGTGGTGTCCCGGTCCCCGGCTCTCACCACCCACGTGCCCCGGGGCCTGGCTCTCTCCTCCCGTCCCCTCGCCTTCTTTCGGGCCATCTATGGAGCCGAAATAGTCCTCTCATTTGTCAAATAGACTCTGTCCATTCCCCATAACCGGAATGCCTTCTCTGGGCTGCTTCCTGCATCATATCATTTGCGAGTTATAATAAAACATACAACAGCCTTTACCGAAAGCTCCATGTGACCGATTGATTCAGGGATCCCTTTCGCTGATTTTTCTGCCAAACGCTGGGGCCAGCGGCCGGCCTCTGCCTGCAGTTGTCCAGCAAGGGTGACTCCGGCACGAACGTAAAAAAAAAAAAAAAAAAGAACATGGCAAGAAAAAATGGTGTGAAATCCTTAGGAAGAAACGAGTGTGGGGCACTTGCTGCCTTTGTCCTTAAACTAATTTCTTTAACTGTAAATGTAAATAATTTAATTTGTAATAATGTCCGTGTTTCACCCCTGGGTCACAAACGTTTCTGAACGTTCGAGCCATCGGCCCTCGTGAGCCAGGACAAGCCAGCTCGAGCACCCCGGTGGGGGCGGCGTCTTGTTGGTTGCGGAAATTCTGTTCATTCCACGCGCACTTGACCACGCAGGGGCTGGGCACCTCCCGCGCGCCAGGCAGCGCTCTAGACGCTGGGGACACATCAGAGGAAGGAAGTGAGCGGGACGAGGAGCGTCGGTGGCACACAGGGGACAGTGTCCCTCAGGGGGTGAAGGTGCTGCTACTGGAAAGAGCCAAGGGAGACTGGGAGCACGGGGGGCGGGGGGGGGGGGCGCGTGCCACGGTCACAGTCGTAGGAACAGCGCGCTGAAAAGATGACATCTGGCGCTTCGTCTGCCCACACGCCATCCTGACTGAGGAAGACCTGGAAACCTGGGGGCCGCGTGAGCCACGGCCACAGGCACGGGAAGCACCCAGGACGCCAGGGTGGGGCACGTATCTCCGCAGGATCACCCTCCACAAATATCACCCGGGATACTTTGGAAACGTTGGTACGAGGCATTACCACTTAAAGGGGAACCGTTGGCCTCGATGGACGGTGGACCTTGGTCAGCGCGCAGACATGGGTGAATGCTGCCAGATACAGGACCGGAACGGGTCCCACCGCTGACGGGGTACGATCGGGCTACTGCAAATTTGGGGGGAAGGGAAAAGCTCCCAAGACAGCCTGACATCATGAAGTCTGAATTCTTCAGGAGAAGAGCTGAGGAGATTAGGTGGGGACTGGGGAGGGGGGTGCTGTGTCTGGTAGCTTGAAACCACGCAGAGAGAGGTTTATTGAATGTATCTGTTCCAGACTATGGCCACAGCCAGTGCAAAGGCCCTGAGGCTCCAGTGGCTGAAGCGCAGTGTGCAAGGAGGAAAGCCAGAGGAGAATAAGGTGACAGGGTCAGGTCACACGGGCCCTTGGTGGCCTTTGTAGGGGTGTTGAGCTGAGGTCCTATCTCGTGTTTGCAGACAAAGAAACTGAAGCGTGGGGTCACCAGGTAGGGGGTGGGGATGTCAAGGGAAGCCCCACGGGTCTGGGTCTGATGATGCTGTTTTCTTGCCACCTCACGGCAGAGGGAACTATCAGCAGGTGTCCAACTTGCCCGGGTCTCCCCTCATCCCAACAGCCCCAAACGACCAGGTCTGACAGTCCTGTGAGCCAGACCCCTGGAATCCCTTCTGCCCTGGTGGCTCAGGCGGCAGGGAGGGAGGCATTACGTCCATCAGCTGTTACGGAGGAGGGTGACTGAGTGCGTAAGCACCCCAACAGGGAGCGTCCTAGCAGGTTCCGGACAGAGGAGGCCACACCTGCCTTGCCCCATCCCTCTCCTAACTCCCCCTGCCCCGTCTTCTTGGCCAGAGCTGGACGCCTGGCCCCAGGGCCACCATGAAAGTCTCCCCCAACAGGGAGGACAGGATTATCGGGACAGCTGGCCTCTTTTGAGGCTCTGACTGCTGGACGGGGTGACCGGGGCTTGGGGCCCAGAGACTGAGACCCGGCAGGAGGCAGAGAGCAAAGAGGAAGAGAACTGTATCCACGGAGCACCAGCAGAGACTGGACCCAGTGCTGCCCTGGGCGGGGACGGGGCCAGCTTCACGGCGTGGGATCTGCACAGACCCACGGGGCCTGAGCGCAGAAGGGACCGACGCTGGTATCATGCTGTCATCTTGAGGCTGTTCATAATTTTTGAACAAGGGGCCCCCCATTTTCATTCTGTCCTACAGCCCCGCTGGATGTGCCGGGGCCAGCGGGCGGGCAGGAGGACCTGATGAGGGGGTCCCGCCCGGGCAGGGCCCTCTGGGTGAAGGACTCACTCCAGCGAGCGGGCATCCTCGTTGTGTGGCTCCCGGCCACAAGCCGGAGGAGGAGTGTGGGAGGAGAGACGCTTCTGTGTCCGACCTCCCTGCCCTTGGAGACGTGGGTGCTGCTGGGCTCAGTGTCCCGGGAGACCGGTGCCCAGCTGGGATCCTGTCTGCGGTGCTCTGGGACGGGTGAGGAAGGCCAGAAGCTGGCTGTTTTGAAATACAATTACAGCCAGTCAGACAGGCCTGTTCAATACTCTATTGACAGGTTCACCTTGGCAACCTGGAGCCCGGCTCTTCCAGAAGCACCTCTCCCACACGGGTCTTAAAGGCACACCTCCCTCCCCTCCCGGCCTGGTTGCTTGACCCAAGGAGGGGCAGAGCCCTGTGCTTTGGCTAGGACCCGAGGACAAGATGGGGGGACTCTCCCTGCTCCGCCAGCAGCCCCCCTTCCACTCTGCAGTGGGGACCTCCTCCTTTGTGCCCCACCCCCACCCCGGTCTCAGGAACTTCACAGTAAAGCCCTTGCCTGCCTGCTGTGAGACACTCTACCTTAACCCTGGTCTTCCCTGGGCAGGGGTGGAGGGCGCGGGGATAGGAATCCCAAAGTGGCAGGCGGGTCTAGGCACTCCTCTGTGCGGTTGGAGGGTCTGAGTTTAGGGGGGAGCTGCGGGTCTGCATTGCAATTCGCCAGGCTTCTAACGAGCCACGTGAAAACACCGTCACCGATGCTGTGCAGAAATGACGGGCACCAGGGGCGCCTGGGTGGCTCAGTCGGTTGAGCGTCCGACTCCGGCTCAGGTCACGATCTCGCGGTCTGTGAGTTCGAGCCCCGCGTCGGGCTCTGTGCTGACAGCCTGGAGCCCGCTTCCGATTCTGTGCCTCCCTCTCTCTCTCTGCCCTGCCCCCGTTGATGCTCTGTCCCTCTCTGTCTCAAAAACAAGTAAGCATTAGAAAAAGATTTAAAAAAAAAAGAAAAGAAAAGAGATGACGGGCACCAGCTCTACAGACCATGTGCGTAAACACCAGCCCTGCCTTTCTGAACACCAGACCGCTCCGGGGACCTGTCCGGGACACGCGCAGGTCCCACCTCAGAGCACAGAGCCTCTTCCTGCCACGTGCAAGAGCCAGCGGGCAGCAGGGGACACCCCAGGTCAGGCGGAGATGCCGTGGCAAGTGATCCGGGGCGAAGGCGCCCTTGGTCCAATCGCCTTCACCCCCGAAGCCTGGTATCTGTGTCCATCTGTCCGTCGGCCCTTTATCTATACGGATCTGCCTCCACGAGGCGCTGCCATTTTCTTGGAATCAAAAAAACAAAAACAAAAACAAAACCAGCAGCTTCAAAAGCAACGGGTGGGGGCGGGGGGGTGGGTAGGGGGAGAGGCATGGATCCGTTTCTGAACCTTCCGATCCAAATGAGTCAAAGAATACAAAATCACCCCATTATAATCATTACTGTCAAATCACGGGCAATCAGCTCGCAGACACAGGCCAGATGGACATCCGGGAGAAATGCACAGAACCAGAGCTGGGTCTGAGCCCTGCAGACCTGAACCCTTTAAATAAAAGAAGGAAAGAAAGGCAGGCCTTGCGTTATTTCCCGGTGTTCCATTGCTTTTACACGCTTTTTATTGCAACAGCATCGGACGGGAGCCTGCATTCTGGGGGAGGGGCAGAGAGACAGAGGGAGAGAGAGAATCCCAAGCAGGCTCCCCACTGTCAGCACGGAGCCCGGTGTGGGGCTCAGTCCCACGAACCAGGAGATCGCGACCTGAGCCGAAATCAAGTCGGCGGCTTAACCAACCGAGCCACCCTGGTGGTCCTCTTTTTCTGATTTTAAAAGAAATTAGGGGGAAGAAATTAAAAATAAATAAAATAAATAAAAAATAAAAGAATAAAAGAAATTAGATATACATATAATGGAATGTTACTCAGCTTTAAAAAGGAAGGACAGTCTGACACGTGCTACAGTATGGATGGACCTTGAAGACAGGCTGTTCAGTGAAATAAGCCAGACAGAAAAGACAAATGCTGTAGGATTCCATTTCTATAAGGTACTTGGAGGCGTCAAACTCATAGATGCGTGGGTATCAGGGGCTGGGGGAGGGGGGATGGGAAATTAATGTTTAATTGGCACAGAGTTTCCGGTTAGGGGGAGGACGAAGGGATGATGGTGAGCTGGTACAGTAATGCGAATGCGCTCAGCACCACTTAAAAATGGGGAAAAATCGCGCCTGGGTGGCTCAGTCAGTCAAGCCTCTGACTTCAGCTCAGGTCATGATGTCACAGTTCGTGAGTTCGAGCCCCACGTCGGACTCTGCACTGACAGCTCAGAGCCTGGAGCCTGCTTTGCATTCTGTGTCTCCCTCTCTCTCTCTCACTCCCCCACTCACACAGTCTGTCTGTCTGTCTCTCTCTCAAAAATCAATAAACACTTAAAAAAACTTTTAAAAAATGGGGGGAAATGGAGAAAATGGTAAGTTTTACATTACACGTGTTTTAAATATTAAATTTCTAAATAAACAACTTTCACCCCAAAAAAAAATCAGCACGATGTTTGGGGATCCCTAAAAGCATTGCGGGCCCTGACGTGCGGGCCTGATGGAGGAGTGTCCCTGCCCAGAAGCACAGGGGGGGGGGGGGGGGCTGGGCCTCTGTGCACCTACTCACACCCTCTCCCAGCCGCACACAGGGCTCCACTCCCCACATGCCTTCTCGGTCAGTGAGTAGCTGAGCCCAGACAAACAGAACATCTGAACTTTATCCAGAACTTCGGTGATTATAAATCGTCTCGAGACACAGTCCAGCCTAGCTCTTGCCATCCTCAAGGCCACTGTCCCCATCAGAGGAGGACTGGGGGGTCCCTTTTGCCTGCTTGGGGCATCTCTTCGGGCTTTCGTGTTCTCCCATGCACAAGGCAGGGAAGCATTCCTCACAGGGAAGCGTCAGGCACGTTGAAATAGTGCCATTTGTCAGCCACGGCAACTTTTATTTAGTGAGCCTCGGTTTAGGGAAGAGAGTCCCCGGTGGGGTTCCTGTCCCGGGCTCCCCCAGTCACTAATTCCTACCTTAAGCAGGGCTGCCTTAGGGAAACCTGCACTGTAATATCAGTTTGCTTCTTCTTGGCCCTTTGATAGCAGAACAAGGACCTTTGTGATGCTCTTGACCTGGGCTTTCCTTCAAAACCCTCGAATAAAAATGCGTATGTATGAAAGGAAGGGCGCTAGGCAAGGGGCCCGGTTGGGAAACAATGGCCCTCACGCTGACATACGTTCGGTCCTAGGCGTGCAGGGGCTCCTAGGGTTCAAAATCGCTCTGGGTCCCGTGGTTTCTGTCTGGAAAGGGAACAGCCACGCAGCCAGAGCGATGAGGAAGGGAGGGGGCAGAAGCAGGGCGCGAGGGCTGTCCAGCGAGACCCCCACTTGGCCCTGCGCGCGCTTCCCCCTCCTCGCTCCGGGAGAGGCGCGGAGGGCGGCCCTGGCCAAGGCCCCAGCAGCCCGCCAGCCCGAGGGGAGCCCGCCCCCTAGGGGAGGGCGCCGCGGGTGCAGGCTCCGCGGCTCCTCTGCCCCGGCCCCGCCTGGGCGCCGGCTCGGGCAGGTGAGGCGGTGGCTGGGGCAGCCCCCCACCCCGGGAGCCGAAGGGGATCCCTCGGGGGTCCTCAGAGACCGTCCCAGGAAACGGCCCTGCAGAACGAGTCGGGGAAGGGGACTTCTCGGACAGACCTAGGGGATCCTTCCGGAGGTGGTGTTAAGGGGACACATACTCCTTTCTATCAGGATTGGGGGGGGGGGGGAGGGGGCCGGGGGAGGGGTAAGAAGCGGGTGATCACGTCCGACGACCTTGTCCTCCGGGGTGGGGTGGGGGTGGGGCGGCGATGGGGGCCTGGACACGGAGGGACGAAGCTTCGCGGCAGGCGGACTCCACTCCGGAAGTGGGCAAATCGAAGGCCCGATGCAGAATCTGTGGGACTTCGGGGGGGTACCCGAGGCTTTACCACCCGCCCCCGGCCCCCGGGCCCCCCCGGTGCAGGCCGAGCTGTGCTCGTTCTGGGCCCTCCCGGCCGCCATCCCACGGTCACGGGATCCCTGAGCACCCCCTCTGTTCGCCCCTCGATCCTTCAGGGACGTCCCCCCCCCCCAGATGTCCAGGGGGGCTCGCCGCGTTCCCGCCCCTGGGGATCGATCGGCTGGCTGGCGACGCGCGGCCGCGGCTCCCGAGCCTCCGCCCCCTCCCCCGCTCGGGCTACGCAGGACGCGGCCTCCGAGCAGCGTCCTCGCGGTTCCGGGCCGCGGCCGGGCTCGGCTCCCAGCCAGCCCGGGAGGCGGAGACGCACCGGGCCCTTCCGATCGCGCCCGCCCCGCCACTCCGGGGTCGGTGGGGGGCACGATAGCGAGCCCGGCTTCCCCGGCCCCGCGGCGCCCGGCACCCCTCCCCACCCCCGCTCCTCCCCGCCTCACCAAATACCCTCTCGGGCGCGCGCTTCCCCCTCGGCGCGCCGCCAGGCGGGGAGGGGGGCGCGCGCTGGGCCGGGAGGGGGGTGGGGTGGGGTTGCGCTGCGGCTGGCGACCACTTTGGGGTCCGCCTGGCGATTTTCATTTCAATCCCGGCTTTGCTGAAGCAGCTCTCGTTTGGAAAAAGGAAAGAAAGAAATCTGCCCTGTGTGTGGGCCCCGCTGGGTTCGGGGGGCGCAACGGGGGCATCCGAGAGCGAAACACAGGGGGCGGACGTGGAGGGGCGACCTCGCGGGCAGAGGAGGCCCGCGGGGAGACCTTGGGCAAACCAACCCCAAATGAAAAACACACAGCACGCAGAGGCCGTTGTGAGCGCGCGGCGGCGGCGGCGGGCGGTGGAAGCGGCTCCAAAGATCGCGTTTGAAATATGGATCCCGGGGGCGCAAACCACCAGGCCGGCAGGAGCCCCGCGACCCAGCATGCGGCGGGGGTCGGGTGGGCTGCTCCGGGCGGGCCCGGGGAGGCTGCCCTGACGTGGGGAGGGGGTGGGCCAGCCGACGTCGCAGAACACCGCTCGTCCCGCTTTGGCGCCTGCGACCCCCTCGGGCCGCCACGCGGAGGCGAGGCCCCGCGGGCGCGGGTGTGGCCCCCGGGAATGCCCGGGACCTGCCAAGGGGCCACGACCTCGCGGCGCGCCGGGCCCGTTGCCCCGCCCGCGCACCCTGCCCGGCCCTCCCACCGGGCGCCCCAGCTTCAGCCCCGAGCGACCCGCTGCGGAGGGACGCGGGGGCATCCGGGGTTTCGCCACCCAAAAGAAAGCCGACCTTTCGCGGGCGGTGTGACAAAGAGCACACACGCGGGGACGAGGACACGGAGGGCGGAGGGGCGCCCTTGGGAACAAAGCCATCCCTGCGAGAGGGTGCGGGGAGGCGGAGTGCAGGGCTCCCACACCGCCTCCCGGCTCTTCCCCTCCTACCCCCCAGGCACAGCCCCACCAGGTCAGTCACCGCTCAAAATGCAAAATGACGAACGCCAGCGCTGAAGTCAGAGACAAGTTCCACCAACTAAGAACAGAGGGGAGAAATGAGCTCTTGTTAAAGCCTGGGTAGATTTTGCAGCCGTTGTGCTAGTAAATTCTCCCTTGGCTGTTTGAAACCCACCTCCAGGGACCTAGAAAGCCACACCAGCTGGGGAGCTTTCCTAGTCTAGGACTGGCCGGGGAAGCCACAGGCGGCCCCTTCCCGGCAGAACTCAGACCTGGGCTCCGTGGGCGGGAGGGGCCTCTCGGTGCAGAGAGCGTCCATTCAGGGAGAAGATTTACGAAGTCATTTGTTTCCCTGGGTCGGTGTGGCTCGGGACCCTTCAGGGACCCCGAGTCTCACCACCCTCTGGCCCAGGGCCATTAGAGTCTCCGGCTTCTCCAGGGTCTGCTCTTTCGGCCCTCTCCCCTCCATGAGTGAGGCTGTGGCTCAGCGAGACCGCATCGCTCCTCACTTGGGGCCCCTGGGGGCCCCTGGGGGCCCCAGCCTGAGGTGGCACCCGGAAGGTTTCTGGCCCTCGGCGGAACCCAGGGGCGCAATGCGTCCCTGGCTGGAAGGGGGCAGCGTCAAATGCGCGGACCCGTGACCCTTCTCCGGGGTTCCCCGAGGGGCTCGGGATATCCCGGATCGGAGGCAGGGGCCCCAGCTGAAGGCTCTGGGAATCCCGAGTTTGAGCTCCACTAGCCTTCGGTTCCCTCAGAGGGGCCAAGACGGGGTGGAATGGGGGGCGGGGGGGGGCATTGGGAGGTTTCCCAGGAGGGGCTGGTGGGGCGCATCAGGGAAGCCTCCGGGGCGCTCCCGGCTCCTCCTGCACCGCTCCCTCCTCCCCCCCTGCCAGATTTTGTCTGTGCCTCCTCCCCGCAGCCCATTGATGTTTCTGCGATCTGAGCTCCTCCCCACACACGCAGGCAGGTGAGGGGTGGTCTAGGGCCAGGCCAGCCGGAGGTGAGGCCGGGGCTCTGGGAGTTGGCCTCTCTCCATATCCGCCCACCCTCCTCGAGGACAAAATAACCGCGCGAAGGAGCGAGTCGCCGCTTTCAGCCCGCGTTTGTGTAATTCGGACACTTGGCGCAGAAAGGCCAGGAGTGGGGGCGGCCGGGGACTCCCCGGGCTTCTGAGGAGCTTGGGGGCCTCCCCTCCCGCCGTCTGGGGAGCCTGGCGGCTGCTCACACCGCCACACAGACAGCTATAGAAAAGATCCGCTGTAGTGGCCGGCGAGAGCCACCCTTCCTCCCCAGCTCGGCCGCAGGCCCAGCCCGGCTCCTGCGCAAAGTCGCCGTCGGGGCACCGGCTGCCGCCGCGTGGCCCCGGAGGTCCGGGTCCAGAGCAGGCGCCCGGGAGGTGTGGGGGCAGAGCGAGCGGGATGCTAAGGGCAGAGTCCGACGCCCCTGGCGGCGCAGAGGCTGCAGCAGTGAGACCAGGATGCCGCGGAAACACCCACTGGAGACAGATTTTCCAGGGGATTTTCTAGTGAGGGGGCAGGCGGAGTGTCGGGAAGCTCGGCCCCTACCCGGACGATGGGGTTACCCAGGACAGGGTCGCTGCGGACCTCCCCACGCACTGAAAGCGCCTATGGCTTGGCGGCTGGCTCTACGTGTGAGAGTGACTGTCGCGCTGACAGCGTTCCCCGCGCCAGCCTCGGGGACCCTTCCCCTTCCGCAGTTAAGTTGTTCACCCGAGAGCTCCTCGCCCTGGCCAAGAGTGTCAGAAAAAAACGCCCGAAACACAGGAGGAAAACGTTTTCCCTGTGTCCCCCCTGCCCCCAAACTCCGCCTACCCCAGCTTCTATAAACCCGGAGAGCCGCCCCCCCCACCCACCCCGCGACCCGTGGACTCTAGGCAGGCGTCGGCCCCACTTAGCCCCAGCCGCGCGCCCCCACCCCCACGCTCCTCGAGGAATCTTGGGTTTGTGCCTCGAGCTTGTCAGAGAGCAGTCACTGCGGACCGAGCCCCTCTCTCACGCCGCCAGAAGACCCCCCCACACACACACACACACACTCCCAGAACCACTCGAAGGGAGGAGCCACGCTGGTCGTCTTGGGCAGCGGCCGACAACGCACCAGGAAAGGCCACCGCCGCAGGAGCTGCGAGGTGGTGGTGGGATAGTGGAGTCGGCGAGTGCGTTCTTAAAGACCAGACTGTCTCCAGGCTTCTCCTGGATTCCTGGGAGAAGGCGAGCCCCGAGCAGGCTTGGGGGGTTCGCTTCAGTCCCTCGGCCCTCCCCGGCTCTCCCGAGCCCCCCGCGCAGTCCCCACCCAGCATTCCGGGACGTGTGTCAGGGCGGGAGCGGAGACCCGGATGGCTCTTTGCCCGCCCCCCTCGCTCATTCCACTCTCGCTCGGCTTTTGCTCATTTTCTTTCTCCAAGGACGCTCAGCCAAGGGATTGCGCAAGCTTCCTGCTCCCGGTCCTTCAGGGGCCTGGAGCAGGGGGCCCGGACACACCCCAGGGCAAGCGCGCCCCGCGCCTCCTGCGCCCTCCCCAAGTCCCCTCACCCCTCGCGGCGACCCCACCGAGCTCGCAGCCCCGCGGGCGGCGCCCTCGGGAGGCCGCGTGGAGCGCAGCAGCTCCCCCAGCCGGACGCTGGAGCGGCACGCCGAACGCGCCGTCTCGCCGCCGGAGGTGCTAAACTTCACACTCAGCGTCTTCTCAGCCTGCGTCAGGAGGGCCTCGGCTCGGCTTGGCTGTCGGGGACCAGGGACGCAAAGTCCTGCCGAACGCTTGGCTCCTTGGCCATTGCATTCAGCTCCCCTTTGTGCGGCCTCGATCTGCCCCCTGCCCCGCCTGAACCTCTTCTCCGCCCTCCCCACTCTCTCCTTCGATGCCTTTCCCGGGACCCCACCAAGTCCCCTCGGTCCCCCGCCCAGATGTGGACATCCCCTGCGCCCCCTCTGTGGTCTCCCCCTCTCGTCCTGCTTGGCCTCGGGGGTGGGGGCGGGGGGTGGGGAGGAGTCTTTGCTGGAAACTAGGCTTCCAACCCCTGCCCCACCGAGGAGAGTGCCGAGGGTAAATTGGGAGCCTGTCAGGATCTGGGGTGCGATCGATCGGGACTCCGAGCCCCCTTCTTGGTAAGGTTCCGGAGCGCTAGGGCCCCAGACTGGCCGCTCCCGTCCTCTTCTTCCTCGTCTCTTCTTCCCGGTCTCCCTGGCGATCCTGTGAACCCCGTCCTCCCTCTTCTCCCTGCCCTTTTCTCTCCCGTGCCTCGCCTTCCTAGATGCCGGGAGCCTCGCGGGGCGGGGCACGCAGGGCGGGGGGCCGCGAGCTGCCCCTGCCCCTATTCCGCCCCCTGCCGGCGGCTCCCCGCGTGTCTGCACATGACGCAATTCTGTGCAACTGGAAACGGCAGTGGATGCTTCCGTGGCCCCCAGCAGGGGTCCCTGGGCGGCGCACACCGAGAAAGAGGCGGAGGGGCAGGCCCAGGCGCCGAGCTGCGGGCGAGGGGTCGCCGCCGAGCCCTCCCGGCCCTGTCAAGCTCTCCACCACACCCCCCCACCCACCCCCCTGCGCCCTCGGCCCGACACACCTCTCCCGCCGGGTCCCGCTCCCTCCCTCTCCCGGGCCCGCCGATCCCTCCCCCTGCACCTCCCCGGCGCCCTCCTCCTCCTCCGGCCCCCTCCCGCGTCCTTCCTTCTCCCCCCGCCGCCCAGGCCCGGGGCCTCCGGTAGGCCCGGCTGCGCCAATCCCGGCCGCGGCCCGCCCCCTGACGCCGAGCTGGGCCCGGCGAGGCCCCGCCCGCTGACGTCCGGATTTGCATGAGTTCTTGTGCAGCCGCGGCCCGGGCTCAGTTGTCTGAGCGAGCGCGAGCCGGGAGTCGGGGCGGGCGCGGGCAGCGGCGGGCGGCCGGGTTGTGCAGGGAGAGCGGCGGCGGCGGCGGCGGCGGCGGCGGCGGCGGCGGCGCGGGCGGCGCGGGCGGCGCGGGCGGCAGGGGCGCCTCGGCCCGGGGCGGCAGCGGGGCGCCGGCAGGAGCCAGCAGCGTCTGCAGCCGCGCCGGCCGCCCGCGCCCCGGCGCGCTCCGGCTCGGCCATGGAGCTGCCAGCTGTTGGCGAGCACGTCTTCGCGGTGGAGAGCATCGAGAAGAAGCGGATCCGCAAGGTAGGGCGGCGCGGGGGCGGCGGCGAGGCGGCGAGGGAGCGGCGGCCGGAGCGGCCCGCGAGGAGGCGGGGAGGGGGTGGGGAGGCTGCGGGCCGGGGCCGGGGATCCCGCGGAAGCTGATGGAGTGCTGTCTCTTCCCCCCTCAGGGCAGAGTGGAGTATCTGGTGAAATGGAGAGGCTGGTCCCCCAAGTAAGTAGCGGCGGAGGGGCGGGGGCGCGGGGTGCCGAGGCGCGGGGCTCCCGGGCTCCGGACCGCCGAGCTGGTGGGGTGGTGGGGGGAGCGGACGGGAGGCGGGGTGGAGGTGGGGTGGAGGGAGGAGGGGGTGGGGAAGTCGGTGGCAGGCACTGGGGAAGCCGAGCCGCCGAGCCCGAGCCCGGCGCCCTGTGTTGTGCTCCGCTCTCCGGGAAATGCCATCACTAATTTATGCACTAAAAGGAGCCGGAGGAGCTGGAGAGACGCGGGGCCGAGCCGGGGAGGCCGGCGGAGGGAGGGAGGGCGCAGGCACTGACTGATGTGCAGCAGAAAATGGCTCCTTTCCCCTTTCCCTCCACCGAACGGCTCCATATTGCAAAACCAAAAAAAAAAAAAAAATTAAAAAGCGACGAAAATGCAATTGTGTGCCTCTTCCCTCCTAGTGGTGCGGGGAGAGGAAGAAAAAAGGCAGAAAATGTTGGGAACTGTCACTGCGGCGCTTTTGGTGGGGATTTTTTTTTTTTTTTAATTTGAAATGCGAAGGCACCGGATGGAGACAGACGCGCAGGCACACGCACACACACACACACACACACGCACACACACACACACAGAGGCATATTTTTATATTGCTGAGTATTTGGGGGTGCTTGCCCGTGACACCGGGCTCCAGAGCTGCGAGGGGGGTGTTGGGGGGGGCCGCTTGGCTGACGGTGATCGGATTAGGGGTCAAATGGAGAACAGCTGAAGCCCTCGCGGAGACTCGGGGTTGGGGAGAGGAGGGGGGGACTGCGACTTTGCTTTTCGGCTGCTTTGCACGCAGGGTTCCTGGTGAGCAAAGTGGCTTTGGAACATGTCGCAGTAACATGCTTAAAATTCTTGACAACTGCAAAATAAACTGCTAGTTTCATTTTTCTTACCCCTCCCCTTTCTTCCTGCCCTTGTGTGTTTATTTTGACTTGAGGGGGGGTTGTCGGGGACCGTGTCAGGCCTGCAGAAATCTACCCTCCACCCCCCACATCCACAGCTAAATAGCTTTCGGTTCATGGAGACAGAGTGGGGTCTTATGTCATTCCCCACCTGGAGGCTGCAAGGCTGGCTCGGTTTTTTTTACGCCGTGTCCCCCTCCCTTTTCCCTTGCAAGATATAACACGTGGGAGCCGGAGGAGAACATCCTGGATCCCCGGCTGCTGATCGCCTTCCAGAACAGGTGAGCGTCCCCCAGCCGCCGCCGCCCGCAGCCGTGACCGTATATGGGAGAGTGGGAAAGGGGGCCACGCGGCAATGGCAAAGAGGGAGCGGGCCGGGGCGGGGGGGGGGGGGGGGGGGGAAGGCGGGAGCCCCCTTCCCCGACGGGCCTGCACAGGCAGGGCTGCGGCCTCGGCTCTGCTAACCAACGTCCTTGGCGGTTGCGGCAGCCCGGGGTGGGGGCGGGGCGGGGCCCGGAGAAGGCAAGGCTTGTGTTTTGGGGGAACTTCGAGAAGGGTGCGCGCGGGTGGCCCTGCCGCTGCCCGGAGACCTCGAGGCTGCTCCTGGCTCCCCGCGGGGCCCCCCTCTCGTCGCAACCCTGGAGCCCCACCCCCAGAGCCTAGGTGTTGCTTTCCTGTAGCCACTGGCCGCTTGGCAGTAGCCCCTCGCGGGGCAGCGCCGAGGGAGCTGGCGTTGTGAAACCGCCGGACGTCACGGAACTGAGCTTAACCTGTTGGGGGCTGGAGAAAAGTTGACAAGGCCTTAACCACCCCCCCCCCCACAACCTTCGACCCCCTGGGAGCTTGGGATCTGCAGGGGGTGGATTCTGTCTGGTGCCGGGTGCCCTTCACACACACACACACACACACACACCCCACTGGGCCACTTGGTGGGTGTCCGTCCCCAGCCTCTGCACAGGGGGAGCTCGGCCCAAAGGGTGTGTGGGATGGGAGCTGCCTGGTGGCGGAGGGGTGGCTTCTGACGAGGGGCTCATCCTGGTGCGCACAGATGCTTGTCACGCTACAGCTGCTGCGGCTGGATTCACCGCCGGTGGCTGTGGTTCTCTGTTTCGGGGAGGACGGAGGGGGGGGGGGAGGGCGGGCGAGAAGGGGAGGAGCGGCCGGAGTCCAGGAGCCCGGCCACCCCGCTGCCTTCCATCCCCCCCTCCCCCTTTTATTTTGCATTATTTCCTGTGGTGCGTTTGGCGCTAAAACTGTAAACTCTAGACCCTGGGAGAGAGCCGCCGGCGGGGAAGTTGCTCTCCCGCGACGCAGGGGGGCGCCGAGAAGGGATCCTGCCCCGGTTCCACCTGGGAGTTCACCACCCTGTAACCATGTCAGCGGCTGATGCCATGTTGCATAATGGGTCCCCGAAGAATTAAAACGCAGGCTGTTGCAATGCCACGCAACTTTGGAGTCAGGCCCCGGCCCCGGCCCCTAGGCATGGCTGAACTCCCCTGGGTTAGCCCACGGGCAGGAGGGTGCCTGGGGTCGCTGGAGAGCGCGTTTATGACCCGGGAAGGGGTTGCAACTTTAGCAAACGCTGGGGAGGCACCCCTTTCTCCCGTGGAAGGCTGGGGGCGGCGCTGGGACGATCTGCCCCCACCCCCAGCCTCGGGTCCCCCTCTGCCAGGCCGCAGGCGGAAGCCTGGCAGTTGTATTGACCAGTGCCACCTCTGGTGGGCTCTATTAATTATTGGGAAACCGAGGCAGCCGGGAGCCCGGCTTCGGCGAGGAGGAGGTGCTTCTGCGCCCCGCCCCGGCCCCGCCCCGCCGCTCCGCCCAGGCCGACCCGGAGCCGGTTCACCAGGTGGCTGCGAACCTGGCCAGGCCGTGGCCTCGGCTGCCGGCCCCCGCCCCCAGCCCCTAATTGGCTCATTTGCCGCCGTGTAAACAAGGGCGCAGCCCCTCCCCCTGTTTAGTGCCTGGCCTTTAAGAAAACGAGTCCTCCCTTCTGCCGGCGGCACTCGCTATCTGAATCTTAATGAGGTCATTAGCATCCGTGCCTCCGACGGGGTGGGACACTTCGGGCGCACACCTCGTTGGACTCGTTTGCACCCCCCTGGACCCCCGCGCCCACCTCACTTGGTGCAGGGCCACAGGCCCAAAGCGGTGGGCGCCCAGCTGCCGCCTCCCCGACCTAGAGGCCAGGCCGCGCGGGCGGAGGAGGGGAGCGCCAGTTCAGGTGCGGCTATCGGGCGTGCGGGAGCCCTTCCTGGAGGACCCCTTGGTCAGATGAGGGTCGGTGTGAGCACAGAGTGGGGCTCTGGGACCCGACCGAGGCGCCCAGCTGGCGGCACAGGCGACCTTCTGCCCTGAGCTCTGGATCCTGCCGGGTCTTGCTGGCCTGGCTGCTCGGGGAAGGGGGGGTGGGGGGAGCGGGGGTCACCTCAGGTTGGACACAGCAAGAAGGGAGGTGACCCCGAGGCTAATAGCGCTGCCCTCTGTTCCCTCCCCCCAGGGAACGGCAGGAGCAGCTGATGGGATATCGGAAGAGAGGGCCGAAGCCCAAACCGCTGGTGGTGCAGGTGAATATACTCGCTGGTCCTAGGGCTGTCCACTGGTCTTCCCCTTGACCTTGACACCTGAGCTGCCTCCAGGCCCAGAGGGCAGGGAGAGTTCCTCCAGAGCACGCAAGTGCACTTCCTTTCTACTTGACCTTCAACACACTGCCCCTGGAACATAGCTGCTGACCCGGTGGGGGCTGGGACACTCCTGACGCCGGAGGCATGCTCTGGGCCTGGCCTCGGCCCTCTGCTCACCTCCCCCTCCCATCCCCGCCTCGTTCCCCCAGGTACCTACCTTTGCCCGTCGCTCCAACGTGCTGACTGGACTCCAGGACTCCTCCGCAGACAACCGCTCCAAGCTGGAGCTGGGCGCTCAGGGCAAGGGCCAGGGCCACCAGTACGAGCTCAACAGCAAGAAGCACCACCAGTACCAGCCCCACAGCAAGGAGCGAACCGGCAAGCCCCCCCCGCCCGGCAAGAGCGGCAAGTATTACTACCAGCTCAACAGCAAGAAGCACCACCCCTACCAGCCGGACCCCAAGATGTACGACCTGCAGTACCAGGGCGGCCACAAGGAGGCGCCCAGCCCCACTTGCCCGGACCTGGGCGCCAAGAGCCACCCGCCGGACAAGTGGGCCCACGGCGCGGGGGCCAAGGGCTACCTGGGAGCCGTGAAGCCCTTGGCCGGTGCGGCCGGGGCCCCAGGCAAGGGCTCCGAGAAGGGCCCCCCCAACGGGATGACGCCGGCCCCCAAAGAGGCGGTGACGGGCAACGGGATTGGGGGCAAGATGAAGATCGTCAAGAACAAGAACAAGAATGGACGCATCGTGATCGTGATGAGCAAATACATGGAGAACGGCATGCAGGCGGTGAAGATCAAGTCCGGCGAGGCGGCCGAGGGCGAGGCGCGCTCCCCCAGCCACAAGAAGCGGGCCGCCGAGGAGCGCCACCCTCCGGCCGACAGGACTTTCAAAAAGGCAGCGGGGACCGACGAGAAGAAGGCGGAAGCACCATCCAAGAGGAGGGAGGAGGAGGCGCCGGGGGCCGGCGACCCGCAGCCCCAGGACGCCGGCTCCCGCAAGCTCTCCCCCACCAAGGAGGCCTTCGGCGAGCAGCCGCTACAGCTCACCACCAAGCCCGACCTGCTGGCCTGGGACCCGGCCCGGAGCTCCCACCCGCCCTCCCACCACCACCACCACCACCACCACCATCACCACCACCACCACTCGGTCGGCCTCAATCTCTCCCACGCGCGCAAGCGCTGCCTCTCCGAGACCCACGGCGAGCGCGAGCCCTGCAAAAAGCGCCTCACGGCGCGCAGCATCAGCACCCCCACCTGCCTGGGGGGCAGCCCGGCCGCCGAGCACCCCACCGACGTGCCCCCCACCGCCGCCCTCCCGCAGCCCGAGGTCATCCTGCTGGACTCGGATCTGGACGAGCCCATAGACTTGCGCTGCGTCAAGACGCGCGGCGAGGCCGGAGAGCCCCCAAGCGCCCTCCAAGTGAAGCCCGAGGCGCCCGCGACGGCGTCGGCGGTGGCGGCCGCCGCGCCGGTGACGGCGGCCGAGAAGCCTCCAGCCGAGGCCCAGGACGAGCCCGAGGAGCCGCTGAGCGAGTTCAAGCCCTTCTTTGGGAATATAATTATCACCGACGTCACCGCGAACTGCCTCACCGTCACGTTCAAGGAGTACGTGACGGTGTAGCCAGAGGGCTTCGGAAGGGGAAGCGCCATCCCCGCGGGTGGCTTAGCACCTGGTGCCTAGGGGCGGACTCCTCCTCTCTCGCCAGCTGCGGGAGATCCGGGCCTGCCCCCCGAAGCGAGGACGCCCGGAGCCGCAGAATCCGCGTCCCGTCGTCCCGCCGCCGTCGTCGTCGTCGGCTCCTGGCTGGGGCCCGCCTCCGGCCCGGCACTGGCCCCTTGCACGCGGTGCCTGCGGGTCTCTCGCCGCCCCCCTCCACCTGCCCCATCCCCGCGCTGGACCTCCCCTCCCCCCGTGGATCTCCGGGACTGACAGGGCAGCCACGCGCCTCGGTCTCAGAGTTATAGTATTATATTTTAACCGTGCTAACTTGTCAAGTGCAGACTTTACTCCCGTTTGTACGTGGTGTTCTTATTGAAATGTATTGTTTGAGCTCAAAAGGCCCGACCATCCCCTTCGGGCTGATATATATATATTTATTTGTAGGTATTTATATATGGAAATATAAAAACCTAGATTTATGGAGTTTCCTCTAGATCCTGTTATATTCTATATCAGACAAACTATTTTCTGTTGACCTTTCTTCCTGTTCATTCAGTATTTCGGTTGATTTCATTCCCTCCCCTTCCTGGAACTGCGATGCCAGGGACCTCGGTATATATTTTTTAATACCGTACACATGGATGTGTTGTTTCTATGTGCAAAAAAAAAAAAAAAAAAAAAAAAAAAAAAAAAAAGTTTGTTTAAAGGCTAAACGAGCTCTCTAGAAACTGCTGCTACTAGAAATGTCTAAACTATAAGCTTCCAATTATTACCTGCTTGAATGTAAATATTAAATGGAGATGTTGAAGGTGCATTTCGCTGTTGGAGATTAGCGCAGAGGGGAACCTTTGGAGGTTCGGGAGGTGGCCGGACCCCTCTCCCCACCCCTCCTACACCTTAGTCTCGGGGAGGAAACCTACCGAGCCCTGCGCTAAATCTTTGCAAAAGCAAAGTGGCCTGGTTTCGCGGGCAGAGGAGTGACCCTGCTCCCCGGAAGTCGAGAGGCGCTCCAAACGGAGAGGGGAATTCCTGCGGGGGGAGGGGGTGTCAGCGTCGCCCCCGCCCCCAGGGTTTCCAGGCCCGCGGTACCCACCGTGCGGGAGGACCCGAGGATCTGCTTGGGGGTGGGGGGGGGAATGGGTGCGGGGGGGGGGGGCACGGGCGGCGCGGAAGAGTGGGTGGGGCCGGCTCCCTCATCCCAACCCCCTCCGCCCCCGGAGCTACACGCCGCACCCGCCCGGCACCTGCTGATCTTTGCCCCCCACCCACCCGGTGCGCAACACGCCCGGGTGCTGGCCCCGGTGGGGCAGGGGTGTTTTTCATGACGCTGGCCCGGTACGGCAGGTTCAGCGGGGAGGGGACCCTCCCACCCTGTGTAGCGTCGCCGGCTGGCATCGCTGGCCCCGCCCCACCGAGGAAGCCGCCGAGGCTTTCTCTGCCAGGCTCTCCCCGGAAACCACCAGGCCAGAGGCTCCGACTGGAGGCGCAGCGAGCGCGGCCAGGGCAGGGGCGGGGGGCTTCCTGCGTGGGGGAGGGAGAGGGGGAGGGGGGAGGCCTGGCGAGCAAGGCCTGCCCACCCCTGTTTCCTCAGTGAGCGAGGGAAATGCGGGACCCCACTTCATCCGTCCCGCTTTGGGTGGCGAGGCTGGGGCCCTTGGCGTCGCGGGGCAGGAAGGGGTTAAGGGACCAGAGGGGCCCGAGGGGAGTGGGCTGAACACCGGGTCGTCTCCCCCCACCGCCAGAAGCCGCGACTCGGGGAATGCAGAGGCCGGCCGTGGCCAGCTTTCTGCAGACGCAGCGATCTTCCTCCGGGCTGGGGTGGGTGGCCGAGCAGGGCCAGGGGCCGCGGGACTGGGGCCCTGGTGGGTGCCGGGCTGCTCCCCGCCTCCAAAGCCCCTCGCCTGCCCGCCGGGGACTGAGGGCCAGAGCCTGTGCGGGGCGCCAGGGCGGAAGAGGTCAACGTGGTTCAGAATGAGGAGGGGGCGGTGGCGAGAGAGCGCAGTGCTGGGAAGGCCAGGGGAAGAGATAGACGGCGGCCAGGAGGGCGGGAGGCCTGAATGCGGACAGTGTGGCCAGTGTTGGCTGCAGGCCACCAGCGGCTGGAGGTGGGGGAGGGGAGGGGGGAGGGGAGAGAGGGAAGGGAAGTTCTAAAAAAAAAAAAAAAACCGTTGGGAGTTTCTAGCCCTGGCTTTTGTGAGTTGTCCCTCCCACTACCCCCAGCACCCCAGCCCCCTTTAGAGTGAGTTAAACACTGCCCCCTCCCCCCTCCATGTAATGAATGCCCTTTGCCACCCTGGGAGCGGAGGGAGGGGTGATCTTGACTGCTCCTGGCAAACTGCCTGTTCAGCACTAGAATTGGGCCTGCCGTTCACTGGCTGGTGCACAAAGACGTTCGCCAGGGCAGGGATTTCGTCTCCCTGTGCTTCTGGCGGAGGAAAACTAAAAAATCAGGAGTGGGAAGGGGAGCGCCTTGTTGAGGTCTGCACCCTTGGTGACGGGGAGTGAGCCTTAGACCCTGAGGGTGCCCCTCCCACCCAGTGGGTGGCCTCTGCCCGGCTGCGCCTGCCTGGGGGAGGGGGGAGGGGACATAGATGATGGCAGGGAAGGAAAACAGTGGTCCGCCACCATCCTGGGGGGGAAAGTGTGGCCTGCATGTGGCCTGAAGCCGTGGAAGGTGGCAGAACCTCTGGGATGGGTCGTTGAGGAGGGCGGTCCTAGGCAGAGCCTGGAGCCTGCCGTCAGAGGGCTGACAGTGGAACAGAGGCCAAGGGGTGGGTCAGGAGGGGCTCAGGGATGCCCATCATGGTGCCAGACCCAAGAGTGTCCAGCACCCGTGCTGGCCCCAGGACCCTGTCTTGTGCCGAGCTCCTCAGACGTACAAGGCACCCCATGAGCGTCTTGCTCCGTTCAGACCCCGTAGGGCTTGCGGTTCCTTGTGGGGTGAGAACCCGAGGTTCTGAGGGCAGACCAGCTTGTCGGGTGCATGGTCACCACGTGGTTCCGGGATGATTCTAGAGCCAAGTTGCCTGCTCAGCCGTCCTGCAGGGACGTACCCCGCGGCCACTTGCCCTCCAGGCCTCTTGGACACAGATGCGTCGAAGGTCGGGAACACTCAGAGAGAGTCAGGAGCCCTGGCATTGGGGTGGGGGTTGGGGGGGGAAGCCATTAGCCCCCGGTCCTCTGGGCGAGGACCGCTTCTTCCTAACTTGAGGCCTAGATGTCTGAGGGCGCCCAGTCCTTCACAAGCAAAGGGTCAGAAACCCTCTCTCTGAGTCCCAGTTCAGGAGAGAGAAAGCAAGCAGGAAGCTGGGACCTTAATCTTACACACTAGGAAACCCAAGCTTCTCCAGATGAACCTTTCTGAGGAGACTGAGCCTTGAGCGCAGAGAGCCAGAGCTGACTCACCACCAAGAGAAGGA
This sequence comes from Panthera leo, assembly GCF_018350215.1. Taxonomy (NCBI): domain Eukaryota; kingdom Metazoa; phylum Chordata; class Mammalia; order Carnivora; family Felidae; genus Panthera; species Panthera leo. Next base: position 58,689,426 of record NC_056692.1, on the reverse strand, counting down.
CTCTCATGTGTCCATTCACCCCTCCGAAGCTGGTCCCTCCGTCACCAGCCAGGTCCCAGACTCCAGCTCGGACTCTCCCTGGATGTTGCCCCCACCCCCATTCGTTGTCAGGAGTTCAGCCTTGAAGTGATCGCCCTGTCCTTGGATCTGCCTGGGGTGCCCTGGAGCGAGGGTTGCCAGATTAAGCACGTAAAAACCTAGGATGCCTCACTGAATTTGAATTTCATAGGAGAATGCATACTTCTTTTTTTAATGTTTCTTTATTTTTGAGAGAGAGAGAGAGAGAGAGTGTGTGTGTGTGTGTGTGTGTGTGAGCAGGGGAGGGGCAGAGAGAGAGAGAAAGAGAGACAGAATCTGAAGCAGGCTCCAGGCTCTGAGCTGTCAGCACAGAGCCAGACGCGGGGCTCAAACCCACGAACTGAGAGATCGTGACCTGAGCCAAAGTCGGAGGCTCAACCGACTGAGCCCCCCAGGCGCCCCATGGACAGTGCATACTTTTTTAGTGCGTTTCATGAAATATACGAAAAGATAATGCATCGTTTATAGGAATTCAGGTTTCACTGGACATCTTGGATTTTATCTGGAAACCCTATTTGGATCCTGACTAGCCAACGTGGTCAGTCCCTGCCCACAGGGACGGCTCAGTCCTACAGGAGAGAGAAGGTACAGAGCTGAGCAACTCGGGTTCTGGCAGCACCCCGGTCGTAAGGACACGGAATATGTTGGCGAGGCATGGAATGTGTGCCGTGTCACGGTGGGGTCCCCTCTGTCACCTGTGATTTAAGGTGGGCGTGGGGCCCACATGTGACACAACTGGACAAAAGGGTGAAGAAAGGCCAGAGCTGGTCCACCCCGGGCCCCCGGATAGAGTCTCTTCCTCCCTCCAGCCCACCCCAAACAGCAAACTCCTAGAACATACAAGAAGCGGCAGGACAGATCCAGCTGCAGTCCCCCCCACCCTTCAGTTTCCTTGTCCCCTTCAAAGATGTGCTTTGAGGACGAACTGGGTCAGGAGAGAGCCTTGAGCGCTCCTGGAAAACCCCCTAAGTAAACACACAGGTTATTTTTTTACCAGGGAACATTAAACATCCCTCGTCAGATCCAAACGCCTTCTAACGACTTCTGGCCTAGAGCCTCAGCTTGACGGAGGGACAGCTACCCAGCGATGTTTACCTCGAGACTGACTGCCAACCCTCCCTGCCTCCCTCCCTCCTTCCCTCTCTCTACAACCCAGTGGACACCACCTTGCGTTGCTGTCCTCACCACCTGCTTGGTGGATTGCCCATTGACCTGGGACCTCCTCCTCAACCCCTCCGGTTTTACTGGGTCACCGAGAATAACACTGGGACGTGAGAGTCGGGATGAGACCCCCTGGGCCAAACCTGCACTTGCCTACTCTTTGAAACGAATTCCTCCTATGGTTCCATATTATGTTTACCACTCGTGTGAGAAGGTAAGAACTCAGAAGAGGAAATACTTATTCCTGGGCTAGTATCCGTTTCCTGCAGCTATAATTCAGAAATCACTGCCCCCCCCCCTCCCTCCCAAGCCCGTCCACTCCCCCTCTCTTCCCTTTGCAATTACTGGTAACAGCTGACATTGACTGAGTGCTCATTATGAATGGGGACCTTTATTTAGAGGGATAATCTCATTCAATGCTCACACATCTTCATGAGGTAGGTCCTGTCATTGTCCCTGTCTCACAGATGGTGAAATGAAGGCTTAGAGGCTTGAGGAACCTGTCTGAGGTCGAACGTCCAGTAAACGGGGAAACACACAGGGGTTCAGAGATAGACTTGTCTGTCTCCAGAGGCTATGCTCCCACCTTCCAGGATGCTGTGGGGCCTTCAGAATACCGACTCAGACCCCATCCCCTCCCTGGGGTTGTTCTAGATTATTCCAGCCTTTATCAAGGCTGGCTGTGCCCTGAAATCCTGCATTATTGACTGCCTCCCCCCACATCACCGCCAGTCAATTGCATCCCGCAACATACACATATGTATGGGTCTCCATTCTCCAAGTCGACAGAGCCTTGAGCACCTTGGGAGGTGAGGGGAATGGCTTGGGTATTTCATGCATTCCCGAAGCTTGTGCACTATTCTCATTCTTAGGTAAATACCTTGGAATCAGATGTCCTGTGTGTACGTGTATGGAGTCCTGTGTGTGTGTGTGTGTGTGTGTGTGTGTGTGTGTGTGTGATGGGACGACGAAGCTTATTCCTGCACCGCAAGTTGTTAACGTGTTAACAGGGTCCACAGACCAAGGAAGGGCCCCGAGCTGTCCCCAGGGGCCTCAGTGCTCAGTCTGCAAAGCACAGGCCGGGGACTCAGGCCGTTCCCTTTCTCCCTACCACAGGCAAGGGCAGACACACACACGCTCAGCTGCTCTGGGGTCCTGCCGCCCCCTCATCCTTCACCTGATCCATTTGTGAGAGTTTCAGGAGGCTCTAGGTAATTCTGTGGTAATTGAATTTAGGGAAACAGACCCTAAGGATAATCCTGGAGTCAGTTCCAGGAAGAATCATGGTTTAATTTCCGTATTTAGCTGGTGGTACGTGTTATACGGTTCCTGACAGCACAGCACCTGTGTCATTGTTACGGATTTCGTTTTAGCGCGCAGTTCGGAACGGGACAGCGATAGGCACGTCACCCCGAGCACACGCATGCACACTCTGTAAGCACAAGCAGAAGACGCAGCCCACAGCCCTCTTGTCTTTTCATGTGTGGTCTTCACGCGAGCTGTGTGGCTAAGGCCTCACCCAGGAGAAGAGCTCCCCCAACATCGCCTGCGACGCTGTTTCGCTTAACCAATTCCCTGCAAGTTCTCAACTCTGGGCAGGGGCGGGGAGCTGGCCCTCCCCAAGGATGTCCACGGTGCATGCGCACGGGTGTGGATGCATGTGTGTGCGTGCACAAGTGTGCATGTGTGTGAGCATTTAGGGCTGGACGAGGGTCACAGCAACGCAGCCCAGACTGGCAGGAATACCTCTGGTTTGCTGCCTGAGTGAAGGATCCTTTCGAACGCACCCTGGAGTTTAATATTGCCAACAACGGGCCCTGATTCCTTTCAACCTGCGCCAGGTGTCATGTAAACCTCCCTGGATTTCCTCCCTTTCCTGTTTCATCTGAGAAATTCTTCACTAATTCCACGGTATCTGGTTTCTCATTGTTTCTCTCCGCTTCAGACAGCCCCTTGGGGTGGGCTTTGTAAAGGTGTGCTTAACGTGCTCAGCTGTCCAAAGTGACACCAGCTCGGCTCTCGCTACGCCTCCAAGCCTCCAAAACCTCTCCAAAGGGGCTGCACGCGCCAGCAAGGCCACAGCATCCTGGGGGAAGGCGCCGATGCCCATCACCAAACCCCAGGATAGTCTTGGGGGGTCGCTTCGCTTCTGGAAAGCAGTATGCAAACCAAGCACAGGACGATCGTGTTAAGCTCTTTCATGATAGAATGCTGAGATTATACGAATACAACAGAATAATGAAGGGCATGTCATCCGTTCTTTGTTGAGGTCATGCTGTTTAGGGTTGAGGACAAGGCATAATCCAGCCCGGGGGGAGGAGGCCTGGGCTCTTGTTCCAGCTCCAAGCAGGGGACCATCTATTTCCCTCCGACTCTCTAGAGGAGGTGGGATTACAAAATCATGTGGGTGTTAGGGGGTGGGGAGAGAAGAACCTGGCAAACAGAATCCCTCCTATGAACAGCGGAAGCAAGCATCCTTATAGCCACTTCCTGCTTTGTTTCTCATGCTCCCGGACCCTCCTGCCAGTGTGGAGAGGGGAGAGGAAGCACCAGGCAGGGCCAGGGAGACGCAGGGCTGGCCAGGTTCCTCTCAGCCTTCAGTGTGTCTTCCCCTTGTCTCCTCTCCAGGCATTGAAAATTATTTATGTTTGCAAATTGCTTTTGACTCACATGACTTATTCCTCTTGCCTGCAAACAGGTCTGGGGCTGGGAGAGTTCTCGAACCGGCGAGCTGAGAAATCAGGGGCGATGGCGGAAGGAGCACAGATGTGAACTCACGTGCCCTGGGATCTGGTTCCCCCCACACACACAGACACCTCCCCTGCCCGGGCCTGTGGGGTCTCAGCTGCAAACAAAAGGGTGGGTGTGAGCTCTCCAGGGCCTAGTGACTGGTGGCTGTGGCATACCCCTGGGCCTGGGTGCTCCAAAGAGGCTCAGATAGCACCAACCACTTTGCTACTCTGGCACCTGTGCCTGGCAAGCCCACCGCTGCTGAGCATTGGAGGGCGGAGAAGTGGCTATCCAGCCCTGGCCTGGCAGGGAGAGGAGGACAGGGCGCTGGGGCGGCCAGGAATGCTTCCTCCTTTCATGTTTTCTTCACGCTGGTCCTTACCCAGGCCTTATTCCAGAGACCAGGTTGAAAACTTGTGTCTCTTAGAAAGTCCCTGGGGCTGGTCCAAGAGAGAAACACACACAAACACCCCAATAACCGTCCTAATTGTGAACACGGCCAGAGCAGGGTCAGCTCCACGGCAGGTGGAGAGGAACAGATTGGCCTATTGACCACGGGATCCTGGGTTTCTGGAAGCTCAGAGCAGAGAGGAGCCATGGAGTTTTTAGTCTAAGTCCTTCACTCTACACATGGAGGAATTGAGCCCTGCAAAGGCCAAAGCCAACATCAAGGTGAAGCATCGGCCAGTCTCTGCCCACAAGTGGGTACGTGTGTTCCCGCGAGGGTCAGTGCTCCCCCACGCCCCCTACGACAAAACTGGATTTATTAATGGGAATAATGGTAACAAAAATCAAAGGCCAGTGCCATAGTCGTAAACAATGGGCCGTGTGTCGAGTGCCGTGGTCTGGCTTCTAGTCTCTGGACGGTGGTTTGGGACTTAACCTAGAGAGAAGACAGGAGGATCTGGGCTTCTTCGAAGCCGGTGACCACCAAGTGGACGTGAAGGCTGCTAAGGGTTCAACTCTCCAACATGGCAAGAAATGCGCTAACCTCAGAGCTTTGAGTTAGCTCTGCCTCAGCAGAAAGGCGACATTGGCTCAGCCTTGGGTCTAGAGTTTGGGGTCTCTGCACTCTTTCATGGAAGAGGACCCATGGCAGGCAGAAGGCGGCTGGACAGCAGGGAGAGGGACTGTCCCTCAGAATGTCTCGAACCCTGAAAGCTGTCCTATCTCTTGGGCCCAGAAGTGGGCTCCCCAGAGCATGAGATCCCATTTGGGTATATTCGGACACCCCATAGATCTGGCTTCCCGGAGCAAGCTCCCATCAGTTCGATTTGAAACCTCTTAAGAGAGAAGCACCAGACAGATGATGCAACAGGTCATCAGCTGTGGGTTAACCTGGTAGCAGGTGTAAATGGCGCCTATACACACTTCAGTAATCTGGAGAGAGAGAATGGGGAATGGGTGAGCCAGGACCAAAGTCAAGGGCACAGGCAGCAGCAGAGAGAAAAGGAAACCAGACGGGACCACAGACAGATGTAAGGAAACCGAAAGTACAGGGATGAAGGAATGGAAAGCGATCATAACAGGAACAGACACGGAGAAGCAGATGAGGGAGAACCCAATGGTTCAGAAACACCAGGTTGGGAGGGATCGAGGTTCACATCACCAATATCGGGACAAACTGACAGGTGTCTCCTGATGTGATGTACCGAGAAGGACATAATGACACTCCGGTGGCATCCCTGCCCCAAATGCAGAGCCTGAATCTAACCACGCAGAAGTATCCAATGTGTTCTCTTCAAATCACCAAGCTTAAGGTACCCAGAGAAAGGCAGGTGCTCCGTCCCAGCTTAAAGAATAGTAAAAAGAAAGACAGGGCATTGAATGTAATTCACCATCCTGGTTTGGCTTTTGGAAGAGGGGGGAGAATTACTCATAAAGAGCATTATTGAGAAAATTGACAAAGCTTGCACATGGACTGGTGGGTCAGACAATTGTATGAGATCAAGAGTAAACATTCTGATTTTGTTAACGGCACAGTGGATACATAAGAGTGTCCTTGCTCTTGGGAAAAACACACTGAAGTATTTAGGCATAAAGGGCCACTAGGTCTCCAGGTCACTCTCAAATAGTTCAGAAAAAACATGGGGAAAATATATGTATATATATAGAGAGAGAGAATGATAAAGCAAATGGGTAAAATGCAAATAAACAGTGAATCTAGATAAAGAATACAGGGAAATTCTTTTAACACACTTGCAGCTTTTCTGTACGCTGGCAAAAAATACTGAGTTGATTTTTTTTAAAAACCTTTTAATGTTTATTTATTTTTGAGAGAGACAGAGACAGAGCACAAGCAGGGAAAGGGCAGAGAGAGGGAGACACAGAATTGGAAGCGGTTTCCAGGCTCTGAGCTATCAGCACAGAGCCCAGCACGGGGCTCGAACTCATGAACCGTGAGATCATGACCCGAGCCAAAGTCAGGCGCTTAACCGACTGAGCCACCCAGGCACCCCCAAGTTGGTATTTTAAAAGAGGTGCTTTGGGCCGCTGGCTGGCTCAGTCCAGTCGGAGGAACATGCAAATCTGGATCTTGGTGTTGGCGAGTTCAAGCCCCGCGTTGGGTGTCGAGATGACCTAAATAAATAAAAACCTTTAAAAAAATAATAAAAAATTTAAATATGAAGAAATAATCAGAAGAGGAGCCTGGAGTCTCCCTGTTGAGGTGGGGGGCAGGTGCTGGCTGGCTCTGGAGGCTTTTCGTGGGGCTGAGAAGCAGCCTGGGAACCAGCCCTCCAGCAGCTGAGAGCATCTGGACGACTTGACCCGTCCCTCGCTGCCTACTTGAGGGCCTGTTTTTCCAACCCTTCACCCCATGACCTCAACACGAGTGAGTGGGGGTGCAGGACGGTGGGCCCACAGCTGCCCCTTGCCCGGCACCAGGAGGTACCAGCTATCTCCAGCTCAGCTGGTCCCTCACAACACACAGCAAAGCCCACCCTTGCCCTTTGGCCACGCGAGGAGGAAGGATGCAACAAGAAAGGTTAAGTCAGCAGGCAAACGAGGCTCCGTGTGTGAGCCGCTCTGTGCTCACCAGTTCTGTGCCCTGGGCTGGTGGCTGTGTCCCCCAGAGAGCCCCAAGGCTGGCCTGCTCTTACATTTGGGTTCCCTAAATATCCCCTTTCCTGGCCCATGACTTCATCATATTACACTGTTTTTCCTTCTTATTGATTTGTCGACATGTCTGCCGTGTGTGTGTGTGTGTGTGTGTGTGTGTGTGTGAGAGAGAGAGATAGACAGAGACAGAGAGACAGAGAGACAGAGAGATTTGGCTTTATTCAGTGTTCTGAGCAGGGCTCCGAGCTAGAGCTGAGGTCTCCCAGCCTCTACCTGCAGATCTGACAACTCAGGAGTTCTGTGAACTTGGGCAGGCTGATGGGCCAAGCAGGGGGCCAACTCCAAGACTGCATGGGCCCCAGAAATCCTTAGTCATCCGTCTTGTGAAGATATTCCAGAAGTAAAGCACCCTTAGGCCCCCCAGATGGCCCTCCTCATGCTGACCCGGATATTCCTATCCCGGTCACAGAACATTCTAGAAAAGAACCACACCTCTCTGTTTTCTCCCTCGCCTCCCAGAAATGGGAGAGATGCAAGGTCAACAGAAAACAGGCAAGAAATGTTGCCCTGTCCGCCAAGTTTTGAGTGGAAAGTGAGTGAGTGAGTGAGTGAGTGAGTGAAAACCTCTCATAGTTTAGGTGAGTTTAGCTCATAATTTGGTTTCTTCCCTAGCACATATGACACTCAAAACACTGGGCAGACCCCAATGAGGCCTGAACTCAAAAGCCGGCCTTACTTGGGATCACAGCACGCTGAAAAGCTCATCAGAGATGACCCTGGCATCCCAAATGGAGCTGGTCCCTTCCCCAACCTAGTTGGGGCCCAAGGAGACAACTAACTGTATTGAAATTCAAGTCCCAAAGAGACAGGACGCAGCTCAGAAGGTGTTGAAGAAAGGCTTCCGAACCACAGCCACTGAAACGTGTTTACGGCTGTCTGTCGGCCGCTTCGTAGCTTCCCCTGTGACGTCGTCGAAAGATCTAAGTGCACCCCGTGCATTGCAGGGGAACACGCTGCACGGGCCAATTTAGCTGATCAAATCTTGGCAAGTCAGCAAGTAGGGACCATATTGACATTTAAAACATAAGAGGCGATCTCCTGGTCTGCTCCAGCCGCCTCCCCAGCTGGCTGGAGAGAACTGTGCCTCCGAATCTGGACCAGCTGGGTCTCCTGCAGATAAGCTGTCTCTTTGTCTCGTCCATGCCTCGTGCGGCGGGTGTAGGGATTTGCCATTTTGAATGACTGCTGACAAGGGCAGAAACCAACCTGTGACCGAGTGTCCCGAATTCCCATCCTCAAGATAAGAGTGGGCAAACAGTCAGATCTATAAATAATGCTTCCTGAAGCACCTCGCAGACTTGGCAGCCAAGGGCCTCTCACTTCTCTCTTCCCCAGGGCGGAGCCGGCGGGCTCCCTCTCCCTGGACCTTTGGAAGCCCAGCTTCAGGAGCCCTTTTGCCTTTCCCCACCTTGTGCGCTGTGCCAAAGGCAGCCACGAGATGGTTCTAGTCCCTGCCATGCAGCTGCCCAGAAATCAGCCTTGGTGCAGAAGAGCCCTCCCTGAGGTCTCTGAGCCCCAGTTCGCCCCCAGTTAGGGTGAGAAGCCTCCACCAGGCTGACGGAGAACACGTCCAGAATTCCAGGCCACGGCCATGGGCTCCATGTTGCCCTGCAGGTATCCCTGCGTGATTCCCTACCTGCTCACGGGAGCGGGAGGCAGGGGAGGCGTCCCTCCCTCTCTCGCTGCCATAACCAGTCTGTAGTTACTGGACTCAGTTCTTTGTCTCAAGTCTTCTCTCAGCTGCCAACGGGATCATTTTTGTCACAGCTTGTGAGGTATTTTGTTTTCTTTCTCTCTCTCTGATAATTTTCATCATCAGCTTGAATTCAGAAGAGATGCCCAAAGTGACCCCAGCCCCTGGATAAACACCGCTGCCTGGTGCCCCCATGACCTGATAATGACAGTAACTCACAGTTATAGAATGTTCACTGAGCCAGGCTCTATGGAAAAGCCTTTAGATGGATGATTGGTCTCTTTTAATCCTCCCAACAACCGGATGGAGTACAAACTATTATCACCCCCAGGAGGTAATGGATGCTTTGAGAGGTCAAGTACCTGGCCTGGGATCACAGAGCTAGTGAGTAGGGGGGCTGGGGCTCGGATCCAGGTAGCCTGGGCCCCGGACCACGGAGTCTCACCACTGCCATCATTGCTGTCGGGACACAAAGAGTGTCTGGCCAAGACGTCTGTCCCCCCAGAGAAGAGGCGGCATGGTGTAACCACCCGTACACCAGAGGCATCGGCTGTGAGCTGAGATGAAGCCCACAAAGTGAGCAGCCCTTGGGGCCACACAGTCACCATAAGGTTGAAGCTGGCACGGGCCTTGGGAAGACTCCAGGACACCACTCCCTCCTCTTACAGGTGAATGGCAAGGACGCTCGGGCCCCGCACTTTAGCTGGTGAAGCATCCACGACCACGAGGGAACAGCCCTTCTGCCCGTGGCCCCCACTTTGGGGTTGGTCCTCCCAGCAGACGGGGCAGGAGGGGTCAGCTCGATGCGGGACGGGACCCGGTCGGGTTCTGGTGGAGACCCCAATGCCCCAAATGCTTTTCCCAGGACTGGCTCGGCCCTCTGGAGGCCCCAGTGGGGCAGCCTCCAGAATGAGAGGCTGCCGGTTACCACATCTGCCCTTTAGACCCGGCAGTTAACGCCCCCTCTTCACGCCTGGGTGTCTTTGCAGCCTCTTCTCTCCAGCGACCGCGAGCCGATGAGAGGATGAGAGGATCGTTCTTCCACATCTTAAGACTCCTGGTAGTTCTATTTCCATGGCTACTCCATTCACGCTCAAGCTTTGGTTACATCCTCAGCCGCCTGAGCTGCCAGCCCTAAAAATCCCGAAGCGGTACGAGGGTGGACGGATGGATGGCTATGGAGAGAGCGAATGGAAAAAATTTGTCGGAGGCCAGATCACCAGCATGGCATCGGGAACTGACCAGCATCCCACTGTGCAGAAGGGTGGTGCTAAGAGGGGCTGCTGTGGGGGCCTTCCTTCTCCCCCCACCTTCTGGCCCTCTCTTCGGGGTTCTGCTACACACGCCCCAGAATGCCCTCCTCTCTAACCAGTAGCCCCTGGGGCTAACGGCAACCTCAGACGGTTGGTGAATGACACTAAGTTCTCTCCCGTACCCATTTGGATGTTGCCCCTCTTTCCTTTGCCTGCTGCCCCAAGGAAGGTCTCATGGGGCATCCCATTAACTGGAGGGCAAGCAGGTGAGCAGGCTGGAGTGGATGGCCTTGATGTACCTCCCAGAAGGAGTACAATCTGGGTCCCCAAGGAGAGGAGAGAGAGGACGGTCCGGTTCTCTGAGACCCCGCTTTCCTACTTCTGCCAGTCGCACACTGGTGACCCACGGAACTTTGTAGGCACCTTCTTCAAGTCCTCCGTGCAGGGTCTAGAACAGCGGGAGGAACAGAAGGGGCATTTACAGGAGCTTTTCCATGATCACAACGACCAAGAACACCGTAAAGACACTGACACTATAAGAGAGAGTAAAGGCGCTCCTCGGGCTGCTGCTCGGATCTGGTCACCTACTAAGTGCTTTCCAGGCACACTGTGTGCTATTTCACAGAGTCCCGTATGGCCCCACTGCACACACAAGGAACACCGGGAGGCCTGCAGAAACCCAGCACTAGCCGAGCTGGGGTTCAAACCCAGCTGTGGGCCATGCTTCTGTTTTCTCTGTTCCCTGGAATCTTGCAGGTGGAGGCCCCAGATGACATCCGGGTCACCTCTGACCGAAGCAGGAATTCGGCTGACAATTTCCCAAGATCCTAGGGAAGATCCTAGGCCCAGGCATCCCAGGTAGGTATCCGCCTGCCCAGTCTAGGGTGGTGCTGATTGTTGTCTGCTCCTCCTCAACCATTTCTAAACCTAGCTTCCCTGCCACTTCCTCGTTTTCATCTGGGCTTTGCCCTTGGGGCAGGGCTCCAAGTGCTGGGAGCTCTGGGGGGACAGCCTGGGCGGGAGGGTTCCCCAGCCAGCCAGACAGACCCCCAGCCCCACTCTGTTAACTGTGCCTGTGCCCTCCCCCTTCGCTCCTCTAAAACCACTTCATCCCCCCCCCCCCCTTCATAAGGAAGACAGCCTCTACTTAGCTCGGGTTGAAAGAATAGTAGTACTTTTTTCGCATTCCTGCTACCGCCCCATCCCTCTCCCACCTGCGTTTTTAAAACCTTTCAGCCTGGCCTAATAAGCAAAGCCACTAGGAGGGTCGTGAGGAGGGGGAGGTCCTCCAAGGGCGACAACTCTCCTCTGCCCCCACCCCAGGTTAACTGCTGTGGGGGAAGGGAACTATAACGGCGCAGGGAGGGGTGGGCTGATCCGGGAGGATAAACCCAAGCACAACCCCAGCTCTGCCTGTGGGTGCTGCCTGCCCTGCCTCATCCCCCCCAGAAAGCGATGTAGGGATGGGAAGGAGGCGGGGCTCGGAAGGGGCGCACCGGCCCGCGCACTGGCCCTGCTGACTCCGCAAAGCTGGCCCCACCAGCCCCGCATGAGGAGTCGCAGCGTCCCCTGCGCCCCGCGTGCCTGCCGGCCCTTCCGCAGCCCCCTGCTCGGCGACGCTGGCGGCCGGCCACTTTCCCTCCTCGTCCCCATGGCCTCTGCAGCGCAGGTCCGCACCTGGCGGAGACCACAGCCCGCCGGGCCACGAGCCACCGCCACCCCGGAGGAGGGGGGAGGGGCGGGGGCAGGGTCAGCCAGAGCGCACCGAGCGCGGGCGCCACATGGTGGGCGGGAGCGGAGCCGCTCGGCCCTGCCCTTTAGGGGCTTCTCGTCGACAGGAGCCTTGGGCTGGACGTGGGGGCGCAGCCGCTTTCCTGGGGAGACCTGGTGAATTGCTCGCGGAGCCTTCGAAACACGCGCGCAAGGTGGGCGGCGGCGCCACGTGCCCACCTGGCCACCAGGGCGGGGCTGCTCCGGCCTCTCCCTCCCGCGGTCCCCTCGAGGTCCGTCCCTCCTCTGCGGCCTCGGTCCCATGAGACAATGCTCTGCGTCCCCACGCAGCAGCCAACGTTCTAATGGCCCGACACTTGATGCTGGATCTCAGCTCAGTGTCCCAACCAGACTGTAAGCGCCCCCAGGGCAGCCAGCGTCTCAGACGACGCGCACAGGGCGAGGTCACGAGATGGCTCTTGGAGGGGTCATCGGGGCCGCCGCGGTTGGCCCCGCGGGTGAGAAGCGCTGTGGCCCGAGAGCGGAGCTTCCTTCCAACCATCGGGTTTTGCGATGGGGAGACCGAGTGGGGAGCGGCCAGAAGGCCCGCAGTGCGCGGGCGGGAGTGTCCCTTTGCCTCCATTCATCGCAGGGGCAGCCGAGGCTGCGGCCGAGCCGCGCTCACCCCACCCTGGGAGGCGGCCGCCCAACGCCCGGGGAGGTTTGGGAAATGGGCGAAGTGGTCAGACTGGTTTCCGGAGCCGGGCTCGGAATCCACGCAGGCTGGCAGGCGTTGGTGGGGGAGGACTGAACCCCGCCAGCGGCGTCAGAGAGGCCACCCCGGGACGCTTTGTTTTCCACCCTCGAAGGCGACCCCGAGGGGTGGGGGTGGGGGAACAGCAGGCATCCAGTTAGGGAAGCCCGGTTTTCCGGGATGAACCAGCACACTGGCCGCTCCTCGCCCCGCTGGTGGTACCCAACCCCCTCCTGGCCACAGCCCGGAGTTGGCCAAGAGCGCCTGGAGGAGTGAGCTCCCGTCCATAGCGAGCCTGGGCTTTGATCGTCGTATTTGAAAGACGTAAGAGGAGGGGAAAGGAGTGTGAAGAAGCGTCCAGCTTTACCACTAACCTGAATGACCCTGCACCAGTCCCTCCCTTGTCCCAGCCTCAGTTTCCTCATCTCCCGCTGGCCCTTCCAATCGCTCTCAGAAGTCTAGGTGGACGGCGACGTGGGGACTCCCTCTAGGGTCGGTGCAAGGGGAAAGGAGGGTGCCAGAGCCCGTGGGCATGTGCTCTCAGAGGGTTGAGCAGTCTCGAGGAAACCCAACTAGCTGTGGGGGGGCGTGGGCACCCCCATCCCACTCCCAGGCGCTGGGGACTCCGCGATGGGAAAATGGAGTCTTCAAACTCTCTACCATGCAGAAGCGTGGCACTGATGGCGGAGGCTGGCAGGCGCCAGGTTCTCCTGCGCTCCCTGGGCTGAGAAGGGGTGCCTCCCGCTCCCACATACTTCCCTCCCCCCCCCAACCTAGGGGTTTGGTGCAGGGGCGTGGAGAGAAGGGGCTGAGCAAGCTGGGGGGATTGGAGCGAGACAGCGCTGCCATCCCAGAAAATGGAGTGCCAAATTTCCCGTTTGCAGCAGCTGCCGGGCAGCTAGGGGGGTCTCGAGAGCCGCCCATGCTGCGGTCTTCTTTGAGGTTCCTGGGTGGAAAGATGGGGGCACGAGGCTGGCACTACGCGGGGGCCGTGGGGGCTCCTGACTTAGTGACACCCCCCCTCCAACCAACCCAATCTGAAGAGAGAAGGAACTGGGAGCTAGGAGGGCGCCCAGCCCTCATCACCGCCGCGCCCGCGGGGGACCCCCCCCCTTCCCGCAACCAGGGTGGGCCGCAGCGTGGGCTCGGGTCCAGCCCTGCGACCGGCGTGGAAGAGGGGGGGGGGGTCCCGGCCGAGCCGCCGGGGCCGGGCGAGTGGCCGTCGCACGCGGAGCCCCCTCGGGGTGGGGAGCACTCCGGACCCCCCGAGAGGGGTGGGGCGAGGGCGGGAGGGGGGTACCCCGGGGCCCCCGGGCCGCCCCGCCCGGTGGGCTGCAGGGGCCCCCCGTGGGCCCGGGCCGGGCTTTGTCTGCGGCAGCTCGGCTTTGGGAAGGCGCCAGCCCGGGTACAAGATGGCGGGGAAAGGGTGGGATCGCGGGCGCTCGCCACGCGGAGCGGCCCCGCTCTGCCTGCACTGCAGCGGGGGGAGGGGCGCGCGGCGCCGGCGCCCCCCGCGCGCCCCCGCCCCCGCCCCGGCCGCGGGCCGCCGCCCCCCCCCCCCCCGCGCCGGCCGCCCCGCGCCCCTCCGGCCCCGCCGCCGCCGTGTGGCGGCGGCAGCCTGCGCCTCACTCCGCCGAGCCCCGGCCGCGGCAGCTGCAGAAAATGGCTGCCAAAGCGGCGCCAGTCGCCACGCTGCCACGGGCGGGGGGCGCGCGCCGCAGCCCACCCGCAGCCCCGCTCCCTTTCCCTCGCCCGGGGACTCTCCGCCCGGGCGCCGGGACCCCGGCGGGCACCGGGGGAGCAGGGGCCGGCGCGGGGGCGAGCGGGGAGGGGGAGGGGCGGTTACCTGCGGGCGGAGGGGGCGCGGGGTGGGGTGGGGGGGGGAGGGAGGGTGGCCGGAGGACTCGGCAGGGAGGGCGCTCTCGGCCCGTCCCCCTCCCTGCGAGCCCCGAGCCCTCACGAGGTCGCGGCTCCCGGGTGGGGAAATGCTAATGGGCTGTTGACCTCGGTGACCGCGTGCCGCCCCCACCCGTGTAGATATCACTGTCCTCACCCCCACCCCCAACCCCCCCACCCGGGCCCTGCGGCCGAGCCGGCCCTCCCTGACGCCCCCGGCAGAAAAATGAAAATTAAATTAAAAGCTGTGTGCGTGCCGACTGCAACACGACCCAAGCCCGGAACTCCGCGGAGAAGATCCGGGTGGATCCTCCGGCGCCATGAACTGCAGCGGCGGCGGTGCTCAGCAGGTGCCGCGCGCCCACCCTCCTCTCCGCGGGGAGCCGCTCCCCGACCCCCGCCTCCGCCCGGCCGGGAGCAGCTCGCGCAGTGGAGGCGCCCGCGGCCACCCTGCAGCTCCCTGGCATCCGGGCCCAAGCACGCTTCTTTGGGCGCCAAGGGGAGCCCGGGGCTGTGGAGAAGGGCGCCCAGGGCGAGGGGGAGACCCCAGCGTGAATTCAGGACGGGACCGAGGAGCGCACCAGAGCGGGGAGGAAATTGCCCCCCCCCCCGGAACCCCAAGCTCGGGGTTCCTGAGAAATAAACGAAAAGTGCAAACAGAGGGCCCGTGGGTGAGGTCGGACTCTGGAATCGGGACCGCTTCGTGAGGTAGAGCGGGTCCGTAGCCCCCCCCCCCCCCCCTTCCCCAATCCGGAGAAACCCAGGCCCAAAGCGGCCAGGCCCGCCCCGGGGAGAGGTGTGTCTGTAAGTTTGGGGTTTTTAATTTTTCCCTTTCTGCAAGTTTCTCTCTCACCCCTCCCGCCAACTGCGTTCTCCACTCCAGCGATTTCACTACCACTGGCTGGAAAACTCAAATTCAGTAAATGAGAGGGCAGAGACCAGGAGCCAACAGGTCAGGTAAAGGTGTTCCCAGATTTGAGAGGGGCTTCTGCTCTTGGGGGTTAAGAGTAGAGAAGAGGCACACTTAAGGAGGCACGCCCCTGTGCCGGGAGAAGTCGGGGGGACACCTGGGCACCTGCACCCCCCCCATCCCCCCGCTGGACGAAGGTCTCCATGTACCTAAGCACACAGAAACCTGGGAATGGGGATTTAATATAAATGGCCTGGCTAAATGGGCTCGAGCAGGCGCGGGGCAGGGATGGGCTATGCAGGGGCGTCGAGAGGCTGTGCCCGGGCGTCCACGGATTTTCCGGTGCTCGGACGGGTCTCCACGGCACACAGGTCGGGCACCGGGAGCAGACCTAGGCAAACTCTCTGCCCCAAGGGCATCTTCAGTCCCCGCGCGGGAGGGGAACCGTGCTTTCTGTTAGGCAAAACACCGCGGCAGCATATCTCAGCCAAGGTCAGGGAGGGATATATGCTGGCACCAAGGGCTGCTGCGGCCGCAGAGCTTCCTTCCGCAGAAACAGCGAGGAGGAGGCGGCCGAAGCTAACTCGATCCAGCAGGCAGCGCCCTCCTAATCTCGCACCCGCATTCCCTGGCAGTGCCCGTTTCCGCCACCTTTCCCCAGGAGGGGCCGGGTTGGGGGATTTGAGGTTTGAAAGGAAAGGAGAGCGAGGGCAGTGGAGGATGCCCGAGACGGAGAGGAGGTCCGGCAGGTCGTGTCGTCGCGCCCCGTTCCCCATCCCCCACCCGAGCCGGCCTCCTGTGCGACCCCCACCTGCGCCGTGTTCCAGGCGCAGGCTTCCCAGTAGGGGGCATCGCTCCGCGCCTCCTCGAGGCGGCTGCCCTAGAGGCGAGCTCGGTCACAGGCGAAGTCCCCAGGGCGCTAGGGTACCCATTGTCTTAGCTTTCCTCTTTGGGTCCCCTGGGGACAGGAGAGGATCCCCAAGGGGTGCCTCCGGCCTCCGCGGCGTCCCTGGGAGGACAGGCGCTGCGGCACTGGCGACTGCCCAGGAGGGGTCAGCCGGACACCTGTGCGTGTGTGCGCGCGTGCGCGCGTGCGCGCGCCTCTGAGCGGGGGGGAGGGGGCGAGGGGCGCCCCCGGAACCGCTGTGCCTTCGCTCCCTGAATTTGAGGCGAACGGGAGCCTCATGCCCAGAGCAACAGTGACGTCTTCTGCCTCCGCGGGCTCCCCACCCCACGGGTGGGCCCAGAGCTGGGCACCTGACCTGCATCCGGCAACTACCGCTCCGCTGCAGGCTGCCTGGAAACCCAAGGATGGCTCCTTTGGAGCATTTTCCCTCCCGCACGCAGGGTGGTTTTTTTTTTTTTTTTTTTTTTTTTCCTTCCCATTTCCCCTCAACAATTGGCAGGTTTTTAAAGTAACCTTTAAATGAGACATCGATTTATCATTATTCTGATTGCATTCAGAGATCCAGCCCGAAGGGAAACCCAGGGAAATGGTCATTTGGTGGTACCTAGGGCTGTTTGTGGTTAAGCACATCCCTAGCCCCGCAAGCACATTTCTTTGGCAGCTAATTGCTCCGATTACCTTTGGGGCGGGGGAGGTGAGTGTGTGCCTGTGTTGGGGGGAGACTCGTACTGTTCCCAGAGCCCTGTGCGTGCACGCCGTGGACCTGATGCTGCGGCGGCTACTGCTGCAGCGACGCGCGCACACCCCCGGCCTCCAGCTCTCCTCCCGCATCCGGGCCTTCCGGCTCCTCAGCCGCCGTCCGCTGGGTTTGGGGAGGGGGTGCGTGGGGTGTGATGTGGGAGCTTGCGCGGAGGGGGCGAGGACGGGCCGAACGGGAGGGAGAGAATGACAGCGAGGCGGAGGGGGAGGGGGACAACGGCGCGAAGAAAACTTGGGGAGAGGGTGCAGGCAAAAACGGGGGTAGGCAAGGGGGGGGTGCCGAGGCGAGAGGCGGGGATGCCGGGGGAGAAAGAAAGGGAGGGGGCGGGGAGCGGGCGGGGAGCGGGCGGGGGCGGCTGGCTCGTTTCCACTCGTGAGAGCCGGTTGCCGAGAGACGCGCGGGCCAATGAGCGCGCACCAGCTCAGCCCGGCGCCCGCCGCGTGCCCTTATATGGTGAGGCCGCTCGGCGGGCGCTCGCGCACATCGCCATATAAGGGCAGGAACCTAAATACAGGCTATACCTTGTTCTCCGCTCGCCCGGCCGCGGCCCCGGCGATCGATGAGCGCGCCGCCGAGCGGGCCGCGGCGCGCGGGCTCCGAGCGCGGGCGGGAGAGGGCCGCGGCGGCCGCGCGGCCGGGCCAGATGTGGTCGGCGTCATGGCAGCTCGGGCCAGCTGTGGCGCTGGGAAGGAGTCGCCCGCCGCCGCCAGGCTTCCCCCTTCTTCCCTCCCGCCGCCCCCCTCCCTCCTACTCCCCGCACTGTTTCCGAGGTGCAAATGCAAATGAGCCGGGATTGAAATCTAATTGCTTTTGTTTAAAAAAAATAATAATAACGTGAGCGAGTCTGTGTCGAGTGTGAGCAAAGGCCCAGGATCCCGAGAAACCGAGCCGAACGCCTGGTGGGCGGGCGTTGGGGAGGAAAGAGACCTGGGCTGTGATTTGGGGCTTGGGGTCCTCCGGCTGTCTCCCGAGGCCTGGCCCGTCTCGCGGTCATCTGAGATTCGGCGCCCCATTCCTCCGACCCCCTAGGCGCCAGGCCCGGCCAAGGTCCCAGTCTGGAGCTCGCGGGTTGGGAGCTGCGTGTGGCTGGGGCGGCGGGGAGGCCGGGAGCGGTGGCGGCGAGGACCCACGGGATCGGGGCCCGAGCGGGCAGCCTGGGGCCAGCCGGGCGGCGGGAGGGAGAGGTGAGAAGCGTCGCTGTCACCTCTCTCCGCCGTCTCTGTACCGGCCCTGCTCCCAGACGTCACGGCGAGTGCTGCTTGCGGTGATAAGCCGCGGGACTGGGCCCGTTAGGTGGAATCAGACCGTTGAGGGTGGGAGGGGCTGCAGGAGGTCTCTTTGGGTGGAGAGGTTGGTGCGAGCCCCTGGATAGCCCATCAGCCACGGCCATCTGAGCTCCTGCCTGTGCCAGAGACCCCAGAGCCGGGTCTCCAGCGGATCGCTCTGTTTGTATTCTCCCTCCCCACTTCTGGCCAGTCCCCTCACCCATCGGGAGAGAGATTGTAACCTCCTGGTAGGGAGGGGGGGAGATCTGATCGCAGGTGTGGCCCCTGATCGGGATGTCTGGAGAAGAGGGAGGGAGCCTCAGTCTGGGACCTGTCCCGTGCTGCTGCGGTGGTTCCCACGCCTGGGTGGTACAACCTCGAACTGTGGGTGAATGTTGCTGGAAACCCCAAATAGCCCGCCAGCAAGCCCGTACACAGCCACAGCAGGTTTGGGGCCGAGGCCTTTCTCTTCCACCGTTTGTAGTGGGTGTGAGAGACTCCCAGGGACCCCTGGCTCACCAGCAGGCTGACGGTCCTGGAGAAGCACATGCGCCTGGATCCGTGGCCTCTGGAGTCTGAGAGACCCTTGCCCCAGCACATGCTCCACAGGTGCCCAGGTGCCCCTCTCCAGCCAGTTTGCAGTGGGGCTCTATTGACCTGCCTTGACTTCCCCCTCGCCTGGAGATGCCACGGAGAGAACCTCTCCCTTCTGAAGAAGCCATTTCCAGTAGCATGATGCCACCTATAGAATGTACCTGGAATTAGTCCGAGCTGCTGCGATGCCTCCAGCAGTGTGGCGCTGGTGAGGGAGCTGGAGGGAAGATAATGCCCTCTGTTGTCCTTGACTGAGGTTGGGGAAGAGAAGGGACTGGAAGGATGGTCAGGTCACCCAGCGCTTCCTCCAGGACTCTTTCTCTTGCCTTCCTGGGTCCCCTGGCTAGATGTTCGGTAGCCCTGTGCCTGGCATCATTGTCGAAACTGAAACTGGTACCTAGCACAGCTGAGACCGTGCTTTCCACACAGTCACAGACTCACAAACTCCAGGGTTTCGTGCACTGGCTGGGGCGATGGGCCCTGGGTCAGCCATCCGTGGTTAACAAGTATTTTCTAAAGGTTCTGGAATCCCAAGAAACCTGCCTGAACGACCCCACGTGTATGGACTGTGGAGACCAGACAGGCTGTTTTAAGGCTACCTGGCTCCAAATGATGGCTTTGCAGGGAGAAGCTGAAGCTGGGAGAAAGAAACCGACTTGTCCAAGGTAACTCAGCTAGCCAGGAACAGAACCAGCTCAGGGCTGGACCCTGAGCTTTTTATCTTCAGCCCCAATCCACTGGTCTTTGGATCATGCGGACACGTCTCAGAGGCAGCCCGGCACAGGCTTCTGTATCGATGTGGCTCGGTGGTCCAGGAGCCCTGGAGATGGTGTGTGAAGGGAGACCGGTGGTGGACGCCTGGCCTGGCTGTTCCAGCGCTTGGAACTGACAGCCACTGATGACAGCCCGTCGCGCTGTCAGGGCAGCTGGGAAGACGGGGAGCAGAGGCAGGAAGACCATCGGGATTTGGCTCCCGGACTCCTGGTATTGCCAGAATCTCGGAAGTGCGAGAGCCAGTGACATACACACACTGCCCCACCCCGGCTCACATGCCAAACCCCAGAATTCAGAGCAGCAGCAGGGCCATACCTGCCTCCCTGCAGAGCCTCGTTCCATACCGAGAAATCTCCTCCTAGGCCCTCAACTCTTGGGTGACAGACTTAGGTCGAGCTCTGTCCTGTGGCTTCACTTGGCCACTGGCAAGTTACTTAAGCCTTCTGGGCTGGTTTCAGAACGTAGTTCAGAATGTATTTCAGATGTAGTTAATAAGCCTCCCTCTAAGGGCTGTGACGAGGAAGGGAAGTCAAGATTTCTCGGGAAGGATCAAATACAGAACTTGGCTTGGAGCAGCCCTTGCTCAGTGGATGGTAGCTACATCTGTCCACTCCCACCGTTCCCGCATAGCCTCTTGTACCAGGCTGGGCACCAGGCTCTCGGATACAGATGACCATAACATATCACGTACGTTGGATCCCATGTGGAAACAGGTACAGGAAAACACTGCCCGGCAGGCTCCCCTGGGCCGGTGGTGGGTGGTCGTCAGCTCCAGCCTCCTCCCTCCCCTTGCCTAAATTCCTCTCCCCCTTCTGCCTGGCTCCACCCTCAGCCCTGCCTTACCCCTTGCTGCCACCCAGGACCCAGCGTTGTATCCCCAGACTGGCTTCCCTGAGTATTCTGTGCAGACAGCCCTAGGATCTTTTCCTCCAGGGAAGGTCAGTGCCTATGAGGTGCATTACAGGTGCCCGTCAAGCAAACCAAATGGGAAAGAACCTGCCCATTTTGGCAGGTGGGAATACTGATTTTCCAGAGGGCAGGGAGGGGCTTCCCTGGATTCCCCCGAACTTGGAACAGGGGCTGGGCAGCGTTGAGAGCCCCTGCTGGAGGGGGCACAGGGGGTTAGCCCACAGGCTTTCAGTACCTGATGGATGGTGGACAGGGAGAGGAGGCAGCTCAGCGTCAGGCTCTGAGCCATCTCCCCCACATGTCTGTGCCCTTCTTCCTTTCCTTTCCCCCACCCGTGCCCCTGGCACACCCTCTCTTTCAGACTCGCACCCCCTCCCACGGTGGCTGCCAGCTCAGCCCGCACCCCAGGCGCTTCTGAGTGGTGCGGGCGCCGTGGAAACCCAGCTGGACCCCGCGATCCTCCTCACCCGACGCGCTCACCCTCACTCCCGCGCGGCCCCAGTGGTGCAACGTGGGCTGTGAACTTTTCGCCTGGCCGGACTCCGGGATTTGCTCTTAGAAATTCCCGACTCCGACTCCGGGAGGAAAGCTTCCCACCCCGCCGCCCCGCCCCGGGGCCGCACCTCAATGGGGCCTAAGACGGCGACTGGGGTGGGGGTGGGGGGGGCAAGCCGGGCGCCCCGCAACCCCCAGCCCGCCGGGGCCCTTCCAGCCAGTCCCGCAGCGCCCCCTTCTGCGCGGGCCGGTCTTTGTCCCCAGCGGGCTGGGACCCGGTGGGCTCGGGCTCTGGGGCAAACGAAGCCGATACTCCGGTCCTTGCAAGCGGGGTGGCGCCCCCCTCAGGAGGACAGGCCGCTCGCGGGGCCCCAAGAGGCCCAACCTCTCCGCTTAGCTTGGGGGGCGCAGGGGGAATGGAGGGTGGAGTTCTGGGACCCTCTGCCGGCGCTGGGGGGTGGGAGGCCACTAGAACACCCAGAGCGGGAGGGAGAACGAGGTGGTCTGGAGACCTTCTGCAGACTTAAGAGGTTTCCGAAGCATCAAACTGACGACGCCCCGCAAGGCGCTCGGCTGGCCCCTTCCTCTATTCACTCCGTGTCCTCCTCTAGTCTCAGAAAAGGAGAAACTGAGGCTGAAACCCTGCACTGTGATGGGGAGGCCTGTGATCCCAGGATGCCTCCGTTTCCCAGCTAGGAAAAGTCTGGGGGGCGGTGGCCAGAATCTTTGCTCGGGTATTCTAGGGGTGCCCCCACCCCGCCCAGGGTAGAAGTTGCAATAACTCACACACCGCTGGGAAGAAGTTAATACCTCTGAGGTCGGTCTGAGCCCCCCCCCCCCCCGGGAGGCTTAAAGACGTCGGGATAGAAACGGCTCCAAGAGGCAGCATGAATGAACGCGGAAGGGGACCCCCTGTCCAACCCCGCAGCCCCCAGCCTCCAAAGACAGCCCCTCCCGCAGCCCACGGTCCCTTCCCTCGGTACCCTCCTCCCTTCCGGCCAAAACAGCCGGTCCTTCCACAGGAAGGGGGGGGACTAATTCTCCCCCCCCTTCCCCCTCCTGCCAGCCCAGTTCTGCAGGCGGCCCCACCTCGTGGCAATTCAGAATCCACCTTCCTCCTGTAACCCTGATGTTAAAAGGAACTTAATAATTATTTAAAAAGAGGCGGCCGCGATGGTGGCTTCTTGGTGGCAAGCCTGAGCCGCCACCACCTCCTTGATAAACACAAACTTGCATCTTTTGGGAAGAGACGGGCGTTCTGGTTCGCAGCAGGATGTGGGGGTCATGGGCGGGTCCCGCCGCGCTGTGTTCCTTCTCTGCACTATCTACTGGGGGGGGGGGGCCGTGGCCTCGGAGGGCACCAGCTCCTCTGCAGCCCAGAATGGCCCCGAAAGTGGCCCCGCGATTACAATTCTGGTGCAAATTCATTTGCCATATTTATTTATGGATTTTCTCCCTCCCACTCCTTTTCATATTAAAAAAGATCAAAAAGATTTTTTAATGTATAAAAGATGTTTCCTCCACATAATGCCCTCACCACCACCCACACAACCTTTTTTTTTTTTTTTTTTTTTTCTTTTCTTTTCTTTTCTGCTTTGAATTCAAAGACTTCTGCCCCAGTCAGCAGGGCGGCAATCTCAGAGCAAGGAAGGGCTTCCTCTGATCTGTCCAAAGGGTGGGGAACGGAGTCCTGGCGGAACCAGCCGAGAGGCCCAGAGTGCTGGTCGGCCAGGCACCTCCTTAATCCAAATCAAATAATAGAAACTCAGCTTTTAATTCCCACTACTTTAAACCTCATCTCTCCCCGGTCCTGGTCAAGAATCCCACCCTCTCTGCAAAATCAGTTTTTCTTGCCTTAAGCCTCTGTTTGCTGGATCTCAAGGACTAGCTGAAGAAAAAGAAAATTAATTTTGCCTGTGATTGCTGTGTTATTCTAGATAAGCCATTATTATGCAAATGAGGGAGTGCGGCTTTCAAGATGAATAAGGACGGTTCCGGGTAGCGGCGCAGGACAGCCCCAGATGTTTGCATAATCGCTTGTGCCCCAACTTCAAGAGTGCAAAATGTCAAGGGAGGAAGTTGTGCGGGTAAATACGGTACCACGTTCCCTGAATTTGATTTTCTAGAGAAGGGCGGGGAAGCGGGGCTGAGGCTTTCATCTGCGGAGAGAAAAGGGCGTCCCCGCTCTCCGGCTAGGGTGTCCCGGCCCGAGCGGCCGTCCGCGCTTTTCCCCCCTGGGGCCGAGCCACCCCGCGGCCGAGGGCGGCTGCAGAGACCCGGATCCCGCCCGGGCGGCGAGGCGCTTGCGCGGGGACGGGGCCGCCGCTGGCCGCGCGCTTTCCGGCAGCCCCGGAACCGGCTACGCGGCTTCTGGGCGTGCGCGGAGCCGGCGCGCTCTGGTGGCGCAGCCTCGACGCCCGCCCGGCCTCGTCGGGCCCCCCGACGGCGTCCCCTCCCGGGGGCCAAGGCCGGGCGTGCACGGCGGGAGCCCCGGCGCGGGGCCGGGCCGAGGGCGCGCAATCCCGCCGAGGTCCGGCAGAGAGAAGAAGAGCGAACCCTCGCGGGCACCGTCGCGCGTTCTCCGTCGAGTCCCGGACGCCTGCCCCTTGGGCTTGTCCCCGCGCGGCCCGCTCCCGCGGAGGGCGAACGGGCCCCGCGGACGCCTCGGCTGCCCCAGGTGGTTCCGGAGGCCCCCAGCTCGTGCCTCCTCGAACGACCCGGTAGCCCCCCGCCCCGACCTGTTTCTCTGACCTCTAAAAGGAGAGGCCGGGCTTGGGCTTTTCTCAGCGCCAACAGCCGGATAAGGAACAGCCCTGGCCGAGGGACCGCCAGTTTGGAACTAGTTGAGGTCCCCGGAGTCCCAGCAAAAAGTCACTTCAATTCCTTCCGCTTGGGGGCGGGGTAGGAAGCGAGAAAGAACCTGAAGCTAAAGACGGAGAGCTAGGCGTCCCTACAACGTCCCTGGGGCGGAAGAGAGCCCTCGGGTGGGGGTGGGGAGGGTGGAGGGGAGGAGGCGGTGACCAGCGCACTAGCGAGGCTGGCCGCCAAAGTGCCAACCCTGGAGGAATTCGGGTCCAAGGGAGCCCGGAGACCTGGCTGTGGTGCCGGCAACCCTTGGCCAGCCTAGCCTGGTGCCATTCCTTGGGAGGTACGTGCTCCCTGCCTTCCGGGACGTGTAGGGTCACGAGAGCCGAGGGGGCGCACAGAGACCGTGCCGCGTAACCGCCAGGCCACTGCTCTCTCCCTCCCGGCAGAATCCGGGGACAAATTTTCCACCGGGGACAGCCCGAATTACAGGCTGCAATTCAGGCTGCAGTCAATGGGTCGAGCCGTCGATGCCAGCGCCGACGCGGCCGCAGAGTCCCCGCGCCCCAGGCATCCCAGGCCAAGAGGCTTCTGATAATGCCCTCGTCTTGGATGGGGCTCCAAAGCCTTGACCCCTAGGCCAGCCACTGGTCTCAGGCTGCTCTGCCCCCACACCCCGCCGCCCTCCTGCCCCGCCGTCCCTAGACCTGCTCTGAGCCCCTTCTCCAGGAGCGGCGGGAACACGGCGCCGGGACCCACTCGCCCCCGCACCGCTTCCACTCCTCGGGACCGGCGCAGGGGTGCAGCCGCTCGGTTTTCCCGCCCACCTCTGAGCCGTCTCCCCTCACCCCTGTGCACCCCAGGGGTCGATGGTGCCTCCTGGCCCCCCCGAGCCGCGTTTCGCAGGCAACACCAGGAGGTCTTCCCGGGGAGGATTTGGGGGGGCCCACCCTGCGGCGCGCGTGAGCGCATGCGTGCCGACTCTGGCGCTGTGCGCGTGCTCCTGCCTCCAGGCTCCCGCAGCGTGCCTGGCCTCCGCGCTGCGAGGGGCCGCCGGTGCCTTTTGCGGGGGGGGGCCGCCTGGCCGGGTGCGACCTGGAGCAGATGCCCCAAGGGGCGAGTCTGGACTGTCTGAGGGGTACACGGTTTCCCCGAAAGGGTCGGTGAGCACCCAGCTCCCAGCACCGTGGGTGCCCCTTCCCGGGAAGTAGGGACAGTTCAGGCTGACCCTGTGTTCCCCGGGGGAAAGTCACCTAAACCAGACCCACCCACTGGGTCCTGTTAGCTTGACCTGGTCCCAGAGCAGCAGTAATAGACTGTCACAGGCGTGACAGTCACAATTAACGTTTATTGAGCATTTACCTGTGCCTAACAATCAACCGTCCTACACACCCTGTGGGGCGAGCCCGTTAATACTCTGTTTTCTTATAGTAACTGAAGCACAGAGTGGTTAAGTAACTCACACAAGGGCACACACTTAGTAAGTGGGTTTGAATCCAGGCAGGCTGGCCCTAGAGCCCACAGTTGTAGACACTGTGCTCTGTGATGGAGGGAAAACAGACTGGCACCCACATCTAGCCTCTAGCCCAGTCGGCTGGCCTGCTGTGGCTCCTTCCCGCCTCTGCTGTTTCAGTGTCATCATTTTTGCTAAGGGCCCAGAGCAGTATCCCTGCTTCGTGGGACCAGTCGGCTGATTCTGGTAATGAGACCCCTGGCTTCGTCTGTGGCCATTTCAGGACGCTCCCTGGGCCCTTTCTTACCTTGAGTTCTTTCCTTAAGCCCTGGAGGAGGTGAGCTGTCCAGAGGGTCCAAAGCGCCTGATGCAGAGTGTTAGAAAACCTAGGCTTAGGACTTGTCAGGCATAACATCTGCTGTGTGTCCCTGGGCAGGTTACTTGGCCTCACTGTGCCTGAAGTTTCCTCAATTATGAGATGGGAACAGTGGACTGGATGTCACCTGGTTGTTAAGGATCTCAGGATCTCAGGTGGGACCGTGCAGGTGCCAGACAAGAAGCGTTCAGAAGATGTTGCTTGCCTCTTGAGGGGTCGCTATTCCTCCTATGGAGGGGAAGGGAGGGGGCTTGACGACAGCTCACAGTGTTTTCAGGGGGCCAAAGTCAAAGGTCACGTGGCTTCTGGGGTAGGTGCAGGCTTGTGGGAAATTATTGGAACATGGCCAGCCCCCTCTTATCTTTTGCAGCGTGTTCTAGTGGTTCTCTAATCAGGATTCTCTGAAGGTCTACTAGGGAGGACAAAAGAGGTGGGGTGTCTCACTCCAGGGACACCTGGGGGCTGGGGCCCAGGCCCCAAACCCAAGCAGCCTCACCTCCAGTCACTGGCCAGCGTGTCACGTCCGGGTCGTTGGGCCCTCTCTGCAGGGTGTTGGGTCAGCCCCTTGGCATCCCCCCCCCACCAGAAACAGACAATCCGTGCCCCGCAGGCGTGGGCCCGGGCTTGGGGCTTGGGTGTGGGGGAGGCAGAGGCTGGGGATGCCCGTCGGGCTCTGGGGCCACTGAAGGTAAGCCATGGGTCCCTGCTGCTGCACAAAGGCCACATCCCACACGGCCACGCCTCAGAGCCACCCGTGCTCACTTCACAGCCGGCCCCACCGATGCTCCCGAGGAACCATTAGGTTCCAAATCCGCCCTCGTCGTGGCCAAGACCAGGCAGGTCCGACGCCCGCCGAGCCTCAGAGTTGAAACGCTCCCAGGGAACGAGCTGAGGCCCGGCCTCACCCTCCAGCTAGAGGACGCGCTCGGGCTTGCTGGTCTGGCCGGCAACCCAGGAGCCGAGCGCCTTGCCCGGCCTGCCCCTCCTCTTCCTTCCCCTCGACCCTGACAGCCTTGGGCCTCTCTCCCTGGGTGCCGAGTCTGATGGCAGCGGGCACAGGGAGGCCTGAGAGGTCCCCCGGCCCTCAGCTGGCCTCCAGGCTCAAATGAGGCCATGGCATGGGGCACAGGGTATGAGCACCTTCCAGAGACTGGGACGGAGGGCTCGGGCTGGCTCTCAGGTGTGGGGAGCAGGTTGGAGGTCCTTTGTCGGGAAGGGACATCGGAGCCGTGTGCCCAGGTCAGCAACACCGGTGCAGAATCGGGCCAGAGACCCAGGGGTTGGGGAAGCAGGTGCCCGAGGTGGGCGGGCGCCTGTGTTTCCGTAAACAAAGAAACCGGGCAGCTCATCTCAGGAACTAGGGGTGGAGGGAAGGCTGCGGAGAGAATCGCCGACAATTTCCTTCATAAAAATGCGATCTGAGAGCATTTGATTTCCACTTTCACTCCCCCCTGCCCCCCGCCCCAACACCAGCACTGTCTCCAAAGACACTCAAATTGCAGCCATATGGGGCTAAAGTAATAGGAAGCAGTTACCTTATTTACTGCAGAGGCCGCGCACTCCAACCTGACAGCGGGAGCCTAGGGCAGCGGAGCAGAGGGATTAAAAGCAGAGGGTTCTTTGAAACTTTGTTTTGTTTACTCCCAGGGGTGCGCACGGGGAAAAGCGACGATCAAACTTTGAAAGGGAAAAGAGGTTGTGTGGAGGATAGAAGGGAGGTGTCGAAAGTTGAATGATCCAGGAAGGGACATTCAATCACAGAGTGGGGAGCGGGGTTCCATGTTCTCTTGGTTTCTAAGTGCCACTGGCTGACCAATTTGAAAGAACCCTGCCCCCTCAGCCGGAATCGTGCCCCCACCGCTCCTGGGCTGGCGCCCTCTCCTGGCACATACGGGCATCCTCAGTGCCCACCAGGGAGGCCCCAGCTCTGAGTCCTGCCCCACCACAAGCCCATTTCTCAGACTGCTACCTCTCTGTGTCCAAACTTTCCCGGAGCTGAGGTCGCTCAGTGACCCGTTTTCCCACTCTCTGTAACCCTGCTCTATCCAGGACATCTGTTGGTGGGTACCAAGCAGGGATGACACCCTGCCCTGGAGGGGGGGGGGATTGCTGCTGGAAAGAATGGGGTTCGGTCTGATCTCAGATTATTCTATTCCCCTTGTTTCCTTTAGGACCGAGTTCTCTCCTTGCTCTGGGCTCTGCAGGAATGATTCCCGATGTTTGCAAACTCAGACACCTCACAAGCAATAATTTTGTTCAGAACAAGGGCTTTCACCACCAGGCATAGAGAAAGGCGGGAAGGCGCAGGGGGGAGCTTGGGGGAAACACTCAAGACCCCCCCGCAGAGGAGGGGGCCCTGCATAGCCGCACCAGGCTTTTCATTTCCCCATTTCCAGCTTCCGAGGCATTTAGGCAAAGAAGGAAAAGAGAGAGGGAGGAAAGGAGAGAGAGAGAGAAGGAGGGAGAAAGGCAGGCAAGGAAGGAAGGAAAGAAGGGAAGGGAGGGAGGGAGGAAGGAAAAGAAAAAAGAAAGAAACACTGGGAGGGAGGTAGAGAGTAACTTTTTCAGTGAAACTGAAACCATCAACGTCTGCACGCCTCGTGCAGACTCCAGGTCGGTGAAGGCACCCAACGCAAACACAACTCCCGGGGACAGGGCTCCAGAAACCCTATCTGAAGGGAAACCGCCGCTCATTGCGGGCGCAGGCGGGCCGGCGAGGGGTGGGGGGAGGGCGGGAGGCGAAGCGGGTCCCGTCCTCCGGGTGCTCGGGGCAGGCTCCCTCCCTCCGGCCTCCAAGGTGGCCCTCGTGCCTCCTCGGGCGGCTGCTGGGGGGCAGACCGGCAGCGTCGCCCACGGCGGCGGGCAGCGGATTCCAAGAGGGGGCAGGCGGGGCGTGCAGAGCGACCCGGGCCCAGGGCGGAGGGTGGGCTTTCTCTGGGCGGGGAAACCAGACACTTATAGGCGGCTGAGGCCGACTTTATTTTTACTGCCCAAACTGTTGGAAAGTATTTAAGCTTAAACAGAAACAGCTGTATCGCTGGCACCGGCCAACGAAACTATTTGTTACCGGGAATGACTTTTTATGATTAAGGACGCGGCCGTCGGCGGCCTCTCGCGGGCGGCCCGCGCGGGTCTGCGGGGCGATCTGGCCGTCGTCAGCTCGCTGTTCGTTAAGACAGAACGGCCAGAGAGAGGAGCCTGGGCACCCGGCGCCCACCTTGCAGAGTTTGGAGCAAGGCCAAAACCTGGAACCCCGCGTTTCCAGGAGGCGGGGACGCGGAGTGGGAGGCAGGGTGGGCCCGAAGCCGCGCCGGTCCCGCGCGCCCCGCACGGCGCCGCGCCCGCCGCCCGCCGCACACCTAACTTGGGACAGGAGGCCAGTTTTCCGCTCTGGGCTCCCTGCCCTTTCGAGTCAGACTCCTTGGCTCGCCTTCTCGCTCGCTCTCTTTTTCTCGTTCTCTCTCTTTCCCCCCCTTTCTCCCACTCCATCCCTCGCCAAGGGAAATCGCTTCCAGTCAAGTTCATCGCCGATGTTTTAACTAAATCATGGGTCCCAAGGAGTGGGTGTTGTGACTTGCAGCTTGGGCGGTAAGAGAAAAGGGTCGGGGAGAGCTGGGCCCGGACTCGGGCTGCGGTCACCGCCGCCGCCCCAGCCACGGGTCGCCGTGAGCTGAGCAAGACGTGTGTGTGTGTGTGTGTGTGTGTGTGTGTGTGTGTGTGTGTGTGCGCGCGCGCGAGGCGTCCGTGGTCCGACCCTCGCCCCCTTTCCCGGACCTGCTATCTTCCCTCTGGAGCCCCGGTCCCCCAAGAGGCACTGGACCCCGCCACGCCCCCGCCACTTCCCGCTCGGGGCTCCCTGGCCGAGTGTCTTGCTGCGCACGTCGGGAAGAGCCGTGGACAGGAAGTGCACGGCGCAGGCCCCGCAGGTCGCCGGGGTCCGCGGGGAGCGGGACGCGCCCGCAGCTACTCGTCCCAATCCCAGCCAAGCTCCAGGCTCTGCCTTGGTGGTCGTCCACGCCCTCCCCCCAGCCCCCCAACACACCCAGGCCGGCCGGGGGCAAGGAGCGGCTGGGTTGGGGCCGGCGACGCGCAGGGCCGGGGCCTGGCGGGGACGAGCAGCACGGGCTGGAGGCAGGGGCAGGTGGCTGCGGGCGTCGGGGACGAGGCAGGGGGCTGGAAGAAGGCGCGCGACGTCCCCCGCGGGGTCCTGGGACGCGGGAAGGCTGGGTGGGGGCGGGGAGACAGCGGGTGTCCACTAGGTCTTGCGTTCGGCTTCCGAGCTGGGAGTGAGCGCTGGAGCCCAGCTCGACTCGCAGGGCCCGGAGGGTGGCCGAGGGCAGGGCTGCGCGACAGGAGACCGAGACACAGGCACATTGATTTGTTAGCGGGATGGGGCTGGCGGCGGCGGGGGAGGCCGTTGTCATGGAGACCGAGGGTCGGGTGTGCGGAAGGGGTGAGGGGGCCAGGAGGGAGCGGGGTCGGGGCGCGTGGCCGGCTCTCGGGGTGCCGGCGCGGCCCGCGGAGCCCCAGCACCTGTGCATTGTGCATTGTGCGGCGCGGGCGGCGGCTGTGGGGGGAGGGGAGGGCGCGAGTCCGCGCGGTGGGGGTGGGGCGGCCGGGGTCTGCAGAGGGGGCGGGGCCTGGCTGACACCACCGCGGGGGTCCCAGCGAGAGCCTTGGGGGACGCGGGGCACCGGAGGGACATCTTGGTGGCGGGGGAGGGGGCCCCGGCCAGGACAGAGGGTGGACGGCCCCCTCGCCAGCCCCGCAGACTGACAGCGGCCGGGCCCGCCCTCCCGGCGACGTCACTTCCGGCGGCGGCCCCCACCCCCTCGCGTTCAGTCTCTGGAGTAGCCTCGGACTCCGCCCCCTGGCGATTGGAACGCGGGTCACGTAGCAACGCGGGGGAGAAAGGGAGAGGGGCGTGGCCCGGAGCTCGCCCAATCGGCGCGCAGAGGCGCAGGCCCCAGCCGCTCCGCTTTAGCAACGTCGTTAGCAACACGTGGGGCCGGAGGAAGCGCGGGGCGGGAGGGGAGGGGGAGCGGGCGCGCGGGAGGGGGGCGGGGAGGGAGCGGGCGCGCGGGAGGGGGAGGAGAACTGACGTCAGCGGGAGAGTATTATGGTCTGTCGTGCGCTGGCTGCTGCTTTTCTGCTCCTGGAAGCGGCCAAGGGGGGAAGCGGCGAGTCAACATGGAGCTTTCAGCGGTGGGGGAGCGGGTGTTCGCGGCCGAAGCCCTCCTGAAGCGGCGCATACGGAAAGTAGGTACCCCCGGGCCTTGGACCGAGGCTGGCCGAGCCCTCCCCTCCCGGCCTGGGTTCCCTCCTCCTGCTGCAGCCCAGCTTCCCTTCCCCCAGGTCCCAGCAGCGGCCGCGGCCGTGGCGGCGGCGGCGGCGGCTCTGAGCCCAAGCGCTTTCCTTAGACTTGCAGCGATGCACAGATTGCATGGGTGGGGGGCGGGGTGGGGGGATGAATGCCGGTGCATGCACTTTGTGCAGCGTTTCGTGCAGGGGGTGATGCAGCGAGCGCGTGCCTTTCGCGATGGGATTTCGCGCATTCATTTGGTGCATGCATTTTTTGCATGCATTTCTTGTGTCCTCGTCATGCATTTCTCCCCTTGCACACACGCATTTTCCCCCTTTGCATCCGCAGGGACGCATGGAATACCTCGTGAAATGGAAGGGCTGGTCGCAGAAGTAAGTAGGTTATGTGCAATTCTCAACCCCAGACTGTTGTTCGGGAGGTTTCTTTCTTCCTCTTTTTCCCTTTACATTGAAATACAATACAATGCAACAAGAAAAGTTACAGACGTACACACACCCCCGCCGCTCTTTCCCTGTTCCCGGGACTGACGCCCATTTCTTCCTGATTTCCTCTAGGTACAGCACATGGGAACCCGAAGAAAACATCCTGGATGCTCGCCTGCTCGCAGCCTTTGAGGAAAGGTACAGGCCCTTTCAAGCCTCAGACTCTCACTTAGGAACATGGGTCCAACCTGGACTGGAGTCCCACTAGGTTCTTTACTCACACACCCCTTTCTCTTTCCTTCCTTTCTCTAGGGAACGGGAGATGGAGCTCTATGGCCCCAAAAAGCGAGGACCCAAACCCAAAACCTTCCTTCTCAAGGTAGGAGGGCAGTATCCAATGGTGGGCAGCAATGTTACAGTGTCATTTGTGGGGGGGGGAAGGGGGCTCTGAGGGCTTAGGGAGCTTTGGGGGTGTCCACTGCTCTTGGCTATTTGTAATCTAGGAAGGAGTCCCCAGACAGGCTGTCACCAGGTCAGTGGCAGTGCCCAGAGGTGTCTTGGGGGAAGGGGTTCAGCACACTAGGGTTCGGCCCACAGCCATCCCAAATAGACATATAATCAAATACAAGCAAGAAGTGCGCTTTCTGCAAATGGCTGCTTCCAGACAAATTCTCTGCTTCCCCCAGACTGCTGCCCCTAAGCCCCACCCCCACCCATAGAGAAATCCGGAGGCATCAGAGGGTGAAGCAGGGAGGCCCCCCCCCGCCCCCCCCCCACCCCCGCTGGAAGAAGGGTCCTGGGGGAGTGGGCAGGGCCCTGGTCTGCTCTTGACATGCCTTCTCTCTTGCAGGCCCAGGCCAAAGCAAAGGCCAAAACTTACGAGTTCCGGAGTGACTCGGCCCGGGGCATCCGGATCCCCTACCCTGGACGCTCGCCCCAGGACCTGGCCTCTACATCCCGGGCACGTGAGGGCCTTCGGAACATGGGTCTGTCCCCGCCGGGAAGCAGCAGCAGCACCAGCAGCACCTGCCGAGTGGAGCCCCCTCGGGACCGGGACCGAGAGCGGGAGAGGGAACGCGAGCGCGAGCGGGAACGAGAGAGGGAGCGGGAGCGTGAGCGGGGTACCAGCCGCACGGATGACAAGCCCAGCTCGCCGGGAGACAGCTCCAAGAAGCGAGGCCCCAAGCCCCGGAAGGAGCTCCTGGACCCCTCGCAGAGGCCCTTGGGAGAACCCAGTGATGGCCTCGGAGATTACCTCAAGGGCAGGAAGCTGGACGAGGCCCCTTCCGGGGCAGGAAAGTTCCCAGCTGGCCACAGCGTGATCCAGCTGGCCCGGAGGCAGGACTCGGACCTGGCCCAGTGCGGTGTGGCCAGCCCCAGCCCAGCCGAGGCCACAGGCAAGCTGGCAGTGGACACCTTTCCGGCCAGGGTCATAAAGCACAGGGCGACCTTCCTGGAGGCCAGAGGCCAGGGCACCCTGGACCCTGGTGGCCCTCGGGTCCGGCATGGCTCAGGCACTCCTGGCTCTGTGGGGGGCTTGTATCGGGACATGGGGGCCCAGGGGGGAAGGCCCTCCCTCATCGCCAGGATCCCAGTGGCCAGAATCCTGGGGGACCCAGAGGAGGAATCCTGGAGTCCCTCTCTGACCAACTTGGAGAAGGTGGTGGTCACCGACGTGACCTCAAACTTTTTGACCGTCACCATTAAGGAAAGTAACACGGACCAAGGCTTTTTTAAAGAGAAAAGATGAATTGCTGGGTGGGTGATCACAGGACAAGAGAGCAGGAGAGAGAGTGGGAGTGCAAACTTGGCCTAATGCTTTTTATTTCTGGGTGGGAGGCGGCCTTCCGGGCTGGCCCTGTCCCTAACTTCACATACCCCAGTCCTTTCCATTTCTCCTCCCTCCCCTCAGTTTTGGTTGGAAAGATTATCTCTAGAGTTATATTTTCTATTAGATGTAAATATGTTATTTAAGAAAAAATATCTAAATATATATATTTCAACTCTTGAAGTTGTTTTATTTAAACAAGCAGAGAGAGAGAGAGAGAGAGACTCAGCGTGGTTTAGTTGGGGCAGACGGGCTGAGTCGCCGCCCCTCAGCCACCCAGAGCACTAAGGAGTTTGGGGACCTAGGTACTGGACTCTGATCGTGTCTGGAGGGACTGGCCTACCCACTTCGCCCCTCCTCCCTTTTCCCACAGCCCCAAGGCAGACCCCTGGAACCAAGGCAGGACCCGGATTTTTTCTCTCTTCCCATTGGCCCACCAGGCCAACAAAAGATTAGCTCCCCAATCAGAAAAAAAGGGGGTGGGGTCAGTCTGTTTTGCCTTTTTTTTTTTTTAAGATTAAGAAGTCTGTTGGAAAAAAGTATTAACTTGAATAACTTTTGTGTGTGATGTTGAAGGTAAAAAGTTAGAGAGTTGCAGGTGGTTGGGGAACAGCAGATTACTACCCCCCACCCCCACCCCCGCCCCGGGGACCACACCGGGAAATGCACTTTAAGGGAGATGTGTGTGTTACACACGCAGATCAGATCGTGTGTATGTAATGTGGATAAACTCTCCCAGTTCCCTCGATTCCTTTCCTTACTCCACAGAAAGAAAAGAAACCCAGCGAATCTGTTTACATTCCCGAAATGCCAGGATAAATTGGGAGGATTGCATGTCAGTGCCCAGAGTTCGAGACAGTTGTTGTTTTACAGGAAAAGTGTTTGGGGGCGGACTTTTCCTTTTCGCGCACTCTAGCTTCGCCAGGAGAAGAGACGGTGGCCCCCACCTCCCAGGAAGAGTTGGACTAGCCTCACTCCCTCGGGGAGGGCGGGCCGCCGGCTCTCGGATGGACGCACGGCCACACAGGCCCACCCTGCGGGACCCACGGAGGGAGGCGCGGCGGCGGGCCCGGCCGGGAGTGCGGTGCAGGGTCTGGGCTCGGGGCTCTAGGAGCCGGGCAGGACTCGCCTCCCGGCGGCTCCGGCGGGCGAGGGGAAAGGAGGGGCGAGGCGAGGTTTTCATCCAAGAATGCGCATCAGAACTTTTGCTTTTTCCTCCCCCCCCCCCCACTTCTTAAGAGCAAAAGCTATAATTTATAGGCCTTTTCGATTCGCGGAGTGTTCTCTATTTGAACTCGACATTCAGACTCCGCCAAAGGGGGCGGGAGGAGCGGGAGTTGAAAAGAGACGGCCCGCGGCGGGGGAGGCCGTGCGCGGCGGCGGGGCCCGGGGCGCCCCCGTGCGCTCCAGGGACGCAGGACGCGCGCCCCTCTTTTGACTCGAAAGCACAAATCTGTCCTCCCCCCGCACACACACCTCCGTCCCTTGGAGGGCTGATCCTGCGGCCTCCCCGGCCTCCCCCGCACTTAAAGGGCTAGGGAGATCTGACTGCCCCCCTGCTTGTCGAGGGAGAGCAGGGGGGCCCGGCGCACGGGAGGAAGCACAGACTCGGGACGAGAGAGGCAGGGGGCCGGAGCTGGGGGGAGCTTCTGGATGGGGGTACAGAGTGGGCACGCCAGCCTTGTCCTCCGCACCCCCATCTTCCCACCTCCCTCTCTCCCCCAGACTTTCTTGCCTTTAAAGAGAGGGGGGTTAAAAAAAAAAAAAAAGGAAAAAAAGGGGAAAACGGTGTACTACATGATTTTATTTGTTTTTGAATATCAAATTGCGCCTATAAAGAGAAGCCCCTCGAATGGGGATTTTTATCTGCTCACATTTGTCAGACTGGTATTTTAGACTTTGTATAAAGAAGCGCCGTTGACCAAGTGTATCTATTTAGATGTGGACGCTGTTTTCAGACGAAGCTTCTTCGAAGGGGCATGTCTGTTACCCAGTGGACGGTAACTCGGGGACGCGTGTCTTTACCTGGCTGCCGCCTTCCTTTTGTCCCTCGCCCTCTTGGCTCCCGTGTCCCTCCCTCGGGGCTGACTTTGCCCCTTCCCTCCGACGTTCCTTGGCCAGCCTGGTTCTGCTCCCGGAGCCCCCTCTGTCCGCCGTCTGTCCGTGGCCGTGCGTGTGTGTCTTCTCCGCTCGCTCTTGCGACGCTGACCTGGGGGGTGGGAGGGCGGGGGCCAGGGCCGCTTGGCTGGGAGTCTGCAACCGCGCGGGATGTGCGCGCGTGTTGGGTTTATTTAATTCTAAGATGTGTACAAATCTCGAATCGACCCCCGCCTCAGCTCAAGAGTGAAGCTTCGGTACCTATCTTCTGCGGTCGTGAATGTCTGTACCCAATACCGCTTTCTACGTGTTTAAATATATATACTTTGTAAATAGAGACGTGTCTCGGTTTTATTGTTTTCTCCGCCCCCCCCCCCCAACTCGAGCAGAGGGAAGCGTAGCCCCGGGAGAGAGGACCCTTTCTTCCTCTCTCCTTGCCCATCCCACCCAACCCCACCTTGGGCCCCGTGGGCCCAGGAGGATCCCCGCGCCGCCAAGGCCCTTCCCCAACCGGGGGAACTTCCCAACTAGGGGAGGGGGGAGAGACGGGCCCCGGAGGGAGCGGGGTGTGACCCTCCTTAGCCTCCTGGGGTGGGGGGTGGGGGTCGTGCCTTTCCTCACCCAGCGGCCGCGTTTCTCTGGGGCCCAGGTGGAACTCGGGGACCCCAGGAGGACGGGCGCGACCTCTCGGGTCCCCTTTCTTCTGGCGGGGCTTCCCCCCGCGCGCCCCACCCCTAGGCCCGACGTCGCTGGTCCCCGAGGCCCGGGCGCCCCCAAGCCGCGCGCCCCGGGTCATTCGGCCTGCTTCCCGGTGCTGTCGCGGGACCCGCCCCCCAGACCCACCCAGCCTCGCCAGCGCTCCCCGAAATGCAGCGCCTCGCGCCTATTGATTGAGGAATTGAATTCGCGGGTATTGCTAGGCAACTGACTGCTTGGAGCCGGCGCAGAGCAGGCTGATGTGATTAGTGAACCTGGGCTGCCGCGGCGCAGCCCCGCGCCCCCCGCCCCCCGCCAGCATCGCCGTCCCCGGCCTTCCTGGGGTGTAAAAGCCCCAACGCCGGGCGAGGCGCGGTCGGGGGAGAGCAGAGCGCAGGGTGGGGATGGGGGGGTTCTCGGCCCTTCCCGGCCCAAGAAGACTTTGCTGGGCGCGGGCGTGGGGCGGCAGAGGAGAGCCGCCTCCCGGACCCCAAGGCGGCCACCGCAAAGTCCCAATACCTCCCCCGAAGCCGCCGCGGGCCTTGTCGCGCAGGGAAGCCCCGACCTAGGCGCCCTGGCAGAGCGCGAAGGGAGGGGCGTGGGGACGCGTTCGCCCGCGCATCTTCTGTCCTCGGCCAACCGATTGGGGACCCCGCCCTTGACGGTGCTCTCCGCGCCTCCTTCCCCAATTCTGAGAGCCCAGTGGGAGGATCCGGGAGGTGGGGAGCGACCTGCGCCGGCGGGGAGGTGGGGGGGGGGGTGGTGGGGGTGGGAGGCTCTGGGCAGCGGGTCTCGGGGCCTTGAGCGCCCTACGGGCTTGAGGGGCCCGCGCCCTCTGCGGGCGGAGTCCGGGGCGGGGATGGAGTGGGGAGGCCGGCGAGGGGCGCGGAGGGCGACCAGCCCCTGAGCTGTGGCCCAGCTGCTCGGCCGGGACTCCCTCAAGCGACCTCTCCCGGGCGTCTGGACAGCGGAGTGGGCTCATGTTCGGGAAGAATGGAGGGCTCCGACTCAGCCCCCACTTCCCGGCCACCTGGGCACCGGCACCCTCTGCGTTGACCGAGAGCTCCTTCCGCGGTCTCCGTTCCCTGGGCAGGTTCTCCGGGAAAGCGACCAGGGGGGGAGGCCTTGGCCCGCGGTGCCGCCTCCGTCCTGGGTCGGCTCGCCTGCGTCCCTAGGGCCGGGCCGGCTCCTGTGGCTGCCGCCGGTTGAACTGGAATCTTTGTGGCTCTCTGTCCCTTTGGTGCTCACAGCGCACGGATCCTGGTCGAGGCCCTGTGCTGTGCGCGCGAGACCCGACGGCGAGAAGGCCGGCACCGGGCGTTTCGGGGGCTCAAGCTCTGATTTCCTCCTCTCACCAAAAAGTCCTCCAGGCCCAGAGGGGGCCTCGGATCCAGCTGGAGTCTGGGATGGGAGCTGCTCCGTGCTTGGCGGCGCTCCACGGCGTCCAGCCTCGGGGGCCTGGACACGGGGAAGAGGCCGTGGGTTGGGGCCGGGGCTTTCTTCCCAAGACTTCGGAATTGGAGGTAGCCAGGGGCACCCGGGAGCAGTCGGGGTGGGGATCGCGCCATTCGGTTCCCGGGGGCAGCTCGGAGCCCGAGGTGGGGACTGTCCCCCCGCGCGTCCCAAGAGCCAGAGGCTCGAACTCCGCGGGTCGCGCGCGCCCTCTAGAGGCGATGGCCTCAGTCCCTCTCCCGGCGCCCACCCCCTCCCGGCCTTTCGATTCGCGAAGTGCCTTCCTGGGTTTCCAAATGAGCCGGGAAAGACTCGTCTCCCCCACCCAAAAGCGCGCCACAGTGGGCCACGGTGGGCGCCCCCTCTGCGCCCCTCCCTTGCGGACAGGAAGGGGGTGTTCAGCCGGCGGGATCCGCGTCCTCGGAGCCTTGCTGACCCATCGCGCCAGGAGCCCTGGGGCTGGACCCGACAGCGCGGGGCTGAGTCCGGGGGGAGGCCGAGGGCCGGGCGGGGGCCCTTGGCAGCCCAGCCCATTCTTCTGGGAAGGCGGTGGATTAGGCCATCAGATCAGCGGCGCAGAAACGAACAAAGGCCCGTGTGGGTCAGGGCCCCGCACCCGTCTGGCGGAGCCTCTGGACAACCGGGCTCCGCTCGGCTTGCCTACTCCTCCCCGGCCATCCCCACCCCTTCCCGCAGCTCTCAAAAGCCATAGAGAGAGGACAGGACGCCTAGCGTCATCCCTGCCCACCTTCTCCAAAACAAAACAGCTCCAGCGTCTGCAGGGACAGCGAAAGAACAGGCCTGGAGCCCTCCCTGCAAGAGCCTCACGTCAAATCCTCAGGCCTCTTCTGGAGAGTGGGCTGCGTTGGTATTTGTGGTGGGAAGCTCTGCCGGAAGGAAAACGTTCAGGCCTTTGCCCCAACTAGCCTTTCAACTAGTGGTGGCCAGCAGCCAGACCCCTCTTCTGCCTCCACTTCAAAGGGAGCTCGGTTCTCCCTGGAGGCTGAAATTTATGAACAAATTCGTGCGTTGGGTGATGCAAACCTTACAGACCCAGGGAAGGTTCGTAATGAGCAATCATCTCTTTATGATGAGCTACGAGCGAGGAGCACAGTAGCAGCAGGGACTGGAAGCCTCTGGAGCGCCACGGTGACTCCCGTGGGACTTTATAGCTGGTGCCCCACGTGGTGGACTCTAGGGTTTGAGTAACTTTCCAACACAGGATCTTTCTTTTTTCTTTTTTACTTAAAACGTCACTTTCTGGGAGAGGTTTCAAAGTGAGTTTATTCTGTATGGCAGCGTCCCTGGCTTCTACCCACAAAGTGCCAGTAGCGACCAACACTGCCCCTGCCCCCCAGTTGTGACAGCCAGAATCCTCTCCAGACGTTTCCAAATCACCCCGTGTAAACTGCCGATGGAGGGGTTCACCTTGAGAATCAACCCCATCCCTTTGTTGAGAAAACAAAACAAAACAAAACACCTTTTTCTGCTCTCCGGGAAAGGGGCTATAACCCTCTCCGAAAGCTTTGGTTTTTGTTTTTGTTTTGGTCCCATGATTCAGTCTGTGTCCAGAGATGGCTTTTGCCTCAAGAAAGGGAAAGTGAAGGCAATTGTTCCCAGGCATCACTCACGAGGTACACCAGGCGGACAAGTGAAAAACAGTATTTATTGGTATACTAAAAATTAACAGAAAGTAAGACAAAAACCTGACACCATTCACTAATGTCTTTCCCCTGCAAAATAAATTAACGTCAAAAAAACCCCAAAAAACAAAAAACCTGCAACGTATGCCTAGTGTTAGTTCTCCAAAAATACTAGAAAAGCAACCGAATCTTTAGATGTATTTGAGCAAAATATCTGGTCATCTAGGCACACTACTTTGCCCCTCCTCCCACCCCTCCCCCCAAACCACTGTGGGCTTCCTGGGGGAAGCATTCTCTCTAACTGGTAGGTCCTGATTGAATATGGGGGCTGGGCTGCTCTGATTTCAACAAAGATCGTAAGCTTCCCAGGGCCATAACCTATTCACTTTTGTCCTTTTAAAAAAGCGAACAGCCGTAGTTTAAAGCAATTAGGAGTGGCGTACATGAATTTCTTTTTTTAATTAAAAAACACAAGTCAAGCCAGCAATCGGCACTGGTCCAAAGCTCTGGTCCTTCCCATCTCCCCCTAATGAAACCTCTAGGCCCAGGTCAGAACTTTGAGCGTAACCGAAACAAGGAACGCTCTTTTTGGTACCAAAAAATATATATAAAAATAGGTCAAATCCTCTTAAGAGGACAGACTGGGCACTTCTTCCTATCCGTTACGAGCAAACAAAGACACGACAGTATGAAAACACCCACTCAGCATACACTGTGATGCGGTCCACGGAGAAGACCCTGCAGATTAAAGAAACGAGGGGTCTCGAACCAGACGGAACTGATGGATGCCCAGCCACACACACACCCGCCCACCCACACGCACACCACACACATGTACACATAGCAGCAAATAAAAAAGTACTACTTTTATTGGTAAACGTGACGGTCAACTCTTCAGTGAAGGCAGTCATGCCTGCACGCGTGCGCACACACACACACACCCTTTTGAACACGAACCACGTGAAGTCAGAAGCACCAGAATGAAAACCACACAACACAGCAAGGCAAAGTGGCTGGGAGTAAGGTGTTTGCAGATTCGACTTTGGGATTATAGTAGCTGGTAAACAGAAAGGCACCGCATCGGGGTTTGGTGCAGACACACGTTTGTCCGACAGCTCACGGGAGCCCGGGCTGTCCCAGAGGCCTGGGGAGCCGCTGCTGGCCTGGCTTTGCCGCCTCTGAGGCAGCACAGTGCCTGGCACAAAAGGAGCTGAAAACCCAGGAGCCGGTGAGCCCCCCTGAGGGGGAGCCCTCTCTTCACAGCCAGGGAGCACGTGGGTGCCTGGGAACCGGAGGGGGAGCTGGTGCCAGTGGCCCAGTGTGCCGGGACCCCTTTCTTCCAGACCGTGCAGTGCGAGCCGCGATCCCTCCCTCCCACTTTCCAGCTTTTAGCCTGGCTGTCTGGGACCCCCAGCCCTCCGGGTCTGCCAAGATGGGCACCCCTCCCTGCCGCAGCCCAGCACAGCTACCGCGCAGGAAATCTGGAAGCTACATCCGGATGCCCCTTGACGAGGTCCTGGACACGTGTCTGTCCCCAAAGGCACACTGTTGAAATCGATTCAGGTTCACAAAAGCCATCTTTCTATTTGGCGCGCAGGGTGAGGGACTAGGGGGGCTGGAGGTCTGGCAGGCGCGCCCCTCAGGGAGCAGAGCCCGCTGTGTAAGTCTGGGCTCCCCTGTGATCAAGGCAACAGGACAGAGGGCATGCCCACACCTGCTGGCTGGCCGTCACTGTCACTGACAGCCGAGGCAGAGGAGGACCCACACCTCCACTCTTCTTTTGGCATCACAAAGACCCAGCGTCCCCACTCCTTGACCCACCTTTCTGCCACAGGCCACACAAGACAGCTCCCAGACTCGGCTGTCTGGGGGCAGGCAGATTTGCCCTTTCCTGGGGGCCCTCCAACAGGTGGGG
Source organism: Panthera leo (assembly GCF_018350215.1). Classification (NCBI taxonomy): domain Eukaryota; kingdom Metazoa; phylum Chordata; class Mammalia; order Carnivora; family Felidae; genus Panthera; species Panthera leo. The sequence continues at coordinate 58,648,407 of NC_056692.1, read as the reverse complement.
CGCCCAAATTGTGCCCCACTTCCAAATGGTCCGAGGGTACAGCCTTGCAGCTGGGAGGGAGCACACGGAACCCCCAAAGGCGGGAGGGATTGTCAGGGAGCAGGGCGGGGGGTGTCCACCTGGGGGGAGAGGCCGCCGTGGGAGGGAGCTGGGCTAAGCGTCTGCCCACACTCCCACTTTCCAGGGGCTCTCAGAGGCCCTCTGTGGGACCCCGGCTGGGCTGTCCTGGCACGAACGGCAGAAAGGAGGGCAGCCAGAGACACCCTTCTGCTTCTCCCCATAATGGGGAGGCTCTAGATCAAACAGCTACGAGACGGGCCCCTCCCAGATCTGACTTCTAAGACATTTCGGTGCCGCAGTCGTTAACCTGAACCAGGCTTACAGGGCACCAAGGGAGGTCTGCAGGGCTCCCGAGCACGGCTACAGCCAGCCTACATTCAGGCCACGGCCCTCTGGTGTCGACATGGGGACAGGGACAAGGAGGCAGGCAGACCCCCGGTCCTTGGCAGCTCAGGCACTGAGGGGAGTCCTGACTGGTGAGGTCCCTTACCTGGCCCACGGCCCATCTTCTAAAAACCTAGCTGAGCCCGCACGCCGTCCTTCAAGGCCCGACCCCCCCCTCCACCCCAACTTCCCAGTACACGTTCCTTCCCCACCGCCGGGCAGGAACGACCAACTGGATCTCTCCTCTAACAGCCGCGCCCCTGGGAAATCCAGAGGAAAGCTGACCACTACTCTGTCATCACAAGCCAGGGAGAGCGGTTCAAACAGCCAACAGGGGACGGCCTTGAGAAACGTTCAGCCAGAGACCCGGGAGGCAGACTTCCTGAGGCATATGGGAAGTGAAAGCAGAGGCCCAGAGGTAGAAACGAGGGCAAGGCCAGGCCTTGGCAAGGCATCAAGGTACGACCCTGCCTGAAGCCACAGGCAGGGCCTCGGGGAGTCCCCTCCAAGCCTGCCCTTGAAGGAGGCTACCCGGACCCTGGGAAGGGCCCGGGGTACAGGGCCATCATCAAAGCAAAGCCAGAGGCCAGAGAAGGGCAGGCAAGAGCCGGGCAGCCAGGCGGCTACGGGGCATCAGTAATGTCTCAGGTTGAAGAAGCCCACGCTGGTGGGGGACTCCTTCACCGTGACTGTGATGAGGTTGGCGGTGACGTCGGTGACAAAGACGTGCTCGATGAGGCTGCGGGTGGGCTTCCAGTCCTGGCTGGTCTGGACAGACACAGACAGGTTCTGTCCAGCGCCGGGCGGGGAGGCCGGGTCGGGGTCGGAGTCGGAACTGCTGTTCTCCTCTCCGGTGCTCATCTCGGACGGCAAGGCCGCCTTGCGCACTTCTCCGGGGCCCGTGTGGCCCTCCTGCCCACCGGGGCCCGAGCTGCCTTTGACACAGTCCCTCTTGCCTGCAGGGGTGGGCAGAGCGGCCCCCCTAGAAGCCGGCTTCTCACTCTTGTTGGTGTCGGAGGACACGCTGGCCCCACTCCCCCCGGGGGGGGCGCCCCCGGCGCTCTTCCCAGTGGCCGGGTTGGTGGCAGGGACGCCCTTGGTGGCCGCAGCATGGCGGGCAACCACACCCACCCCCGGTGTGCCGTTCTTGACACTCTGTAAGTCCAAGACCTGGGGGCTCAGCTCCTGGGCGGGTGCGGGCTGGGGGCCCAGGCACCCCGCAGGGGCCTTGCCACCGCTGTGGACATAGGGGGGCCCCCCCGCACTCCCTCCTTTCTGCTCCACAGTCCCGCTGCCAGGGGCCTTTGGGGCTTTGCTTCCCGGGGGGCTCATCCCCAGCTCCCCCTTCTGCGTCCTCACCTTGAGGTCCAGCCCGAGGCCGCACTTGCTGGCGGTCTGGGCCTTGAGCGCCAGTCTGCTGGCGGCCTGGGCCTGGCTCTGGCTCATTCGGTTCATGTAGTGCACAATGGAGCTCTGCCAGCTGATGCCACCGCGGCTGGGACTGCCAGCCACGCCTTTCATGAGGCTGGCCAGGTTCTCCGGGCTGGCCACGGCGCCGGGGCCACCGCAGGCCTCCTTGGCGTGGGCCTTCAGGGCCGCCAGGCCCGCCACGGGGGCGCTGAGTGGCGGGGGCAGCTTGCCGGCCGGCGTCCCCAGGTCCTTCCGGGCGGTTTTCAGCACCTTGGCCAGGCTCACGGGTCTCCGGGCCGCCTTCTGCTCTGGGGGCAAGGGCTTGCGGCCTCGCTTCTTCCGGACGGGGTCCTTCAACTCAGGCTTGGCCACCAAGATCTGGGCCTTCTTCTGAGGCACCGGGTGGGTCTCGCGGCCCCGGGGACCCCTCTTGGCGTCTAAGTCGCTGTCTTCGTCTTCGTCCGAGGAGGTGGAGGAAGACGTGGACGAAGACGTGGAACTGCTGGACTTGGAGGGGGCGTCGGGTTCCTGCAAAGAGAACGGGAGGGGTCACCACCTCCACGGCCGGGCCCCCGGCGTCCAGAGGGCGTCAGACGCCTCCAAGCCAAACCTCTGGTGGGTTCCACAGGAGAGGAGCCGCCAAGAGGGAGCGACTTCTCGGCACCTCGCTCCAGAAAAGTTTGCAAAGTCCTCCCGAGAGTCCGTGGAATGCAGTTGAAAGCAGAACCAACAGCACCAAAAACCCCAGGTGGGTCAGGAAGTCAGGGCAGAGTCAGCGCGGTCGCGTCCCCGGCACTAGGGTCGTGATGGGGACAGACTCCGCTGCACACAGGTCAGAGGGGAAAGCGCAGGGCAACCCAACTCACGGGCCTCGGGCCAGGAGGCAGGAGAAGATGTGCAAGGGCTCCGCCATCGAACGCAAGAGGACACCCTGCTGCAGTCGTCACGCTTCCCAAGGTGACCCCTTCAGAACATTCCAGCGACCAGGAAAACAAACTGCTGCCCTCCCATCTCCTGGGCGTCTCCCCACGTGCAAGTAACGCAGCCCGCTTCCCACTGACTTGGCGTCTCAAGAGGCGCACCGTAGGGAGGCCGAGCCAGCACGGGCTCCCTGCGGCAAAGCTCGCCTGCCTTCGGCGGGGGACAATCCAGGGCCGCCCAGAGCCTCAGGGCCTCCTCGTCCAGCCAGGCCCACCGCCTCGATGCCACTTCCGTGGTCCCCAGTTGGTGGGAGCCCGAGCCACAGGGCTGGCCTGGGTCGCCTCCCTCCTTAAACACCCCACAGTCTCCCACATGGGACCCCCCCCCCCCCAAAGCTTAAAGCAAGGTTTCCACAGCCTCCCACAAGGGCGGTTTTTGTAAGCGACTGAGCTCTGGGCCACAGTGTGTCGTTTTGAGATCCTGGGGCAGGGCCCTCGAGAAAGGAATGTAAGACACGGTCAAGACCGAGGCCCTGACCCTTTCGCTCCATGCTGCCTCGGAACTGAAGGCAGGACGCTGCCACCGCCCCCAAGTGCGCGTGTACCCGCGAACTGCCCTGGTTAGTTGTGTCTATTCAGTGAATGTACAAGAGCCTACGGTGTCCTTCCTGTTCCTGTGAGCCACCAGCAGTGAGACAGTGGTCAGCAGACAAGTCTGACTCTGCCGCCCACTAGAAAGGAGTGTAGGAAGGACACAGAATGAACAAGAAACCGGCTTTGGAGGGGGTCGGCCAGCGCAGGGCCCTGCTGGGGGCGGGGGCAGGGGCAGGAGCTGGGGCTTGCTGTTGCCCCCTGCTGGCAGAGGCACAAGTGAGGAAGGAAGCCTGAGGCCGGGGTCTTCTGAGCAAGGGAACGACCTCTGCGGCCACAGCAACCCCATCCCTGTTCCCCAAAGCCCTCAACCCTCCCGCCCCACCCAGAGAGAGCGCCGGGAGGGAAGGAGCCACGTCAGGCCAGCGGCCACCCACCTTGAGCTTGGAGTGCCGGCTACAGGACATCACCGTGTGCTTCCTGGGCCTGCCCCTCGGCCGCTTGCCTCGCTTCCGGTTCTGCACCTCCTTCTCGTGTTCCCTTAAGACAGGCACCAATCAGGGTGGGAGAAGCCCCGCACCCACACCCCCTCCCACCACACGGGAACCCCAGGGCTTCAAACAGCCCGACACTCAGAGCCTCGGGTAGCTGATCGCCACCTTCACCGCCAACACCTGGGCCGTCAGTTAACGTATCCACCGCAGAGGTCTACACCCTCCGCTGTGCGATATGCTTATTGTTTTCCATCGCTCCGTTTCATTTGCAAAAGCGAGAGAAATTCCAGCAAAGCTGGGAAAGGAACACTTCTCCGGTTTTCTGACTCCCCTTCAGACAAACCTGTGCTAACCGCGGTTACTTCCTGCAGGAAAAACGTTTTATGGAACTTCTAAAACGCAGCCCGCTAGGGGCCAGAACTCCCACGTGGTGAGACCCCACCATTGCAAACGAGAGACCCAGGCAGGGAGACAAGGACCACGGGCCCCAGCCTCTGCCTCTCCGCAGCTGCACCACGCTCACACGTCCCCGGGGCACAGGTCGGGGGGACCAAGGACTCTGCTCTTAGAGCCGGTGCCCCTGGTACACAGTTCCCTCCCCGGTTCCTCTTCCTAGGACCTCGCTGTTCCTAGACAGTATCCTAGATTGGGAGCACTGGAGGCGCCCAGTCCCGAAGTGGCTGGGGCTCAAAGCTCACACCTCCGGGAGGACATCTCCAGTCAGCTCGGGAACCCCTGGGACTCAGGGTCGTAAAGCCAAGACAGCCGCCTCCTGCCACCCCCAGAGGAAGCTTGTACTTCAGGGCACCCCTGGGGAAGAGGCTCAATCCGGAGAAGCTTCCCGGTAATTAAAAGAGACAAACATCACCTCGTTGGGGCCCGAAAGGGCATCTCTCAAAGAATCCAGTGAGTATAATCAGATAGAGCTCAGAGTCCAAAGCGGCCCCTAACTGGTCTCCTAAAAGGGCAGGGCCGTCTCAGGGTCTCCTCTGCCGATACGTTAACCTCACCTGCAGATTCTGAACCTCAGGCTTGCCCTTAAAAATGCCACATTACCCCACACCAAGCATGTGACTGCCAGCTCCTAGCTTCCAGGGGTGCGGGTTCTTCTGGGCGCAGAGGGGAAGGGAGACACCCACCTCCTCTGATTTCTCTCCCCCATGATGGAAACCAGACTACCCCGTACTTCGATCCTTACACCTCTTGGACACTTGCTAACCCCCAGTTCTTACCTGCCGTGCAATAATCCAAAGTAAAGTTAAGGACACACCCTCTCTCAACAGTTAGGATGCTGTCTCGCAGAGAAATGGACCAGATGCCCCCCCATCCCCCAACCTCACTTACAAGACCCGGATTATGAATTATAGAGTAGATGATCAGATATCAGGTTATTGATAAGCTTTTCCAAAGGTATTCAAGCAAGTTTAGGCTCACCTCGTGTTTGCTCACCCTGCCAAAAGCCTAGCTTTATTTTCTTCCTGTTGTCATGGCCTCTCTGGGAAGACCAAAAACACCATGCTTCAGTGGGGGGCGGGGGGAGTGGGTTAAAAAGTGGACCAGAGAACACGCTGGCCAGACTGACCCTAGACGGGCAAGTTTTTGGGCAACTAACCCATCTGCCTCTATCAACAGGGCAAGCCCCAGCAAAGCACCCACACCTTGCCTCCACCAGCATGCTCGGGAACAGCACCCCCCACCCCCGGACCCTCGGGCCAGGGTGGGAGGCCCACCCGTCGCCTGCCCCTCACCCCCCCTTTGCCTGAGGTCAAAGGAGGTCTCTCTCAACGCCAGTCTCCTATCTAAAAGAAAAGATGACACCTATTATTATTACAAGAGCAAATTCGTCCCGAGACTGGCAAGGGCAACGCGCTCAGTCCCACCTGGCTCACAGCTTAGACGTGTTGTTTCCAGCACAGAATACCACAGCAGCCGTAACTTTTTGCTGTGCTGTTTGGGCTCCCTCTCTGAGCCTTCTCTTGCCCAACGGCACCCTCAGGCAGCACCGGGCAGCCAGGTCACTAATTTTATGGCAAACCTGTCATCCTGGTTTTTCTTAGCGCTGTTAGCAAATTACTCAACAAAAAAGGCCGACCAGAGGAACCAGAACTTTTCACAAAGGAACCGAGAAGGTTCGTTTTTGCACGCGTGGCTGTCAGAAAGGCCCAAAGCAGCACTAACTCAGTGACTTCTTAGGTCTGGACACATGCGGGCCAGCCGAGGGAAGGTGGGGTAGGGTCTCATCTGGGACCTCGGGGCTTGCTGCACCTTCAGACATGGGACAGAAGGTCCTCTGGTGACCACCGCTACTGGAACTCAGACCACAGCACAAGCCCCGGACCCCTGGAAGGCCAGCACGGCTCTATGATAGGCCACTGTGTCCCCAACGCTGTCCCCCTTCCCACACGTGGTGTTAACTTTCTCACTTCTTCTGGAAGGCCAGGAGCAGCCTCGGGTCCAGGATATTTTCCTCTGGCTCCCAGCTGTTGTGTCTGGAAAAGGAAAAAACAAGGTGTCGAGAAACACCAGACAGGCAGTGACCAGCTACTTCAGAAAACAGCCGGAGTGGGGTTGCCCTGTCGCCCTCCAATCCCTGCTGGGGGCAAGGGCACAGGGGTGCTGGGGCAGAGTGCCCCCAAGTCCTACCCGTGGCCAGGATGAATTGCTGGAGACTGGGGGTCTTGAAGCCAACACCTTAGCCTCAAACTCAAAGGGAAACCACCACCTCCACCCCCAATTCACATTAGGCTTCAGGAAAACTCCACGGTCTCCCCCCCCTGGGAGGAAAACGAATCCCAGTGAAATGGGAAGTAGCCGGGAGGGAAGCCCCCAAACCCTGGCCCGGATCCAGGAAGGGAAGGGAAGGCCGCTGCAGGATGCAGGGAGGGGAAGGCCGAGGGGCACAGCAGCGCAGCCCAAAGATTAAGAACAATGTGGCTGGCGCCCAAGTGAGCGCGGGCCAGGGCACCGGGAGGGGAAAGCAAAGAAAGAAAAGTGGGGGCCGGGAAGAAACGGGAAACCGGTGGGCCCAAGGAGCTGTAAACAGAGCCCCTTCCGGGGATGCCAAACACCCTTCCTTACTTTAAAAGGGGGAGAGAGAGGAAAAAAAAAAAGGAGTCCTACGTCCATCAATAGAAAGCTCAGGTTACAGCGGGGAAAATGTGGACGGGAGGAGGGGGGCTCGCGTCCCGCGCGGAGGGCCGGGGCGGCCCGGGGGCACAAGCAACAAATGGGCGCGGGAGGGAAGCGGGCCGGGGGCGCGGGGTCCGGGCCGCGGCCGGAGGGGCTTCCGGGGGAGGCCGTCAGCCCCGCGCCCCGCGGGCCCGTAAACAAAGGGCGGCCCCGCGCAGGCTGCGCGCCCCCTTCCCGCCGAGCCCGCGGGGACCCCGCGAACTTCCCGCCCAGCGCGCCGACGCCCCCGCCCCCCCGCCCCCCGGGGCCGAGGTGGCGCGGGCGGGAAGGCGGGCGCCGCCGCGTCGGGGACTCACTTGGAGGACCAGCCGCGCCACTTGACCAGGTACTCCAGCTTGCCCTGCAGGGAAAGAAGAGGCGCGTGAGCCGGGGCGGGAGGGCGCGGAGAGGGCGCGGGCCGGGCCGCACGCACCTTGCGGAGCCGCTTGCTCAGGATGCACTCGGCGGCGAAGACCTGCTCGCCCACGCTGCTCAGCTCCTCCATGCTGCCGCGCGCGCCCGCCCCGACCGCGGCGCCCGCCGCTCCCCGCTCCCCGCGCCGCCGCCGCCGCCGCCGCCGCCGCCACCGCCGCCGCGCGCCCCGCCGGCCGCACACAAAGCACCGCCCCCGCCCCGCGTAGGGCCCGCCCCGCGCACGCGCACCGCCGCCGCGTCCCCGCGCCGCGCCCGGCCCGCGCCCGCCCCCGCGGGCCACCCCCGTCCGGCGCCGACCAATGGGAGAGCGGGGGCGGGCGCGGGGCGGGGCGCGCATTGTTCGCGGCGGGCTCGGCCTCGCGCCCGGGGCCGGGGTCCCGCGCGCGCGCGGGGGCCGGGCCCGGGGTTGGGGGTGGGGTGCGTGTGGGTCCCTCGCGGGGAGGAAGGGGCAACTCGAGGCCTGGGACCCGGGAGCCGCCCGCCGTGCCCCGCTTGCGCCCCGGGGCGCGCCCGGCCTCCTCCGAACTTCGTTTTCCGGGCAAAAAGCCATTGTTCGGGCCCGAACGGGGGGAAGTCGGCCGCTTCCTGCCCCGGCCTCCGAGGGGCGCTGCTGCGGGGCCCCGCCCGCCCTCTACCCTTCCGCACTGGGGCCCCTTCTGCTTGGGGCAGAAGTCTTCTCTGTTTTGCGCGCCAGCCAGCCGAACGGGGCCGGGGGCGGGGAAGGAAGGGGAGACAAAGTACTGGGGCAGGGGAGCAGCCTAGCCTTTTCCCCCCCAAAGGCGGGAGACAAAAACGCACCAAATGAAGACGCCTATTGCTCCGTGTTTTCTTGGAGCCATGAAGAGTGGGACCCACCCCCCAAGATTTAGGGCACGCCGTTGGGAGGAAAGCAGTTGCACCTTTTCTTACTTTGTTTCGCGGTTCTGAAAAAATGAACGTGATGGTGGGGGTGGGTGGGGGTGGGAGCGAGGTTGAGGAGATGATTCTAACCTAGGACTAGGTCTCTAATAGGCCCGAAGGGATTTGGCGATGTGTCCTTTGCATCAGTTGCACGTGACGGAAAGGAGACCGCGTGGAGGCGGGGGTGGGGGTGGGGGGGGGGTGGCCTGGAGTCCTCTCTGGGGTCATCGTGGGCAGCCTTCCTTTTTATTTTCTTCTGCTGAGATCCGTATTCCCTTGAGCAGCTCCCCCTTAAATCATTTAGAGCTTGAATCAAAGTCAAACGCTGAGTAAAGGCGATGTGCATCAGCCTTAACTTTTTCCACATCAATACAGTTTAACTCAATGAAAACCCATCTTCTGGTGTTGGCGTCTCCCTTGAATGCAGCTGCCAAGTGCTCTCTCTGCTGAGCAAATCAGAAAGTCGTTTCTTGTCGCAGGAGAATGTCTAAAAGTAATTTTTGATCATTAAAGCCGTATTTATAAAAATTCTGCAGGAGAAATGTATTTGTCGTTGTTGTTCTAACGGAAATGCCTGCTGTAAAAATTGGGAACTGCAGGGGCCCCATCTTTCCATTTCTGGCATGTTTTCCAGTTTATTTGGTTAAGTATGTTTCATTCATTTGATATCCTGGAGAGACTTTGGGTAACATTCGCAAACTTAGATATTGCTTGCAAAGAAGGCAGGAAGGAGGACTCGCCTGGGTCTGGGTGGAGGTGGTGGCTCAGGTGGGAGGGGCTGTAGCCCAGAACCCCTGCTTGGTGGTGAAACCCGTCTTCCTGGGGTGCAGAGAGCCGCTCGCAATCTGCAGCGGTTTCTGTGTCCCCATCTTGTGGAACCACTCAGTAAATTGTGGGGCTGAAGCCAAAGGTGTATTTATTGTAGTCCTAAAAATAGCTGGGTCAGTTTCAACTCAGGTTTCCTTGCAGAATTTGTCTTGGGTGTGAGGTTTTTGCCCTGGAAGTTTCCAGTTTCCTCTTGGTGATATATGGTTCCCTGGGATACTTGCTTATTTTTTTTTTTTTTTTTTAAGAAAAGGAAGCTTAAAGAGGGGAGTTTTTTTCTAGTTTGTCTAGAATTTGATCCTAACCTATTAAAAAAAATCAATTTCCTGAAAGGGGTAACACGTGCATCGTCAATTCCACTGTGCACCCCCAGTTTGGGTAAAATAATGTTTAGATAATTTATTTGGAGAAACAGATATGACAGATTTGAGTAGAATTAAGGTAGCAGATAAATAGGGTGGTGGTTGATCCAAAATTTGTGAAATGTTCCATAAAAACAACACTGGAAGTAGGCAGAAGCAAGGAATAATTCCAGCTAATCCAATTGTGTCAAAACATGGGTTTGGGCTAAAGCAGATTCTGTCTTCCGTTTTGACTGTCACAGACTGTCGCATTTAAGGATTATTAAGACAAGTCAGAAGTAATTATTTTCTTGCTCATTCAACAAAGACTTACTCAGCATTTGCTATCATCCCGGCAAGAGTAGGCACAGCATGGAGAGTGCCTAGCAGTGCTGTTGTCTAAAGTCTTTTTTTTTTTTTCTTTTAATGTTTATTTATTTTTGAGAGAGAGAAAATGAGAGAGAGGGACAGAGCAAGAGCTGGGGAGGGGCAGAGAGACAGGGAGACACAGAATCCGAAGCAGGCTCCACGCTCTGAGCCGTCAGCCCAGAGCCCGACGCGGGGCTCGAACCCGCAGACCGTGAGACCGTGATCTGAGCCGAAGTCGGACGCTCAAGCGACTGAGCCACCCAGGGGCCCCAAGTGCTGTCTCAGAGGAGCTTTCAGCGATGTTCTTGTATCTGCAAGTGCCTTGTACCTGCGTTTTCAATAGTTTTGCCATTAGCCATTTGTAGAGAGTGAGCACCTGAAATGTGGCTAGTGGGATTTTTGATTTTATTTAAGTTTAGGTAACTGAAATTTAAATAGCCACCTGTGGCTAGTGGTCATGTGCCTGGACAGTACAGGTCCATAGGAATGTCAGGGATAGACTCTAAACACATTTCAAGCAAAAGAGTCATATACTGCCTTGAGTTAATCCTGGAACGTGCATAGTTTACTTGTACCCCCATGTACGCTTTCTTACATTCGAGAACGTTTATAACACACACAGGAAGGCGTTTATTTAAAAAAAAAAATTTTTTTTAACGTTTATTTATTTTTGGGACAGAGAGAGACAGAGCATGAACGGGGGAGGGGCAGAGAGAGAGGGAGACACAGAATCGGAAGCAGGCTCCAGGTTCTGAGCCATCAGCCCAGAGCCCGACGCGGGGCTCGAACTCACGGACCGCGAGATCGTGACCTGAGCTGAAGTCGGACGCTCAACCGACTGAGCCACCCAGGCGCCCCCAGGAAGGCGTTTAAAATACGGGCATACGGGAGGATGTTCAGACTAAATACTTCATTTAATGCCATTTTCTTTCTACGCAAGTGACAATGCGCGGGACAGATGTTAACTCACTGATGTCTAAAACATCTCTGAGAAAGGATAAATGTTTTCATGCTCCTCCTGTGACTCAAAAAGCCGAGACACTGGGTCAGGGATGATGGTGTTACTTTGCAGTGAAAGGGAGTCAAGGATTGAGATGAAGCCAGGACCCTTTGGTCGGCCGCCTTTGGCAGCTGAAACGAGGTAACATTACTTGTGCCTTACAGGGTGGTTTCAGGACAGCTTTTCGTTTTTCTGCAAATGCCGTGTCATGACTACAATCAGGGTTGGCTGTGGAAAGAGTAACTACCACCATGCACCCCAGACACGCTTCCTGATCCCACGGTGAGACCAGGATATGGAATAATACATTGCACCGTCTTTAATATTAAAAACATTTAAAAAAAATTTTTTTTAACGTTTATTTATTTTTGAGACAGAGAGAGACAGAGCATGAATGGGGGAGGGTCAGAGAGAGGGAGACACAGAATCCGAAACAGGCTCCAGGCTCCGAGCTGTCAGCACAGAGCCCGACGCGGGGCTCGAACTCACAGACCGCGAGATCATGACCTGAGCTGAAGTCGGACACTCAACCGACTGAGCCGTCCAGGCGCCCCTGAACAATCTTTAATATTTAACATGATGACTTGTCCCCCACCGGGTCCCCTCACGTTTGTAAGGCTGAGATGTGACTTACAGGCTAGCCATGTTATGTGACGCTGATTCCGTGTATGTAATGGATACGTATTATGTATACCTGACACACAGAGTTTTGGTGCCAGAGCTCAAGTGAGAATAAGCACAGATAGGCTGCTTGCCGAAGCTCTCAACCTCAACCTTTTCCGGTTTGCCCAAGAATTGCCTGGGCACACGGTGCAAATATTGACCCCTGCTCCCCCCAGAGCCTGACCCAGGAAACCCCCAGGCTGTCTTCAGCCTCATTGCTTAGTACGCTTCCTACCAAGGGCAGCCTGTCCTCACTTTACAGATGTGGAAAAGCAATTCCAAGTTGCTTAAGTCTTGCAGCCGGGGAACCTCTACCTGCCCTTTCCACCCTGTGCCTGGTGGGGGCCAGCAGGCCAGTGTGGAAGGAATTCAGAGGCCTGCACTCAGGAGGCCCTCCAGGGCTGACAGAGACAGCGGCAGCTGGGACCCGCCCCCGGGGCCCTTAAAAACCTGCACAAACTCGAACTCCTCACCTTGGACTCTTGGGGCCGGGAAGGTTAAGGTTATAGGTGGTGAGCAGTGGACAGTTAACCTACCCCTTTATGGTGTTTTGGAGACCAGCCCACTGCCCCTTGCGGGACCCCCCCATTGCATCAGGCTTTTATTTTAAAGAGTGTCATTTCTTAATTTTGCAAGCAAATCGGTCCCCGATGCCAGTGAGAAACGGTGCAGCGATGAACGTCTTTATCTTTGCACGTGCAAGGTGCTCGCACATCTGGAACAGCCTGCCTCGATTTTGTACCAAAGAGCTCATTTTTGCTCGAGATCGCCAAACTGTCCCCGAGGGGTGTGCTGATTTACATGCCTGCCCCAGACACACGGGGCTGACTCTGTCCCCGCGTTCTCCGCAGACCTAGGAGTTGTAAGTCCATCCAGGGCGTTTCTGGACACTTAGCTGGTTTCAGTGCTGTTCTAACACAAATCAATCATGTCTGTTACACGCCCCACATCTGCTTTTTTTCAAGACCTTTGCCTGGTGCGGAATTGTTCGAGTGTAAAATGGTTTTATGAGTGCGCTTTGCCAGTGTGAGATGCATCATTTTACAAATTCAAAAGTAACTTGCACTTAACAATGTTCTGAAATCTAGGGTGACGCCCTTACTTAAAAACCGATAATTAGTTCGGGGATTCAAAGCAGTAAACGAATGCACGTTTATGAGTTTGCTAATTGTTCTTTCTGGCTGCTGGAGGTGATCTTGGACGTCCTTCATAAATCCTTCGAGCCCCACCAATAAACCCACGGGCTTCGGGAATGGGGGTTCTGAGACCCTGCTTACAAATCCCCCTCAGAATCAAGTGTTCGTTCTGTTCCACCCCCGTCGTTAGCTGGGTTCCTTTTTGTCTAAAAGAACCCACACAAAGAAATGTCCTTTCGGTCACACAAAGCAAAAGAGATTTGCGTTGCCTTTTTAAATCCTGCTGCGTTTTGATGAGAGAATATGAAATTAAGTCCAAAGGACGCTTCTTTTTTTTTTTTTGTTAAAGCCCTTTCTTTGCTTCCTGTTGGCAAAAATCTCAGTGATAACGAGAGGAATTGCATTTGGAGTCAGGGAATGTTCGAACCCGAAGGTGGGGTGGGGTGGGGGGAGGTGCCCGGGTGGCTCAGTCGTTTGAGCCTCCGACTCAGGTCATGATCCCAGGGTTGGGGGATCGAGCTCCCCGTCGGGCTCCGTGCTGAGCGTGGGGACTGCTTGAGGTTCTTTATCTCTCTCTGTCTCTCTCCCTCAAAAAAGAAAAACAAAAACCAGAAGGGACTGTGGAAATGCCACTTTGCAGGTCAGCACAGTGTGGCCCGGGGTCACTGTCCGAGCCTGGGCTCCTGCTCGTGTGGGACAGCGTCTTGCCGGCCACCCGGCCGCACGGCCATCTCTGAGCTCCGCTCCTCTACCACCATCGGCCTTCGTGACTGTCAACCCAGCGGGGAGAGTGGGACGTGCCCCAGGGGTGCCAAATTCAGAAGGTTCAGCAGATACACTCTGAGAAATTCCTCCGGTCCCTCCGGAGGTCCCTCCGGTCCCCAGCCGCCTGGTTCTCCATTCTAGAAGCAACACACATTCCCGCTTCCTAGGTTTGCTTCTGGGGGCATTTGGTCCCCTCCAGCAAGGGTGCCGGGAACCTCTCTTCCCCTCGTGCCCTCCAGTGGTTTTCCCTTGATCACGCACACGGCCGTGCACCTCACGGTGTTCTGGATGCTGCTGTTTTCTCTTAGCAGTGTGGCCTGAAGGTTATGGCCCCTCAAGTGGGGCGACCTGCCGTGTTCCTTCGGATTCCTCCAAGATTTTCCGTAGCTGGATGTATCGCGGCTTATTTAACTGGACCCTGACCGCTAGGTGGTGAGTTGTCCCGATGTTTAGCTCTTGGCATTAATTAAAAAACCAAGTTCCTCCGCACAGTGGACTTGGAGAGGCACAGGCGCGCCGCGAAGGCGTCCAGGAGGCCGCGTGAACACTGGTTGAGACGCTGTTAATCGAACCCACGAAGCACAGGTTGGTCCTCGGCCGCGGCCCCTTCGGCCCCGCACGTCCTGGCTGGGTTCCGTGAACACGCAGGAATAACTCCCTGTGCCGACAGTGGTGGCCGCTGTCTTTCCGGGGTATTTTGATGGGATTTTCCTCTTTGGGGCTGAAACCCGATCCTTCGTTCTGGCTACAGAAGCGAGAGTCTCCGTGTCACCGGTTCACGTCTCTTTGGGTTCGACGGGCTGCCTCCTGTGGTCACTGCTTTTCTGAGGCTCCCGTCCTGGTGTGAATACTGCCGCCGCGAGCCTACGTGCCCCAGAATGACACGGCGGTGTCCCCACAACTTCAGTAGGTGGATTGGGACGTCCCGCGTAGCGAGATGCCAGCCGATGGGAATTTGCAAGGTGACTTTTGGGTTGAAACGACTCACACAGCAAATACTTACCAAGCGACGGCCCTTTGCCAGGCCAGTGCAGGAAGGCAGAGCGATGGCCACTGCGTGGGAGCCAGGAAGCAGGGCCAGCAGTGACCCGAGCCATCCAGGGAATCGTGAGGACATAAAGCACAGATAAGGGCGTCAGGTGCACCTAGGGCGGGGTCGTATTCCTCCAGGGGAACAGAACCAATACCAGAAATGCCAATTCCTAAAGAGATTTCTTTTTTTTTTTAACATTAACAATTTTTAAAAATTTTATTTTAGAGAGAGAGGGAGAGCACAAGCAGGGGAGAGGGGCAGAGAGAGAGGGAGAGAGAATTTTAAGCAGGCTCCATGCTCAGTGCAGAGGCCGATGCGGGGCTCAGTTCCGCAACCCTGGGATCGTGACCTGAGCCGAAGTCGAGAGACAGACGCTTAACCGACTGAGTCACCCAGGCGCTCCTTGAAAGAGATTTCTTGCCATCGTGGGGGCTATCTTGTCAGGTTGGAAATCGCAGGGCAGGCTGTCAGGGAGGGCTGGAGCCCTAGGGCTGAAGCCACCGTCCACGGGCAGAATATCTTCCTCCCAAACCTCGGCACTGTTCTCAAAGTCCTTCAGCTGATTGGGTCAGACCCACCCCGATTCTCCAGGACAATCTTCTTTACCTCAAGTCAGCCGATTGTGGATGTTATAGTCACATCTACAAAAATGCCTTCACAGAAACACCTCAATTCGTGTTTGATTGAGCAACTGGGGACAGCCGTCTAGTCGAGTAGACCCATAAGATCTCCAAGGTAGCGTTTTATTTATTTATTTTTAATTGTTTAAATGTTTATTTATTTTTGAGAATGAGGGAGACAGAGTGCGAGCGGGGGAGGGCAGAGAGAGAGAGAGAGAGAGAGAGACAGAATCTGAAGCAGGCTCCAGGCCCTGAGCTGTCAGCACAGAGCCCGGTGTGGGGCTCGAAGCCACGAACAGTGAGATCATGACCTGAGCTGAAGTCGGACAGTTAGCTGACTGAGCCACCCAGGCGCCCCTCCAAGGTAGTGGATTATCTGGAAAAAAAAAAAAAACAACAACCCTAACTGTGGAACGATATTGTTTGTGTTTCCTAGGGCTGGAATCACAAATTATTCACAAACTCAGTGACTTAAAACAACAGAAATTAGTTTTCTTACCGTGCTGGAGGGCACGGGTTTGAAGTTGAGGTGTCATTAGGGCCACGCCCCTTCCAAAAGCTCTAGGAGAGGATCCTTCCAGGCTCTTGCAGCTTCTGCAGGAGGACGCCTGTGATTCCCAGCGTCCCTTTGGCACAGGGACCGTCCCGTCTCTGCCTCTATCCTCACGGCGCCTCCTTCCCTGGGTCCCGTCCCCTCTGTCCTTGTGTCTCAGACCTCCCTCTCCTCACCCTTATAAAGACGCCAGTCGCTAGGTTGAGGGCCCACTCTAATTCCAGGGTGACATCCTCTTAACTCAATCACATCTGCAAAGACCCTCTTTCCAAATAAGGTCACATCCACGGGTCCCCATGGTCAGAGCTCGGACGCGTCTCTCTGGGGGTCACTATTCAACCCTCTGCAAATAATGTATGCTATTACTTCTGCCGTGTAACCAAAAGGAATCTGTGTGTTGGCGGATGCGTACAAATTTTCTGCAAGGATCCCAACACACTGATAGCAGTGACTGTGTTTGGCCGGCAGTGAAGAGCCCTTTAATGATCAATTTATGGGCCCGTGACTCATCTGCAGTGTTTTACCTTGTGCACGTATACGCTTCCGGAAGGCGCTATTTCCTGAGTTACCTAACGTTTCAGCTCATGAATTACTTTGAGTTTTGCTAAAGTTTAATCTAGTTTTGGGCTCCTGGGTGGCTCAGTGGGTTCAGCGTCTGACTTCGGCTCAGGTCACGATCTCACGGTTCACGGGTTCGAGCCCCGCGTCGGGCGCTGTGCCGACGGCTCGGAGCCTGGAGCCCGCTTGGGATTCTGTCTCCCTCTCTCTCTGCCCCTTCCTTGCTCGTGCTCTGTTTCTGTCTGCTTCAAAAATAAATAAACGTTAAAAAAAAAGCTTAATCTAGTGTTTAAAACTTAGATTTTATAAAGTTTTTCTATAATAAAAATATTCAGGTCCTGGTCTCTCCTCTGTATATTCTGATTTCTTTTTTTTTTTTTAAGTTTATTTATTTATTTTGAGAGGAAGGGAGAGAGTGCGCCCATGAGCAGGGGAGGGGCAGAGAGAGGGGGGAGAGAGAGGATCCTAAGCAGGCCCCACGCTGTCAGCGCAGAGCCCTATGCAAGGTTCCATCTCACGAGCCGTGAGATCATGTCCTGAGCTGAAATCAAGAGTCAGATGCATAAGTGACTGAGCCACCTGGGTGCCCCTCTGATTTCTTTATTGCTGAGAGAAATTAAAGATTTAAATAAAGAAGACTGTTTATGGATTGGAAGATTTGTATTTCTAAGATGCTGATTCCCTTCAAATTGATCTAATGATGTGACACAATCCCATTACAAATCTCAGCACAGGAGCACCTCCCTCCTCTCCCTCTCTCTCAGCCCCTCCCCTGCTTGCTCTCTATCTCTCTCTCAAAATAAATTAGAAAAACCTAAAAAAAATAATTAAAAACAAACCAAAGGAATTGATAAGCTAACTCTCATTCTGAAATTAGTGGGGGAAATACCAGGGAATTGGAGTCATCAATACACTTTCAAAAAAGGACAGGGTCGGAGAACTCACACTCCCTGATCAAGATTTACCGGAAACACGTAACCAGTGTAGTGTGGTTTAGTCTTGTAAAGTCCGAGAGGCCAGGGGGTGTGGTCTGGCTGGTTCACTGCTGTGGCCCCACCGTAGAGAGGGCTCGGGGCACAGCGCACTCTCAAAAACTTGTAGAATGAATGGAGAAGGTTCTTTCTGTCGCTCAAAGGTGAAGACAGCCAGGGAGGACGGGGTTATGGCGGGGCTGAGGCAGGGGAGACTTGGAAGCCACTGGGACAGTGTTGGGACTGAGCCCAGCTCCCCCACCTGGAGGAGAAGCGGCCGCAGAGAGCCGGTGGCCTCGGAAGCTTCACTGCACATGAGCACACACCATCCTCGTGTGGAAGAGATAGCACCGAATCCTGGGTCCCTCTACCAAGGCAGTGGTGCAGGGAGCTTATGTGCTGCCATGGGCCCTGGAAAAGGATGACAGGTGCAGTTTGCACCAGGGCCGGTATGGACCACAGGACAGAATGCACCAGGGACAGTATGGACCACAGGACAGGATGCACCAGGGACAGTATGCACCAGGGACAGTATGGACCACAGGACAGGATGCACCAGGGACAGAATGCACCAGGGACAGTATGGACCACAGGACAGGATGCACCAGGGCCAGTGTGCACCACGGGAAAGGATGCAGTAAGGGGGCAGCAGGCACCAGAGGGCAGTGTGCATCAGGGAACAGTACGTAGGAGAGACAGTTTGCACCAGGGACAGTATGGACCACAGGACAGGATGCACCAGGGGCAGTATGCACCAGGGACAGTATGGACCACAGGACAGGATGCACCAGGGCCAGTATGGACCACAGGACACAATGCACCAGGGCCAGTGTGCACCAGGGGAAAGGATGCAGTAAGGGGGCAGCAGGCACCAGAGGGCAGTGTGCATCAGGGAACAGTACGTAGGAGAGACAGTTTGCACCAAGGGAGAGTGTACAGTAGGAGACAGTACCCAAGAGGGGACTGGAGGCACCAGGGGACAGGACGCAGTAGGGCACGGTCACGCAGGGGACAGTGTGCACCAGGACGCATGCCCTTCCTTGTAGCTTCATCAGCGCGATTCCTTGTGATCGAAGTTTATCGCTCTTTTTGGTTTGAAAATCTCATTGAAACTTTCAAACGTGTTTATGGCTCTGACAGAAAGTGCCAAAATACCCCGTGGGAAGACCTTCTGGTCTTATGCCCACCCCCGCCCCGCCCCCAGCACATACAGCTTCCCTCCTGTCGTAGGCAGGCCGGTCAGGTCAGGCCTTTCCCGCTTGATGACCTCTTGCAGGTCAATGTGGGTTTCTTGGCTTATTTAATCTGCGTATTGTTCTTTAACTGTGCCTCAGTTTAAATTCGTCCCCATCAGGGCATAAATCCCCGACAGCGGGAATGCAGCGTTCACCACAAAGCTTGGTACAGAACGGGGACCCCAGCCGTACCCATAAAAATGAGCAGTTTGCAGATAGGCACGGGGCAAATTCATCCCCAGACAGGGCATATTTGTGATTTTAAACCCTCAAGTCCTCAGTTCAATTAGAAATCCGTTTAAAAGTCCCTGGTAAAAGCTGGGTGAGCGTGTGAGGAAACTGGCACTCGGGCACCACGGGTGGGAGTATAAACGGCTTCGATGTGTCTGGAAAGCAGTTTGCCGGACCCTCAAAACCACTCGTGCCCTTTTATTGGGTAATTCCACACCTAAGGAATATCCTAAGGAAATAGCAAGTAATCAGAGATGCACAGAAAGATTTCTTTGTGTACCGATTTGCTTACCACAGCAGAGCTGATAAACACAATGGCAATAGCTTAGTGTTCATCCGTGGGCAGCTGACTTTACTAGACTGTGGAGTATTCATGCAAGGAAATTCACTACACTCCTTAAAGTTCAAGTTTTGGGAGCTCCTTGCAATGACATGGTGAAACCCTGTGGAATGTTCCAGGAAAAAAAGTGAGTTAGATAAATCTGCAGTGTGGTCTCCGTTTGGGGAAAACACCTATGTCTATGTGCATGGACAAGAGAGTGGGAAGAAATAATAAAAACAGTGTTTACAGTTATTTGTTTCTTTAAAAATTTTTTTAAAAATCTTTATTTAAAAAAATCTTTTTTAACGTTTATTTATTTTTGAGACAAAGAGAGACAGAGCATGAACAGGGGAGGGGCAGAGAGAGAGGGAGATACAGAATCGGAAACAGGCTCCAGGCTCTGAGCCGTCAGCACAGAGCCCGACTCGGGGCTTGAACTCACGGACCGTGAGATCATGACCTGAGCCGAAGTCGGCCGCTTAACCGACTGAGCCACCCAGACGCCCCCCTCAGGTTCTTTTTAATTGGAGCTGAAGTTTAAAAGATGGGATATTTCTGAAAGTCAAATTTTGGCCACCTCTGAAAAATGTGGAGGTCAGGTAACCCTGGGCTGATGTTCCCACACGGACTCCTACATGCACCCGCTTTCCCTCTTTCCAACCCCTGTCCGCCTTTCTGGATTTAGGGGCTACCCAGCTCCCGGCTTCTGCATGGATGCCCCCAGGAGGGAGGGGTGCTGCCTGCTCCGGTGCTGCCTCCAGACCCTGGGTGACCAACAGGTGTGGGTCTGAGTCCCCAGCGGGCTTCAGATGTCATTATTACGTTATCATGTGCCTGTCCCAAAGATAGCTTGAGTCACAGAGTCGAGTGTGGTGAGTGAGTGTCAGAGAGCAGGAGGGAGCCAGAGGAGAGGCCACAGATACGGGGCCCACGGGCCTTGCACCCCAACAGAGCGCCTACCAGATGCTCACAGGCAGATAAGGGGGCTTTCTTCTATCTCTCTACCCCAGGGAAGGGGGTCTTCTGCCCAGGAACTGGCCACGCGGGCCTTGCCCAACGACGACGGCCAGGTGTCCACACCCTGCGGTGGACATAGGGGTAGATCAGGGCGCCCACCTCTGCCTCCTGCAGCGGGTCTGTACTGGGCGTGCGAGGGCAGCACCAACAGTAGAGGTGGCCGGAGGGGACAGGGGACCCTCCTCCTGGTTCCTCTGGGACTGATTCTGGCCTGGTTTTTCTTCTGTGCAGTGGGTTGGTTTGTGTGCGTCACATTTCCGAGTCCTAACCCCTGGGACCTGTGAATTCGATCTTATTTGGAGAAGGCGCCTTTGCGGGTGTAATGATGCCCGGGATCTCAAGATGGAGCCACCCCAGATGTAGGGCCACCCTAACTCCAACGACCCCTGTCCTTATCTGGGAAAGATTTGAGCCCGAATCCGGGAGAAGGCCACGTGATGATGGAGACAGAGACTGGAATGTGTCTCCAGGTCAAGGGATGCCAGCCAGGGACCGCGGGAAAACCACCCGAAGCCAAAAGAGGCAAAGAAGGAGTCTCCCTCGGGGTCTCCAGAAAGACCCGGCCCCTTAATTTCAGACCTCTGGCCCCCCAGAACTGGGGCAGAACACTTCTCTGTTGTTTTAAGCCACCGGAATTGTGCCCATCGGTCATGGCAGGCCTAGGAAAGGAGCCCAGCACAAGGCGTTTTCGGTGCTAAAACCGGGAGAGCCCCCAGCGAGCCGGGATGGTCGGTCGAATTGGCATTTGAAATATCTACCGAAGTTTTTGAACTCGAGTCGAAGCACGGGAGCTGGCTCTGGCTTAGACTGGAAGCTTCTCCCGGGTCACGACTGGTACTTTTTCTGTGTCACTGTGCCTACCCTGCCCGCCGCTCTGGCGTCAGCGTCGTAGAGCGCGTGGGGCCTTCTGCCTAGGCTGGCGGCTGATGTCGACGAGTAGGAACGGGCAGGGGGTGCCCTGGGCCTTCTCAGCAGCCCTGTGTGTCCTTTGAGGCTGGGTGGGGGCGGTGAGCAAGCCCACCACATCCCAGCTTCCCCTCCTTTGGAAGGAGGAGTTGCTCCCGGCCTGGGCCTCAAAGAGCCACGCAGATGATCTGGCTTCCGGCAAAGGGCCGGGTGGTCCTCACCTTCCCGCTGCTTGCTCCCAGGCCGGAGACGCTGGGAGGGAAGCAGGAGCCCCAAGGCCCCATCCCCGGGAAGAGACCTGGTTTCCTTTTCCTTCTGCTTCCCTGTTTCCTCCCGGGCCAGGGCAGCAGACCCTCTGACTGCCTAAGCAGTGAGACCACCTGAAAGAACACAGTGTCTGTCACTTGCCAGACCCCGTTTTCCTGGTTGTGGACATAGGCGCTTGGGGGTGGGGGTGGGGTGCGGTGTTCACCCCGGAGCACCGCTGTGGGCGCCTCCTTCGCCCCGACCCCGTGGGGCCGCTTTTGCAGCTGTCACGGAAAAGCCATGCTTGTCTTGACACACGTGGGGCCTGGCCTGGATTCACCTGGGTCTCCCGCCTCCCACCTGGGGTCAATCGCAGGAAATCTCCTCCGACGTGCCGGACGCGGCCCAGGAGTCCCCGAGAGCCCTTCCCTCCGTCTTTGGCAACACCGGTCGTGCCGCAGGCCGAGGCCTGCCCTTGGCCGTGGCCCCTGGAAACACAGGTAAAAATTCCCCCGATCTCACAATTTCTGGAGTGCAAGTATCTAGCAATGTCTCTGGCCCCGAAGCTGGGGTGGCCAAGTGCCAGGAGGGGGAGGCGAGACTGAGGAGCACAGCGGGCTGGGGACGGCCCCCGCGAGGGGACCCCCTTGCACGTGGGAGGGGCGGGGGGAGCGAACTCTTTTAAGAGGCTGGTCTCCTCGTTCCCTCACATATCGTGTCGTCCATTTAAGTAAGTCACATATGCTCGGGGCGCCCGGGGGGCTCAGTCGGTTAAGTGTCCCACTCTGGATTTTGGCTCACGTCATGATCTCACGGTTCGTGAGTTCAAGCCCCAAGTCGGGCTCTCTGCTGATAGCGGGGAGCCTGCTTGGGATTCTCTCCCTCCCTCCGTCTCTCTGCCTCTACCCTGCTCGCACTCTGTGTCTGTCTCTCGAAAATAAATAAGTAAACATTAAAAAAGAGTCACGTAGGGGCACCACCCGGGTGGCTCAGTTGGTTGAGCATCCGACTTTGGCTCAGGTCATGATCTCACGGTTCGTGGGTTTGAGTCCGCGTCGGGCTCTGGGCTGACGGCTCGGAGCCTGGAGCCTGTTTGGATTCTGTGTCTCCCTGTCTCTCTGCCCCTCCCCTGCTCGTGCTCTGTCTCTCTCTCTTAAAAAGAAAAAAAAAAAAAAAAGAGAGACACATATGCTCACCATAAAAATATATTTATATTTTGTGTTTTATATCTATTTTAGATACTTTATAGGGTTTTATTATTTTTTAGTGTTTCTGTATTAACCGACTTAACCGACTGAGGCATCCGGGTGCCCCTTAAGATACTTTAAATATGCTTTTGTGTCTTGTATTTTCCATCCATATAAAACATACGCTCCAGTAAAAGTGGCTTACAAAATCGAGCTGTAACTTCCATATACTAAAGAATACAGATCTTAAGGGAAAAACTCAGCATATGTTCACGTACGTTTCTATCTGTGTTGATGCTGCTCCGAGGTGGACATTGGCACGGAGAAGGTGTCCACCGGCCCCCAAGGCCACCTCTGTCCTGACTCCCAACACCGTAGATTCGTTGGTCTGTGCTCGAAAGACGTATACACGGAAACACGCAGCGTATGCCCTTTTCTGGGTGGCTCATTTCACGCGGCGTTTGTCCGTGAGCTTCAGATCATTGACGTTCTTCCTGCTGAGTGGTGTGCCCTTGAATGTCTACACCACAAACTGACTCCTTGTTTTGCCGATGGGACTTGGGTAGTATCGCATATTAGCCGTTACAGATAACGCTGTGGGGAGCTCCGCGTAGGAAGCATCTAGGTGAACTCCGGGTGTGACATTTATGGGGCAGAGGAGAGCTGAAGCCCGCCACTCTGCCCCAGACCTTCGGCGATGTGGGGAGAGAGGGCCGTGAAAGAAAGACGGCCCCTCACGTTGGTCTGCTCTTCTTTAACTGTGGGTGAAGGCGGGACATCTTCTCTTGGATTCATTGACCACTGGCATTCTTCTTTTCTGAGAATTGTCCAAATATTTTACTTTTTTTTTTTTTAAGTAGGTTTCACACCCCACATGGAGCCCAACATGAGGCTTGAACTCACGACCCCGAGATAGGGAGACACAGAATCCGATGCTGGGCTCAGGACTCAGTAATCGTGAGATCATAACCTGAGCCGAAATCGAGAGTCGGACACTTAAGTGACTGAGCCACCCAGGTGCCCCCTTGACCCATTTTATATTAGGTGGTTCATCTTTTTCTATTACGTCTGTAAACACGCTTTGTATTTTAAGAAACTAGAACCTTGTATTGGAAAGGCATGGAAGGAATTAGTTTTATACCTAGAGCCAAACCGTAGGTGGTCCTACCGACGTGGGCTTTGGGACTCAGCTGTCCAACCACGCTGTTCCTTTGCTTATATACCTTAATCACACAATATCAAAATGCAAAGTTTGTTTGATTTTGCTAAGTGTGTTAGAATTAAAAACCCCAGAGCTTCTGGCAGGCACCATGGTTTCTCCACCTTGTCCACCAGCTTACCACAGACAGCGTCCCTGCCTTCTGAGCCTGGGCTGGACCTCAGAATCCTTCCCGACCCAAAGCTCCCTGTGGACGGTAGTGGCTTGAGCTGGAATCTGTCTGCCTCCAGGGCGGAATGTCACCTACTGTTGGAGTTAATTCAACACGTGAATGGACAGTAGGGACAGAATGGAGGCACCGTCAGGGCTTGCCAGGCCAAACAGGGCCGAGGACAGGAGGATGGGGGCGAGTGGGGGCGGGGATTCTGTCTAGAAGACAGTACCCAGACATAAGTACATTTTGTACCATGCAGCTCTGGAGTACTGATCGTGAGGTTATATTGGATTCTGAAGGTGGCGGCGGGGGCTGGGTTGAGGAGGGGATGGGGAGGGGAGGGAGGGAGCCGGGTTGAGGATGACATAGGGGGAGGGTGGGGAGGTGGGCCAGGAGGATCCGTGATAAATACGGAGACCCAGTTATTGGATCAAGACCTGCGCGGACCATGTCTGTTGGTTCCTGTCCATGCTTGTTGGCCCAGAGGTGGCTCACTTTGGTGACAAGATCGGGGCCTTCCCAGGACAAAAGAGAAAGGGGCAGGGGGTGGGAGCCTGGGTGGCAACGGGGAGCCGTGGCTGTAGCCTCCCCCAAAGTCTCTGATGTCTCGTAGGCTGGGCTGGCCAGGACTCGGGTATAAGCTGCAGGCTTTTCAAGCACCTTGTGTTTCAGACTGAAGATCTTTCATGACCGGACATTTTCCTGTTCTGTTTCCTATGAAGAGTGGCTTCCCCTGCTGGCTCCCAGGTGGCTTTGTGATTTGAACTTGGAAATGCTGCAGTCTCTTTCTGCAGCTACTTGCACCTCCTTCCGGTTAGTTCTCTGGCTCTGTGCCCCTCAACATCTGCTTTCTCACCCCACTGAATCAGGGCGGAGTTTTACATCGTCTCAGGGGAAATTTTAAGGTGTAGATGACCAGAGCTTGCAGCCTGAGTGTCTGGGCTTCTTGGTGTGGCTGAGTGGATGGCATTCGGTACCCCGGACACTCCTCGCCCACTCGTCCCCTCCGTGAGCGTGTGTGTATGTGCATGCGGGTTCACACGATTCTCCGCGATCCCTTTGCACCGTACGAACACCACAGACACTGCATGGAAAAGCCAGAGCATCAAATGACGTTTGTCAACTGAGCACCTGCTAGGAGACGGCTCGTGGGCCGGGTGCCAGGGGAACCTCAACAGAGAAGACGGGGCCACTGCCTTCAACGATCTTTGTCCAACTCCCAAACTGGGAGGCGGTGGGCTTTATTTAGCATCCACATGTCACGTGGGGCCAACGCAAAGCCCGAGGCAGGTCTTTTAGAAAAAGTTTTTGATTGTGGTAAGATACACACGAGCATAAAATTCACCCCCTTAACCACTAAGTACATTCACGGTGTGGTACAACACCGCCACCCCCCCCGCCGTCTCCAGAAGTCTTTCATCGTCCCAAACCGAAGCTCGGTCCCCACGAAACTCTCAATTCCTGTGCTCCTTCCCCAGCCCCCGGCGCCCTCTCCATTTTCATGAATTTGACGGCTCTAGGTGCCTCGCGTAAGTGGAATCGTAGAGCACTTGTCTTCTTGACGCTGGCCGGTTTCACCCGGCACAGTGTCCTCGAGGTCTACCCGTGGGGTGGCAGGTGTCGGCACGTCTTTCCTGTTCATAAACGACTTGGAGTCCATTGTGTGGATGGACCCCACTTTGCTTATCCCGTCATCCATCGATGGGCACCTGGGCTGCCCCCACCCCTTGGCTACGGGAGACAGCCGGGGCTTTTATTTTATTTTTTTTTTAATTTTTTTTTCAACGTTTTTTATTTGTTTTTGGGACAGAGAGAGACAGAGCATGAACGGGGGAGGGGCAGAGAGAGAGGGAGACACAGAATCGGAAACAGGCTCCAGGCTCTGAGCCGTCAGCCCAGAGCCCGACGCGGGGCTCGAACTCACGGACCGCGAGATCGTGACCTGGCTGAAGTCGGACGCTTAACCGACTGCGCCACCCAGGCGCCCCACCGTGGCTTTTAAATATATTGAATTAGCGGTCAGCATTTACGACTTGGGGGATTTCTCCACTATCCAGCACCCAGCTTCTCGTAGAGAACAAGGAGGTCTGGTCACACTGGGCTGCTGTCCTGTGTGTCGGTGACCGGTGACGCGCGGTTCCTGTCCCGGGACAGTGTCATGCGGGCGCGGACCAGAGGCGGACCCCTCACGTCATCGTTTTCCTTTCTGTGGAGTTAAGGGTAAAGCAAAATATTTCCATTACCTGCGTCTCTGTCAAACGTGGACAATACAAAACAGGTGGAAGGATCTCCCCGTTTCGGGGAGAGGAGAATGTTCCTGCGTATGGAACACGCACGCAGGGCAGGTCTGTGGGCCGAGAGCCCAGGGGGCCGGGTCCCTAACACGGCCCCCTCCCACGTGGGTGTCCCAGGGGGCACTGCAGTGGACCTCTGGTTGGGGCTTCAGGAATTGCAGGTTCTGGATGCAGCTTGGTTCCTGCTGGTGGGTCCATTCGGTCATCTATGTCATGATACCCGAATCATTGGTTTGATTTCTGATCGGCGATATCCTGATCGCCCGTCCCTCCCGCGACGTTGTGGGCCGTGTAAAGCAAGCAGATGTAGGGGGTTGAGCGGTGGCCCCTGGGAAGACACGTTCAAGTCCTGACCCTCCTTACCTCCGAGTGTGACCCTTTATGGGACGAAGGGTGCTTGCGGGTGTAATTAAGGATTTAGGGTTGACATCATCCTGGATTAACCGGGTGGGTCCTAGGTCTAATGACAAGGGTCCTTATTAGACACAGAAGAGTGAGGGCATCTGGGGGGCTCAGTCAGTTGAGTGGCTGACTTCGGCTCGGGTCATGATCTCACGGCGTGTGAGTTCGAGCCCCGCGTCGGGCTCTGGGCTGACAGCTCGGAGCCCGGAGCCCGCTTCGGATTCTGTGTCTCCCTCTCTCTCTGCCCCTCCCCTGCTCCTGCTCTGTCTCTCAAAAATAAATAAACATTAAAAAAAAAAAGTGTGTGCAACTCTGTTAGGGCGGCCACAGGAAGCCAACATAGCAGGTGGCCACATTATCTCTGTGGATAAAAGGGAAGCGTGGGATCCTTGCGGATACAGTCGACACGGTGTACGGAATGCTTTTGGCCGCATGGTGGCCTTTGTGGTCAGGGTGACAGGGACAGAGAGGACTTGCTCAGTCTGTGCAAAAGGGTAATTTAACAAAGAGGAACTTGGGCGCAGAGGGGGGGCAACGCCTTGCCCAGGGTCTTGTACAGAATCCGTGGCAAAACAGGACATGAAACCCCACCCCCCCCCCAAAAAAAAGAAGACCAAAATGTGGATGATGACAATTAACGCTTCTCACTCGGGGAGACGTGGCAGTGCCTTAGCTTTCCGGATTATCTTTAAAAAGAATTTTCAGGTCCACATAGCATCTCTTTGTGGTTAGAAATTGTACGTCTTTAGCAAGGACGAACACCCTCAGTCGGTCGAGCGTCTGACTTCGGCTCAGCTCATGATCTCACGGTTCATGAGTTCGAGCCCCGCGTCGGGCTCGGTGCTGACAGCTCGGAGCCCGGAGCCCGCTTCGGATTCTGTGTCTCCCTCTCTCTCTCTGCCCCTCCTCCACTCGCGCTCTGTCTCTGTCTCTCAAGGATAAATAAATGTAAAAAAAAAAAAAAATTAGCAAACCCCAAGCCAGAGGCTTTTCAGGGCCTTCCCTCCGTCCGTGCTGTGTAGGAGAAATGGCTCGTCCCGGACAGACACGCGTCCTTCCCGTGGCCAGGGATAGACCCCCACAAATAGGCACCGCGGCCCGAAGCCGGTCTGTTCACCTGAGGTTTTCATGGAAGATACTGACTCTCCAGGGGGCTTTTCTCTGCCATGTGCTTGTGCAGAAAGGCCGGCTCTTGTGTGTGCTGTCCAGAATGCGTTTCTCCCAAGGGGCTGCTGCTTAAAAGAACCACTTCTCCAGTTAATTCCAGTTGGGGCATACGTTCACCCCGCATGTTTTATCGGAAGGTGGGAGGTGTCGTTCAGGCGTTGTTCCCCGGGGTTTGGCTGACACCTGTGGGGGGCCCAGAGCGGCCTTAAGGAGTCACAGTGCCCCCCCGGAGGGTCCCTGCCCACCTTCCCTGAGCCTCTCTGATGGAGGGCCGGGGCTCCAGCCAGGCTCTGGGCGGGGGGCACACCCCAGCTCCTCCTCCCGGCTCCCCTCCCCCAGCCCCTCTTCGGGTCCCTCCCCAGGAGCATTTATTAGCAGCCAGAGGACCAGGGAAGCCGGGTACGTAGACCGGGGCCCGCTGGTGCGGCTCTGGGGCCTGAAACAGCCGCTGCGCAGCCTCCCTGATTTTTGGTTTGTGTTTCGGCGGACTCCCAGAATCTGTGTTTGTAAAAAATCGTGCTAAAGTACATATAACATAAAACTTACCATTTGCGTGCTACCAAGCATATAATTCAGGAACATTTGGTACATTTCACAGGGTCGCACGCCTTCACTATCCGGTTCCTGAACGTTGTCGTCTCCCCCAAAGGGAACCCGTGCTCCCCCAAGCAGCCCCCGCCCCGCCCCTGTGTCTCCCCTCGCCCCCCGCCCCAGCCCCCTGCAGCCACCAGCTGCTGTCTGTCGCCCAGGATTTGTCTCTTCTGGACACGCCGTACAGAAGGAATCATAGGACGCGTGGCCTTTTGTGACCGCTCTCTTTCTCCCCGCGTGTCCGCGTGGCCTGTGTGGCATGGCTTCACTCCTTGTCACGGCTCAGGCACGTTGCGTGGTGTGGACACACCTCTCTTCCGTCATCCTCACGTCTGTCCACGCACCGTTATCTGGGCTGTGTCCCCCTTTTGGCAAATGTCAAGAACGTGGCCATGAACATCCGTGTAAAGTGCTTGCTGGAGCACCTGTTTTCATTCTCGGGGCGCCTACCAGCCGTGGGAGCGCAGGGTCACACGGTGACTGTGCGTCACCCGCCGGGGAAGCACCTGCCTGCTTTCCGCTGCGGCTGTGCCTTCTCGTGGGGCCCGCCGGCTGCACCTGCGCAGAGTTCTGGTCCCTCCACATCCCCTGTGGCACTTGGCGTTTCCTTTCCTCCCTCGCTCCTTCCTTCCTTCCTTCCTTCCTCCCCTCCCTCCCTCCTTCCTTCTTTTCTTCCTTCCCTCCTTCCTTTCTTCCTTCCCTCCCTCCTTCTTTCCTTCCTCCCTCCCTCCTTCCTTTCTTCCTTCCCTCCCTCCCTTCTTCCTTCCTTTCTTCCTTCCCTCCCTCCTTCTTTCCTTCCTTCCTTCCTTCCTCCCTTCCTTCCTTCCTTCCTTCCTCCCCTCCCTCCCTCCTTCCTTCTTTTCTTCCTTCCCTCCTTCCTTTCTTCCTTCCCTCCCTCCTTCTTTCCTTCCTCCCTCCCTCCTTCCTTTCTTCCTTCCCTCCCTCCCTTCTTCCTTCCTTTCTTCCTTCCCTCCCTCCTTCTTTCCTTCCTTCCTTCCTTCCTCCCTTCCTTCCTTCCTTCCTTCCCTCCCTCCTTCCTTCCTTCCTTCCTTCCTTCCTTCCTTCCTTTCTTCCCTCCCTCCCTTCTTCCTTCCTTTCTTCCTTCCCTCCCTCCTTCTTTCCTTCCTTCCTTCCTCCCTTCCTTCCTTCCTTCCTTCCCTCCCTCCTTCCTTCCTTCCTTCCTTCCTTTCTTCCCTCCCTCCCTTCTTCCTTCCTTTCTTCCTTCCCTCCCTCCTTCTTTCCTTCCTTCCTTCCTCCCTTCCTTCCTTCCTTCCTTCCCTCCTTCCTTCCTTCCTTCCTTCCCTCCCTCCCTCCTTCCTTTCTTCCTTCCCTCCCTCCCTTCTTCCTTCCTTTCTTCCTTCCCTCCTTCCTTCCTTCCTTCCTTCCCTCCCTCCTTCCTTCCTTCCTTCCTTCCCTCCCCCCTTCCCTTCCCTTCCCACTTCCTGTCCTTTCCTTCACTATGATAATCGTCCTCTGGGCGTGAAATGGCATCTTGTGTTCTGGATTTGCATTTCCCAGGCGAGTGTCTTTCTCTGTGCTCCCTGGCCACTTGCGTCTCACCGACCGTCTCCCTCTCTTTGGTCCAAAAGGAAGGGGAACGGCGCCAGCGGCCTCCAAGGTGCTTTGTGCTCGGAGCTCCTATACGAATTTGGAAAAATGTCCTTTGGTACCTTTTTAGGTTGGGAGCCACCGTTTTCTGTCATTAAGTTCACAAGGCTGCAAAGGGTGTGATTACCGGTGTATCGTAAATACCAGTTTAAAAGGATACAATGGTCCCTCACTCTCTAGAAGCAAAACCCGACGTTCTGTCCCACTTCCGAG
Source organism: Panthera leo (assembly GCF_018350215.1). Taxonomy (NCBI): domain Eukaryota; kingdom Metazoa; phylum Chordata; class Mammalia; order Carnivora; family Felidae; genus Panthera; species Panthera leo. Next base: position 58,618,419 of record NC_056692.1, on the reverse strand, counting down.
GTCATCCAGTAAGTCACAGACAAACCGAGCCAGAAAACCACTCTGCGCCCTGAGAGAACCCCAAATCTGAGTCCCCCCGGTAAAAAAATCCTGTTTCTTTCCTGTGGACCTGTGATAACACCAAGAATCTCAGGCTGCCCTTTGCCCTTCCCAGCCTGGGGTCCTGACCTTCAGGGTCGGCCCAATCGTGAGAAAGTGGCTGCTGGAGACTAGGTCTTCTCCCGAACTTTTTTGCCTTTTAAATACTTGACGGTATTTTTGTGCCGGGCCTTCTGAAGTCTGTCTCCCCTGCCCTCTTGGCAAGAAAATGGTCTTTTCTTTTCCTAAATGCAACTGCCCCCCGCATCTCCCTTGGGCAATTCTTTTAAATATATCAAATGAAATGTAAATAATGCAGCAATGAGACCTCACAATACCCAAGACTGGGGGGGGGGGGGTTCCTAGTTCTTTTCCCTTCCCCCCAGGGGCGTCCTGTGTCCCTTATTCCACTGAATCTTATTTTAATAAAAACATTTTTATGTTTGAAAGTAATTCACTAATCACTCAAGCAGAGGCCTCTGGAACAAAAACATAATTTAAATCGAAAATGTTTTATTTCCTGTGACTGTCTCAGTTAAAAAAAAAATTTATTCTGGATCGAGTGAGTAATGGAATTAGTCAATTGACCGAACCAACATTAAGTGTATTAAATTGTGTATATATTGGGGCGCGTGGGTGGCTCAGTGGGTTAAGCCACCGACTTCAGTTCAGGTCATGATCTCACAGTCCGTGAGTTTGAGCCCCACCTCAGGCTCTGTCCTGACAGCTAGGAGCCTGGAGCCAGCTTCGGATTCTGTGTCTCCCTCTCTCTCTGCCCCTCCGCAGCTCATGCTCTGTCTCTCTGTCTCAAAAATGAATTAAAAGAAACATTAAAAAATAGTATATATATTTATTACATACATATATAAAAGTTAAATGTTTGAACGTCTCTTCATGGGATGGATAGGGCGCATGTTTTCAAACGGTCCGTGTGTCTTTGGATGACTATTGCTTACGATCTGAGACATGGTCCAGAATCACTTCGTCCCTGGTGTGCGTGTGTTGGTGAAGATTCTGAGAAGACTTGTTTCTATAAATTCCCACCTGGTAACGGGAGAAAGGCGCCAGGGCTAGGTGCCTCCTCTTTCTGAACCGCTTTAGCGATTTAAGTCAAAAGTCACAACAGCGACTTATCACCAAAAACATTTTAAAAAATTGATTGGATCGAGTTGTCCTCCACATGAGCAAGATTGCGGGCTTTCTCGGCACTCCCGGTAGGTGAGTGGCCCCGGGTCCCTCCCTGGTCCCCAGGATCCCCCACCCTCCTCAGGAAGTGGAGGTGTCCTTGAGGTCCCGGTCTGAGGCTGCGGATCCTCGCTGACCCAGCGACCCGGATCCCGACCCCCTCGGACCCGGCCCGCTGCGCTTTAGCTGCGCCCGCGCCGGGGAGTGGGGGGCGGGGGGGGCAGGCTGCAGGTGTCTGGGCGCTCCGGTAGGGTTGATGGTGGGGGCCTCCCCGGACAGCCGCGCCGACTGTCCGGTCGGGGGGGGGGGGTGCGTGCCTAGGAGGCCACCCCGCCTCTGAAGCGGCCCCGCAAGGTGGGTCTGCGGAGAGGGTCACAAAGAGGAGAGGTGCACCAGCCTGCTGCGCGTGCGCGGACCCGGCTGCCACCCTCTGCGGGCTGTGTCTGCGAGTGTAGACGCCGGGGGCCTGTTGCAACCGCGCATCTGCGGGTGTCCGGGTCCCGGGTGGGTGTCGGGCGCGCAAGCCCGTGTTGTCCTAGTATTTACAGCGTGTGGCTGGGATGGGAAATAATGCGTACGGTGTGGGGTGTGAGTGGTGCGTGCGCGCCTGTAGGCGGCGCGTGTTCTGGCGTGTGCGTGTGTGTGTGTGTGTGTGTGTGTGTGTGTGTGTGTGTACGGGGTGTGGGGGTGCGCCGTGACAGGGCGGCGTGCGTGTGCGCGGAGCGCGCGGCGTGCCCGTCGCGTCCCGCCTGCGCCCCCAGCGCCGCGCTCAGGGACTGCGCACCGCCTGCGGCCCTGGCACCACCCACCGCGCGGCGCGGAGCCCGGAGCGCGGCGGGTAGCCATGGCAACAGAGGCTCCCGCAGCTCCGCGGTCTGGGTGAGGGGCGCTGCGCCCCCCCCGACGGCGGGCGTGGGGGAGGGGAGGCCGCTCACCCCCAGAAACGCGCGGACGAGGCGGGACACACCCCTGCGAAGCGCCTCTGGCTGACACCCCTCGGGATACCCCCCCCCCTCCCCCGGCCCCGGGCCCATCCTCGGTCCCTGCTACTTGCTTGGGGGTCCTGGACCCCTCGCTCGGGTCCTCTGCAGGCCTGGGGCTGGGCGCCGAACCATTCCTGCTGTCTCGCTTTGCCGCGAGTGGATGCGCAAAGCACTTACTGCTGCTGGGTGCGAAGGCGCAGCAAGACAGGTGCGTCTTAGGATCCTGCTCCGGGGACCGAGCCTGGACCGGGTCACAAGCACGGCTGTCTGATTTTATGACCGACAGCTGCTCCTGCTGGGTCCCGGAAGGATGGGCCAAAGGGAGCCCCCCTGCCCCCCGCCACTCCCACCCCCAAGCGTTCGACGTGGCTCTTCAGTGGGGAGGAGAGCATCTGGGCCAGCAGCTCCCTGGGGTCTGGAAAAAAAGACTGACTTCCGCCAGCAAGTAGCACCTGAAGGAAAGGGCTGGCCGGGCCCTCCGGGAACTGAACCTGGGGATATCTGCCGCCCCCCGCCCTCGCTCAGGGCCAGCCGGCCAACGAGGCGGCCTCCATTCTAATCCTGTTTTACCTGAGGAGGTTGGGCAAGACCAGTTTGTATTTATTCATTCATTCATAACCCTTACTAAGCGCAGCCACTCTCAAGCGTGGTACCGAGGCCAGCGGCGTGAGAATCACCTGGTAACTAGTCAGAAGTGCAAATTCTCAGGCCCACTCCAGGTCTCCGATCCAGAAAGGCGTGTGCGCGCTCAGGCTCACCAGCACAGCACCTGGTCTAACGAAGCGATTCTGAGGCACCCTTGAACTTGAAAACCGCTGCTCCAGGGTGGCCTTCGTGCTGGGCGCGGGGCTGCATGATCCCTTCCCTCATGGGATCCTAAAACAAACCTGATTTGGAAAGTTCTCCTTCTCTGGACTATCAGCGTTCACTTGGGGCTCCCTCTACAACTGGGGGGGGGGGGACGAATACTCTGACCCCTCCCCCAAGGCTGATGTGGTTATTTCCGAGGGGGGCGGGAGGAGAAGCTGGAGGAACCGAGGTTCTGAATTCCTATTTCAGAAGCTGCTGGAGAAAGGCTTCGAGGGGTTCGAGGAGCCCAAGAGCGCCGCCTCCTGGTGACAGCACGCGGCGCTGGCTCTAAAGGGGGGAGGCCTCCTGACAAAGGGGACTTTCACGGTCCCTCCGACACCCTGTCGCTCATGACCTGGCCAGTCAGTACTTGAACGTGTCGCCCATCACTGCCTGGCTCAGGTCAACAAAGGCTTTGGGCAGACGGTTGTTCGTGGACGAATGGTGTATCTGTGTGAGTCCTTAGTCGCCTCCACGGGGCTCGGGACGGCAGTGCCGCTTTGTTTCAGCCGGGGTTTTGTCCCGACTGTTTCGGTTGGGCCCATAGTAAGATGGAGTTTGCACAGCGGATTACAGTGTTAGTTTTCGGCAGCGTCCCGAACTCCCCTGGCGGGAGTCTTCGGACACCAGCCACCGGGGAGACTGAGCGCTGCCCTCCAGGAGCCTCCTGGGTTGGCCACGTGGGGGGAAGGGAGAGCAGGCAGGTGGGAGCACGGACGACCTCCCGGAGGTGTGCCTCTGGCTCCCTCTCCTTTACTATTTGTATATTTTGTCTTGCCCACCAGCCGCCTGTGCTATGGCCACAGTCAAGGTATTGCCCTTACATCAACGCGTCCTTTTTCTCCTTAAGTTAATCTTAAAAAGAAAAACCGTGAAATACCAGACATAAATGGAAGATCAGTAGCTCTCACCTCAAGCCGAAGGTGATCATAAAACCAGAGACAACGCAGGTATAACCTTGCGGCCACGGGGTGGCCCGTCACCGCCCTGAGCCTGGCTCCTCTGGGTGCTATAGCAGCGAGGTGCTTCAAGGCTCAGCGTCCCCGACCCGAAACTTCCGGCGAGAGAAGCAACGTTTGGAGGCGAATGGAAAAGAGAGCAGCTGTGACTCCTCACTGTTCCGCGTGTGTTCGCGCGGGCCTGAAGCGTAACTCGCGGGCCTCCCGTGGGCCGGATCCAGCTTGCGAACAGTAACTCACCTAATCGTTAGGACCAACCTGTGAGACAGAGACTACTGTTGTTCCTGATTTTACAGTGGGGACGTGGCCCAGTGGTCAGCAACTCGCGTGGGGCTGCCCAGCATTGCGTTAGAGGGTCTGAGCATGGGAGCTGGGGCTGGGTGGCCCCCGGCCACGCCGGGCGCAGGGTGGTCCCCACCACTGCACAAATGAGAAACGTAGCCTCACGGCACGAAGCCCGGATCATGTTTCTTTCTTTTCTCTTTGAAAAAGTCAGTCGGACGAGCCTTAGACTGTCGGCCCATCCTCTGCAAAGCAGCCGACCGTGGGCTCTCAGAGGCAGGCTGGGGGTCTTTCGGGGGCCTGTGGGTCGTGGTGGTCACACAGGCCCCTGTGGGTGCTCAGTGCTCGGCAGCTGTGAATGCACGCGGATCCCCCTCCGGGTCCCCTCCAGCCACATGGGCAGACTCCCCGGGGCCAAGATCGGATTCGGGCCTGTCCGGAGTCAGAAGCTGGTGTGTGGGCTGGCAGGCTGGTCTGGGTATCCTGCGCCGGGTAGGCTCTGATGGGGGGGGCGTTCCTTCTGGGGAAATGACTGGGTGCAGGGCCTGTGAGGCCAGGGCAGGACTCCGGCTCCGGGCAGCTGGTGAGGCGGCTGCGGAGGGTGGGTTGGGATGGACCCTGGAGGTGAAGGTGGGGACCCAGTCACAGGTAGATGAGGCCCGGGGAGGGGGGGGCTCACAGGCAAGGGGTCGTCTGGTCCCGCAAACCCCTCCTGTGGAGTCGTGTCTCACAGTGTTACAGCTGGATTTGTAACACGCAGTCTCTGCGGCCCGGCCTTCACCTGGGGGGCCCCTGCCTCCCAGCGTTCTCCTGGGCAGATCTCAGGGAAGTACGCATCTCCTCGTCCCCTCACGTTTTCCGATGAGGACACTGAGGCTGCACCCCGAGGTCGCGGCTTGTGAGTGGGGGACAGACTGGAGTGGGAGTTGTCACTCCAAAGCCCTGCTCTTTAAAAGTGGTTTTGAGTGCATGGTCCGGAACTGCTTTGGTAGGCGCAGTGCGCAGGGGACGGCGTGGCGGACCGCACCCCTCCTGCTCCTGGCCAGTCTCTGGAGCCGGCAGTGCTCCCCTGTTTCTGGGAGTGCTCCAGGGTGTTTGTTTACGTGCAGACGTGCCCGCATGCGTGCGCACACACGTACACACGCACACATACTCTCCCCCCTCCCCCACGCCCACCCATGGGGGGGTCTCCTATTTGCAATGTCTTCGCCTTTTTAAATTACTTTTATTTTTTTGGCTGAGCAATGATGTGGTTCCCTGTCAGTTCACAAAGAGCCTTCTAGCCCCACCCCCTTGTGCCACCTCTCCTTGGCAAGGCCAACCAGGGCCTGTCCCTCAGGAAGAGCGGATGGGTTCCCGGGGGTGGGGGTGGGGGGTGGTTAGTCGTCCTAAGTTGTCAGGAATGCATCACACGCTGGGGCCAACTGGTTGGGCTGTAAGAAAACCCAGCAGGCTTTGGAGCAAAAGGCCTGTAGCCACGGTGGCTACTGTGACTGCAGCGGCTAGGCTGTCCTTCATTCCCCCTGGAGCAGGAGCCGGCGGGGACCGGCGTGCGGACTCGATCAGGCAAAGCGCCCCCGCCACCGGCCCTGCGCCCCGGGTGGAAGCTGGAGCCCGGGCCGCCGGACCTTCCCGCGCGGGGCTCCCGCGCGCCCCCGCGTGGCCGCAGACGCACGGCTTGTGGGGCGGGGCCTGTGGGAAGAGGGGAGAGGGGAGGGGAGGGGGACCCTGCGCCGCCCCGGACCTGGGCAGGGGCCCCACTGCCAGCACCAGAACGACTGAGCATGAGCTGGGGCTGTGGGGACACTGAGGTCTGTGGTCAAGTTGGGATTAAAGGCCCATCCGTGTCCAGCGGACTCACGCATTGAGAGGGCAGCTTCTGGAGGCTTCCTGGAAGAGGCGGACCTGGAAGAATAAGTGCCTGTTGGCCGGGAGGGAGGGCTGGTCTGGTGGAGAAGAGGAAGCAGGGCTGCAGGGAGGGAGGGACTGGTGGGAAATGGGCTGGGCAGATAGTGGCCTGGACACTCATGTCAGGCTGTGACTGAGAAGGTCCCCCGTGGGAACTCCTGACCCTCAGCTGACCCCCACCCCGGAGGGCACTCCGGGCTGCAGGTGGGGGCGGGGCTGGAGTAGGGGATGGCTTGTGGGGGCACTTTACTAGGCCTGGCTGGGGGGTCCTGCAGAACCAGAAGTGGGGAGAGCCCGAGGGTGCCTCGGTTTCCCCTGCTCTCAAGCCTGGTGAGGAGGACTCAGGTCGCAGTGGAGGGCGGCCACGTGTGGCAAATCCTTTGGGCACTGCCTTTGGAGCGGAGAAAATGGCCTACGAGACAGCAGCCGTAGTTCCGAACCGGATTCGGCAGCTGTGACGCCAAACCCAACGGGGGAGGTTGTCTCCAGGGCTCCGAGCTCTGGGCTGGGCGCCGGCTCCGTTGTGAGGGCTGATTCTGCAGGCTTTTCCCAACCCGGCGTTTGTGACCTTGCTCTGGGGCTGGAAACTGGCCTGGTGGGCCGGACAGCGGGTTTGCTAGCGCGCTTCTGGGGCAGACCTCCCTGGGACCATGAGCAGAGTCAGGTGCTCTAACCTCTCCCTTGCCCGTGAAGTCTGAGCCCCCTCTCGGCTGGAGGGCTGGGGAATCTTATAACGTCACCGTCTCGTGCCGGAAAACCCACTTCAAGGACCCGATCCCCCTGCACACAGAAAGCTAGTGATGGACACAGTGGAAAGTACTCCAGACGAGGGATTTAAAAACCGGTGCTCAGACAGAGTCCCTTTTGGTGATCTTGGACTAGCCCGCTAACTTCTCAGGCTCCAGCGTCCTGTCTGGGTAAGAGGGGGGTGGCTAAAATGATCTTTCCGGTTCCCTCCAGCTCTACCATTCAGTGGCAAGTGCTCCCCCCCCCCCAACTCCTCTGCAGCCCCTCTGCCTTCTGGCCTCCCGCCTATCTCAGCTGCCACTGGTCCCTGTCTCTCCTCACGTCTCAGTGAGTGACTGTGGCCCTTCTGGGGCAGCCCGACCCTGAGCTGCAGACACGGCCTTCATATCTCGATTTTCTTTACCCCCAGAAACACACCTTGTAAGTCAGGCCCTTTAAAGGTATTGTGAACTCGTCCGTTTTACATCATCTCCACTCTGTCCCCAAGATGTTCTGCCCGGACCCCTGCGGGACCTTCCTAACTGGCCACGCTCTGGCCTCCTGTGTTCTTTTAATCATTCGTGTCGAATCAGGTGTCCCCTCCCCCCAC